>NW_023994252.1:0-480000 GCF_015586225.1 Lucilia sericata
AATTTCGCTTATCTGGGAAACTAATAGAATAAGATTCTTCAAATATTGCAAGAAGAACTTTATTATACATATGAACATTTTGGAGAAAAAAAGGGCGGACTTTCATCTGGGGGCTGTGAGTTCCCATATGAATTAAATAGAAAAATTCGTATATCTGAGAAACTATTAGAGCTAGAATCTTCAAATTCTATATGAAGATCTTTGACATTAATGTGAACATTTAGAGAATAACGGGCGGACTTTCAATGGGGTCTTGGCCTATATGAATTAAATACAAAATTTCGTATATCCGGAAAAATATTAGATTTTTTTTTTTAATTTGTCATCGATTACATTAAAATCTTAATTAACGTTCGGAAAAAATGTATCTCTGGAAAACATTACAGTTAGAATCTTCAAAATTATTAAGAAGATTTTTTATTTATATTGCTTTTAGGGTAGCAAAGCACACTGGGTATAGCTAGTATAATATAATTTTAAATTTCATGCTTCTTGAAAAAATCTTAAAAATATAAACTTTAATCCTCGATAAAATCTAAACTGTAATAAATTTGGAAATTTTGGAAAATCTTAAAATTAGTATTTATACAAAGAATGTCTGTACTAAAGACGTGCAGTAGTACACCACAAAGTATTTGTAAAACAAATACACCATGGTGAGTACCAGGGATGGAAAGTGAGATTTTGTTTCAGTATCAACAAATATTTCAGAGGGTACTTTTTTGGATCAGAGAGTACTAAAATAATTTTTTCGCTAAAATTTTGTAACTTCTTAAATACAATATATTTAGACATTTTAAAATAATCCGCAACGGAAGTAGAAATGTCATTATATGTTAATATGATGAATCTGTGTTCGTCCCTCAATGTTAACCTTTTAGATACAGTTTGATGAAATTTGCTATGTAATTTCTTGTCCATAGCAACTTTGTTAAAGCAGTTATTATACAGTTTGTTGTATTTTAATAAATCCGGTCTTAATTAATATCAGGCCACCTTTGGCCCTTTTTATTAAACTAAAATCCGACGTAGGTGTTCATTGCGCTCCATGCCATGAGACTTCACATAGAATATTTGTTCGTACATCTGATTCTGAATATGACATGAAACAATAATTTGCTTTAAAGTCCAAATATTTTTGACCAAAAACTTATTTTATTATATTAAATGCTTAATTTCAAAATATATTGCTTTATATTAGATAGAAATTGAAAATTAAATTCGAGTTTATATCTTTTGGAAATCATTCAAAGTCAACTATTTTTCCAAAATTGAAATTTCTGGTAATTTTCTCATAAAATATTATCAATGGAATTTAAATTAGATTAATAATATTCATATAATGTCAATCAAGATACAAATTCTTTAAAACTAGATCTCTTTACTTCTGGTAATATTGAAGAGAATTCCATTACTCTATAACTTTTTAGCCGTTTTTTCCAGAAGTTATAGTGGATGCATTTTTGAGAATTTTATGTTAACATGTGCCAAAACATTCGTGGAATTTTAAATTTGAATAAATATTTGAAATTTTAAAGATACTTTGACCCCCATTTCTTAATGTATGTATTATTATTTTTTTATCGAAATGAAATATTTATAATTTTCATACAAAAATTATTTTAACCGGCACATTGTCTACCGGTTAAACGATAATCGGATATTGAGATTGTGGCCCTGAGAGTATCAAGTAAGACTCGGGAGTATCACCGTACTTTGGAACATCAAATAGTATCAAAAAAAGTACCATCGTACCAATTTTTCCATCCCTGGTGAGTACCTAATACTATAAGTATAAATGAGAGAATGAGTGTAACTGATATTGTATGCTTTTGCTTGTGCTCATCCACTCTATCCACGAAAACAATACCAGTTGCCTATGGTTTTGAGTTGAATACTGCATTGTACTTGTTTCTTGCTCTCAAATAACTGTTGTACTATAAATATTTTTGACTATTTGATGTTACTTATAGTAATACAAAGAATCGATATTGATGCAGTATGTTTATTTATATTAAATAAGATTATTTCAAAACAAAAGAAAAATATGTGATAAATGAATAATAATTTAGTGAATATTTTTATATTTATTTTTAATTTTTTATTTATTTATATTTTTATTTAATATTCTAGTTCAGTTCTAGTTCAGTTCTAGTTCAGTTCTTGTTCAGTTCTAGTTAGTTCTAGTTCAGTTTTCAGTTTTTTTATTTAATATTTATTTAAACTGAAAAACGATTTCTATTACCAAAACTTCGTTTTCAATTATTTTATTTATTGAAGTTTCATTTTTGATTGATTTCATACACAAGATTTTTATTTGTTTTAATTTTGTTGTTGTTAAATACGTATTTGATTATACATTTTTATGATTCAAATACAAAATGAATTGAACCATTTTAAAATTTTCGATTAATCGTTTAACTGAATTTTTTTAAAATCAGTTTTTTCTGTGATATTTTCTGATAGTAATTCAACATTTTATGAAAATAATTCTAGTGAACTATTAAGGATATTGAAATTAAATTTTACATAAATATTCTTAGGTGGTCTCTAGAGTTATATTTTTTAATTAACATAAAATCAATAATTAATGAAAAGAAAGTATATAGATATTCCTTATTATCATTTATTTGATAAAAAATTAAAATACAACATTTAAAAGAAAATTTTTTTTAATTTTGAAAAAAGTCTCTCAAAAAATCTCAAAAAAAGTCTAACCTAATATCTGACCTTAAGGAAAGTGTAATGAGAAACAGCTTTTTGTGATTTAAAGTGGGCACAAGTCTCAAATGATGTGTATTGTCGTAGTAAACTCGAAAAAAAAAATAAAAAATAATTTTCCCACCTATTGAAAATAATGATCTGAGTACAAATTATAAAAAAAGTTTCCTAAATTTTTAAGAAAAATTAATCATAAAATTGTTTGAAGTACTTTTATTCCACAGAATTACTTTTAGTGCTTCAGAATTCCTACATAAATTAAAAAAGTCATTAAATAAAACGCTAAATATTTTTGTAAACTTTTCTTAAAATTACGATAATTTTTACATATTTCGAAAAAATTCAAAATTTTTGTGTCCTTTGTAATGCGCTAAATAAAAGTCTTTTTGTGGACCAAAAATATTCTTACAAATTTTACAATTTAGTGAATATTTGAGATGAATTTCGACAAAATTTAAAAACTTATTTTTTGGCAAATTGTACTGAGATCAGGATTTTCAATTAGGAAACTAAGGACCCTTTCAAAAGTTTTGTTTTGAATTTTTCCATTAAAATGTTTTTTTTTTTAATTCGGATCATAAATGCATTTTTATTGATTTTAAAAAAAATTGAGTCGAGGTGACCAATTTAAAGGGCCTTACCACTGGACTCCATTGGACCTACGGAGACTACAGATTGTAAGTATATACGCAAACACCTCAGCTCTAACTATATTAAATTTTGCTACGATATCTCCTATAGATCACGAGATACCGAATATACATTTTAAAATAATAAAAAAATGTTTCTAAACAACTTTGTTTTTATGCGCCTGCTGCATACAATAAGTTATTTGTTGTACAACCATCATTATCTATTTTATTTGTTTGGCAAAAGTATAGCAAAACAAGTATCCCTGCAGTACGACGAACTAGTTCGACATCGGCGATATCAACAGCCACTAAGAACTACAACTAGTGAATTTTCAACCCACCAGCAATGTTATTTACTGTTGAATTTAACATGGGGATGTCATTGCGGGTGGCCGATTGACACCTTATGCATTACATGTCACTAGTAATATCCAAAGCGCACTGAAGCTAAATATTGTATTGTTCAAAACCAACTGTTACTTTCTGCAAAACAATTCACTAGTAAATATTAAAATAATGTGTAGTGAAGCAGTAATTTGGAATATAATATGTAGCTAAACTTTTCTCCATCACAATTCACTAGTAAATTCAATAGTACCAATTCTCCATAAAAAATACATATATATTTAAAAAAATTTTTTTATTTTTTTATATTTTGTTATATTTTTATTTTTTTATTCTATTTTTTGAATTTTTTAATTCTTTTTTAATTTTTTATTTGAATTAAGTCCATGTAAATTAATTATTTTTATTTTAAATTGTTTTCATATTAATATTTTCTGATGGAGGAACCCGGGCTCGATCTCACAACCTCACGTTTTGTAGTCACACACGCTAACCATTAGGCCACAGCAGTTATATTCATATGTCTATTTGTTGTTAAGAATATAATGTTCCCTTTTGTTGTAATTTATGTATGCGTAAAAGTACAAACGGCTACATTTTGCATTACATGTAAATATTGAAGTGGTAGCTTTTTTATTATTTCGTATTGAACATATAATAAAAATAGTATGAAAAATTTATAATTTCTACATAGTGTAAGCATAGAGTTATTGTTTTGGCTGGCGAAATGTAAACATTGTTTAAACTACTCAAATTAAACTATTAAAAGTTGTTAGTTCTCATATCTATGTTAATTATGACTATTTGAACAAAAAAAAACTAATACTTATATATTTTTAATACAACTGATTTATTTTTATACCCTCCACCACCATCAGTGGTGATAGAGGGTATATATAAGTTTGTCGTTCCGTGTGTAACACCAAGAAATATTCATCTAAGACCCAACAAAGTATATATATTCTGGGTCCTTATCAAATTCTGAGTCGATTTAGCTATGTCCGTCTGTCCGTCTGTCTGTCTGTCTGTGTAAAACACGCTCACGTTAAAACTAAGCAAAGGAAATAAACCAAATTCATCCAAAATATTTATTATTATCCTAAGCAGTTTGGTATTGAAAATGAGCAAAATCGGTTCACATCGTAAAAAGTTATGAGTAAAAGTTTCAGACTACCTCGAAAAAAATTACGTTTTTTTCATAATTCTTTTGAAGTTTTCTCAGAAACTACCAAAGATATTTTGATGAATTTTGTCATACATTATTTTTTCAAGGTAGTGATCAATTATATTAAAAATCTTTACAATCGATCCAATATTTCCCATAGCCCCCATACAAAGTTATATATTCCCGGAAATTAGTTTATCGTTAATAACTCCCTCAAATATATCGGTATCAACACGAAATTTTGTACATGTAAATATAATATGAACAGAAATTATACTGTCAACGTAGATCTCAGTCGGTCCACAATTGGTCATAGCTCCCATATAAGGTCCACTTCCGAAAATCACCTAAACGCACATATTTCATTGATGAATAAAGCTATTGTGATAAAATTCGAGTTGGATATGTTTTGTGTACATACAAATCATTCCACCAAATTCTTTACGGAACGGTCCATTATTGGTCATAGCTCCCATATAAGGCCCTCTTCCGAAAATCATTTAAAAGCTCATATTTCATTGTCATCTACAGCTATTTCGACACAAATATGTTTAGTCGAAATATAAATCACTCTACGAAATTTTTTCCGGATAGGTCCATAATTGGTCATAGCTCCCATATAAGGTCCACTTCCGAAAATCACTTAAACGCATATATTTCATTGAATTATGAAGCTATCGGGATAAAATTCGACACAAATCTGTTTTGTATACATACAAATCATTCTACAAAATTTTTTACGGATCGGTCCCTTATTGGTCATAGATCCCATATAAGGCCCACTTCCGAAAATCACTTAAAAGCACATATTTCAATGCCAAGTAAAGCTATATTGATAAAATTCGAGACAAATATGTTTTACCTAAACATTAATCATTCTACGATTTTTTTTCCGGATAGGCCCATAATTGGTCATAGCTCCCATATAAGGTCCACTACCGAAAATCACTTAAACGGATATATTTCATTGAATTCTAAAGCTATTGGGATAATATTCGACTTGAATATGTTTTGTGTACGTACAAATCATTTTATAAATTTTTTACGGGTCGGTCCATTATTGGTCCTAACTCCCATATAAGGTCCACTTACGAAAATCACTTAAAAGCACATATTTCATTATCAACTAAAGCTATCTTGATAAAATTCGACACAAACATGTTTTGTCCAAATATGAATCACTCTGCGAAATGTTTCCAGAATAGGCCCATAATTGGTCATAGTTCCCTTATAAGGTCCACTTCCGAAAATCACTTATACGCATATATTTCATTGAATTCTAAAGCTATAGGGGTAAAATTCGACTTGAATAAGTTTTGTGTACATATGAATCATTCTACCACTTTTTCTCGGATCGGTCCATTATTGGTCATAGCTTCCATATAAGGTCCACTTCTGAGAGTCACTTAAGCACACATATTTTATTGTCAAATAAAGTTAATTTGAGAAAATTCGACACAAATATGTTTTGCTTTACATAAATCACTCTGCGAAATTTTTCCGGATAGGCCCTTAATTGCTCATAGCTCCTATATAAAGTCCACTTTCTAAAGTCACCTAAACTCACATATTTCATTGATTAATAAAGCTATTGAAGTAGAATTAGACTTGATCTTTTTCTGCATAAAAATCTATATACTAAATTGTTTCCTGATCAGTCCATAATTGGTCACAACTCCCATATTCTGTGTATAGCTACATCATTCTATTAAAATATTTTCGAATATACATTTTTTTGGACCTAATCAAAATTAGTTCGACAAAAATTTTGGCAAGTTATCTAAAAATTAGATAGTTAGATGGGTTTCAATAAAAAGTAGCTGGTGGAGGGTATTTAAGATTCGGCATAGCCGAATATAGCACTCTAACTTGTTTCATATTAGTTTTTTACATTTTTTTTAAATAATCATTTTAAACATTATTTTTATAAAAAAAATTCTTATATACTAATATAAATTAAAACGAATATTAATAGATTTTTTTACTTTATAATATTATGAACTAATTTATAAATAAATTTTAATTCATTGCTTTAATTCATTGTTATTTAATTATAAAATGAAAATTTAAAAACTAACGGTGGACCTGTTTATTTAATGAAACCATTTTAAAGTGACGTTTTTTTTGCAGCTGTAGTGCTTTTCTTAGCTGAATTTCGGCTGGTTCTAAATTTGTGTTATAAATTGATTCTGCAATGAAATAATAATTAAAAATTCTATAATGAAG
Source organism: Lucilia sericata (assembly GCF_015586225.1). NCBI lineage: Eukaryota > Metazoa > Arthropoda > Insecta > Diptera > Calliphoridae > Lucilia > Lucilia sericata. Next base: position 7,090 of record NW_023994252.1, read on the forward strand.
TAAAATATTTAAATAAAAATTTAAATTACCTAAAAGAACATCATAGAATTTATCTAAATCTTTTAAACTCCGTTTGCCATGTACCCCATCAATATTATATTCTAGCACAACTTCAGTGCTCAATATATATTTTAAATGCTTGACTACACCTGCTGGATTAAGCAACGCTGATATGACTCTAATCAGAAAATTTAAATTAATAATTAATTATTGCATTAAAATCTGTATTTAAATGCTACTTACATATGATCTTTTGTTGATGCTATTAATTTCATTATTTAGCCTTACTAATTCCCTTTCATCTTTCACAGGAAATTACATATGTAATGCTTGGGTTTCTGTCTGTTGTGACAAAAGTCTTCCAATTATTACTTTTTCTTCTGCCAGAGTATCTATAACAATTTTAAGCTGCGACTGAAGCCCGTTAATTTGTTGACCAATATTTTCTTTTAGACTCTTTAGTTCTTGACCAACAAATTCTGAAATTATAAGTTAAATATTACCGATAAAATATTTTATTTCTACTTTTAAAGTTACCTTTAACATCATCCAGATTCTTCTCCAATGATAGAGTAGAGTTGCAAGTACAGTTGTGGTCAGGGATGGCAAAATTGGTACGATGGTACTTTTTTTGGTACTTTTTGATGTTCAAAAATACCGTTATACTCCCTAGTCTTATTTGATACTCTCAAATCATCTTTAAAATTTCAAATTATTATTCAAATTTGAAATTCCTAGAATGTTTTAGCACATATCTACATAAAATTATCAAAAACGCATCAACTAAAAGTTCTAGAAAAAAAACGGCGAATAAAATTATAGAGTAATGGAATTATTTTCACTATTACCAGAATTAAAGAAATCAAATTTTAGAAGCCACTTATTTAGAAGTATGTTTGCAAATCACTAATGCAGCACATTTCGAAATGGAATTTAGAATTTTTTCCTTGATTGGCATTATAAGAATATTAATCTAATTAAAATTCCATTGTTAATATTTTATGAAAAAAATTTCAATATTGACAAAATGTTTGACTTTAAAACTCATTATTTCCAAATGACAGAAACTCGAAGGTTTCAATCAAAGAATAAATAAGAAATGAAACTGTTGTCAAAAGTACCTAAGTCTACTGTCATCCGGTACCTAACTCTAAGAATGTATTTGTAGAATTCTCAAGTCAACATAGTTGCAAAAAACCGTATTGAAAAATATTGAAAAAAAATATTACATTTCAATTTATACTTTGAAAGGTTTCTTAAGATATTTTCCACATATTTTATCTACAAACATTATATAAACACGTCTATTTGTTTTTTAATCTATAATATTGAAAAAATAAATTATTTATTTGAAATATGTTTTTCGTTTACCATACGAAAATTTACAACATTGTTTTTTTTTAGTTTTAATTTCAACCAACAAAAATTCAATGTCAAAAAATAAAAAATATTTTTTTTCGTTTGTAAAAAATATATTATTTTCGGGCTATTAAATGTGTTTAAATTGTGCAAAAAAATTATAAAATATAATGTTAAGTGATAAAAAATATTTCAAAGTGCTATTATCCTCAAATTTTCGCGAAAAAGTTTTGAAGTTTGGAGAGAGAATAAAATTTTTACATATGGGCATTTCCACCGAAAAGTCCACCGTGGCTCAAAAACTAAAAGTCATCAAAAATAAAATTTCAACTTCTATTATTATAGAAAAAGATTCAAATTTTATTAAATTAAAGACCCCAAAGCTTTTCTTAACCACTATGATGAGAAATCGGAATTAAAAGTTACAATAATATTTCAGGCATATTTTTGCACCTTTAGTAGCATTTGCTTTTAATAGTTTTTATTATTTTAAAGGCTAATATTTAGATGGACTTTTATCGGAAAATATTTGTTGGAATAATAGTTATCTTAAAACATACAAATATAAAAAGATAAAGATCCTTAAAAGGCAAATTTTCGGTTTTCTTTCATAGACTTTTAAATGTCACGTTCGTCACGTTGAAACAGGATTTATCCCGATAACTTTTTAGTTGGCATTCAGAAGTATTCAAAACTTTGAATCTAAATCAAGTTTAGTATATAGAACTCAATTTAAAAGAAAAAAAAATAATTCTAAGCGGGGTTATTTTTTATAGAATTTCAAAGTCTGTCACGTCACATTACATACATTTTCTCAAGTGCAACCTTTGAATTGTGAAATATTGTTATTTAAAAAGATGTGATATTTATGCAATTTATTCAATTAGGTGATAAGTATGATTTTTTAGTTGATAAGTGGAAGAAAAAGCACATAAATTCAACAAATGATATTTTTAAGAAATGTATGGAAAAAAAGTGATTTTCGGTTTTTATTATCATCGGTTTTTATTATCATCAGAAGGGTCAGTAGTTGTACATTTGAAAGTTTTTTGTGTGTTTGTATTATCAGGATGGCGAAATTTTAGTTATATATCCAAGTTTATGGGTATATCAAATGTGGGCTTTGTATGGAAGCTATGCCTAATCATTGACCAATTTTTAAAAATATTAGGATGAACGATTTTTGTTATGTCAAAATTATTTGTGTTGAATTTTATGGTGATATAAGCATTTTTAAAAGTTTTATGTTAATTAATGTTAATTCTTATATTATTCTTATACGGGAGCTATTTTCAACTAAAATGTTATTAAATAGTCGAAATATTTCTCCGATTTCAAAAACTTTCAACAATGTCCGTCCAAAATAAATCTATGGACTAATTAATTTTCAATAATATTGCAAATTTCATAATTGAAAATGTTTGTCACATCACGTCATGTCACGTCACACATAACGGCTTGTACAAAAAAAATCTGAAAACAATTTTTTAGTTCTAAAAGCTGAAAAACAATCAATAAATATTCCGAATTACAATAAAAAAGGTTTTAACCAAATAGCCAGGTGAAACTCGCAGATTTTTACATTTTTGTCAAAAAAGAAATAAGCAACTTCTATTTCTGTCACATCACGTCACGCACTTTAACTACTTATATTTTAGGGCCATTAAGATCTTTCAATTTCTTCTTCCGATAAGTTATAGAGCTATTGAAGCCCTATATAAAAATACAAGAATTTTTAACAAATATATATGTATATATATATTTTTCATCTCTTTAAAACGTACGACCGTCACGTTCGTCACGATGGAAATGCCCATATGTGTTGGATTTACACAGCACTTGTCTGTGAGAAGAGCGTAATGTTATTGTTGTAAAAAAATGACAGCGTTTCACTTCTCGTTTATTCTTTCATTCGCACACACACTACACAAACATTGCTCGTACAAACACCGATTTTTTCACGTTTTTGTGGACTTGCAAGGATACATATGACAATTTTTCTTAGAAATATAAATTATTGTGAAAAATTTGTTATTAATGAATATAAACAATACAAACGGTTTGAAAAAAATTCAATATGTTTGTGTAAAAATCAATTTTTTTTAATTTTAATACAAACAAACAGCAAGCATTTGTACAAACACGAAACACTCTCATACACTACAGAACAGGCTTGCACAAACGTAAAATATTGGTATGTTTGTCAAGCCGCTTGTGTAGTCTATTTGGGCCTTAATATAAAACGATATGTTTTGAAATTAAGCATTCAATCAAAGATAATATAAGAAATATTTGGTCAAAAATATTTGGACTTTAAAGCAAATTATTGTTTGTTGCCATATTCGGATGTACTAGGAAATATCCTATGTAAGGTCTCATGTCATGGAGCGCAATGTGTAGAATTTGATATGGCAATCGATTTTTAAAAAAATTAACATCTACATATTTTAATTTAATAACACATAAATAAGAGATTTATTGACAATAAACTATCGTTACTAATACTTGTAGCTCAATTATTAGCGTTAAGTTGAATTTCTAAATTTATTCTTGTGTAGGGTTAAATGTGGCCTGAATTTCATTAAGGCCATATTTATTAAAATATAACAACGGATTTATTATAATATAACAAAATGACTGCATTAAATTTAAATATTAAATATTTACAAAGTACAATATCGGGATGATATTTTTATTGGATCTATTTGATACCATGTACCCATTTCCTGGACAAGAAATTTCATCAAATCATATCTAAAAGGTTAACATTGAGGGATAGACAAATATTCATCATATCAACATATAATGCCCTTTCTATTTCCTTTGTTTATTGTTTAAAAATGCCTAAATATATGTAAATGCATTTAAGAAATTACCAACTTTCAGCAAAAAAATTATTTTAGTACTCTGAGATCCAAAAAAGTACCCTCAGAAATATTTTTTGATACTGAAACAAAATCTCATTTTCCATCCCTGGTTGTGGTGTTCTGAAAAATAAGCCATTATGATATGATATTTGTATGCATTTGTCATAAAAATGTCATTAGTTGGAAATATTTAGTAATAGTTGTAATATTTAAAAAGAACTTACCTTTTTTATAAATTTTTGCTGTTAAACGTTTGTGTTTTGTTGGTGGGTTTCCAGATTCTGACATGATGTTTATTTATTCTTGATTTATTTTCAAATAAAAAAATGTTGAAATTTAAACTAAATTGGCAACAATTGAAAGGAGTAACAAATGATAATTAAACATAAGTGTGTAAAAGTGGCATCAATACCAAATCTGTTTTGTATGGAAGAGCTATTGTTTTGCATTAAATATCAGTTACACTAAATATTTCTTCCTCTTCTGAAACGTCCTTATCAACTAAAAAAATTCCACATGATATTGATTCGCATGGAAGATCGTAGAAATTTCGAATATTTTTAAACCTTCGTGCAATAAAGGATCCATTTTTATTATGTATAAAAGATTTAATTTCTATAGGGATATTATTTTTTACGTAGCAGTAGTTGTTTGGAAATTTAAACGTAATTAAACTCCCTTGAAAAATATATTCCTTATCGACATGTCTCCAGTAGCTAGTTGGATTTGGATTTATTATTGTTTCCCTTAAGACATTTTTATGTATTTGTTCCAAAATTTGTGTTGGTTTTTTAACGTAGTTCTTTAGTTTTTGTAAGTAGATTTCAAATGCATATGATGAACCCTTTATAGGATCGCCAACCTGCTCGATAGATGATTTGAGATGCAGTAAGTTATGCACATTATACGAAACGCTATTTTCTCCAAATATAATTGAAAAATTTTCCACAAAATCGTTTAATAGTTCCTGTGCAGTGTTCAAATTTTTAACACACTGTTTAGGGCAACAAATTAGACGATATGAGCAATGTAAAGTTAAAAACTCATAGTAAATATCTTCATGTACTTCGTCTTTAAGGGCAATTACACCTGTGTATAACAAAAACTGTTTGAATTCAGTAGCTTTCCAATTATTCAACTCATCCAACGATCTGGGTTTGCGTGTGAAATCTTTTGAAACAAATGGTCGCATTTTTAAAAGTTTTTCGGAAATGTTTTCCTTGCATTTGTTTGAAACTTTATGTAGAACTTTATTATTTGTTATTGTTGTTAAAAATTTTCGCATAACACCCAAATCTATTAAATGCATACAATCCAGAGGCACTTGAGTCACCATTCTAATATTTAACGTTTCTAATGGGGATTTTATTGATAGGTATTTGATGTTGTGATGATGTGGATATCTTCGCTCATTAAAATCATCATCCGTAATTATTTTTCCTGATTTTGAGCTATATGTTAAAACGTCTTTGATTTTTTTTGCTACTTGGATGCATTTTGAACATCCATGTCGTGAAACATGAGATGGTGTACCGGTAATAAATGCTCTAGCAGGAGCATCGCAAATTATTGCTCTTACACTAATGGATATTGTTTTTTCATTTTGTACAATACCGTTTTCTATTATATGTGACAACTCGGATATAAATTTATATAAATATTCCTCTAAGTTATTAGGTTTCCTTTTTCCTAGAAAAATACCTACAGGAATTACTGGTTGACCAACTATAGTGTTTATTCTTATTAACATGGGCCATAACTATATCCTGGAGCTTTTATATAATGGCAATCCATCTATATTAACGTCAATACTAATGTGGTCAGGGAAACTGATGTTTTACCAAATTTTTTAACTGCTGATTTATTCCCATATTTTCAATTTCTGTAGTAGGGCAATTAAATTTATAGAATGGCTTTACATTTATGATTTCCTGCTTTAATATTTTAACACATTTTCTCGGTGGTTGAAATTTGTTGTACCACTCTCGTAATTTTTGGTCCAAGTTTAAATTTTCGCAATTTTCATTGGCAGAATAATTTTCTTTATATTCCTCCCCGATTTCTTCATTACAATTGCGATTTTGTTTTTCATTTTTAGTATTTACTTTTACTTTTACTACACATATTTCTATGTTATTTCCATTGTTGGCATTTAAAAATTTTTCTAAAAGTGCATTTTCCTCCTTCCTTATGTTTCTCTTTAACTGTCTTTTACTAAACATTTTTGTTACCTACTTTAAAATATGTAAAAAAATAAATATACACAATTATTTAATTTTTTTCTATTATAACATCGTGCAAAGGCCATTTCCAAACATGAGAAAAATGCTACGTGAATTAAATATCAAGAATATCTGCTTTAAAATAATAGTATTTATTTCAATTTATTTAGATGCATAAAAAAATGCGAGTCAAAATGAAATTAGTCACAAAAATTAATAAGAATTTTTTGTCCATATGAGACAATTAATATTATATATTAGTAGAATGTATAGATTCCTAGCTTACATTTCATTTCAATATTGCTATATAATTCATCATATAATTCAAATAAATATTTACGCTTGTATTTATAAAAAAATCTTATTTTGCTTTTAATGCACTCAATAGTTAAAGCACACTTTAGCCTTAAAAACCATTAATAAAATTGTGATATTCATAAACAAATAATAAACGTATATTAACTATTGTGCTGATTTATGTTTAAGTTGGCAGCACTGTACAATATGGCTGTCATTTTATGTGTTAGTGTTGCGTACAATTAGGATAAAATATTCGTATTCGGTTTTCTTAATTTCATATTTTTGTTTATAATAGATTTTTGACAATAAAAACAAACTTTTAAGAAAAATAAATATATATATATATATGGCTTTAATAAATGTCTATTTAGTTCAGATGTATATATATAACATATAATTTCTAATTATTATTAAAAGTATCCGAATAACGGATATTTTGCGACAAAAAATACATCACTATGACACATTTTCTTATTTTTACTTATTTTCCTTGCAATTTTTGATAATTTTTTGCAAATATTGATAAATTTCTTTGATATTTGACTAATTTTAATGCCGGCGAATATATTTTGCATTAGTATAACACTAATCAATATAATTTACATGGTTAAATACTTTATGGCATTATATTTAACCAACAAACTTTGAAAAAGCCAAATCAAATGATTTTGTCCATCATTTGGTTGACAGACGGGCATTTCCAAATTGCCTAAAAATAGTGCTGGACAATTGGAATATTGTCAAATATTCATGCATTAATCCAATAATGAATAGATTTGAGTTTTTTCCTCAAAATATAATCGTTTAAAAATTTTCTGGGATTTTATTTACAAATTTGTAAACGTTAAAATTAGAATTTTTAGATTTTATTTTAAAAGAAACCATAATTAGTTTTCGCAATCAACCTAAAATTAGCGGAAAAATCTTTATCTGAGAAAAAAATTGTTAAAAATCAACTTATTGTTGGCTTAAAGAAGGGTCGAGCCTACAATAAAATTCTTCTAATTGTCAATGGTTTATTGAAGGTGTTTTAAGCTATTTCACGTTTATAAATACGATTTTCCTGAATTTTGCCTAAAATTGTTTAATAAACCTAAAATAAGTTTTTATAAATACAGCCGTTAATATCGAGACATATTCAAAAAGTGCTAACTTACTAAATAAGGTGATTAGCACTTTTTAAATATATAATGAAATGCAATATTGGTATCAAATGAAAGCTGGGACATTCTAATAATGTTATTTATTTGTCTCATCTGGACAAAAATCTCTAAAATTTACATGGTCTTAAACTTTAAAGTTAATTAAAATCGACTTTTCAATGTGAGAAAGATATTTTACAAAACTATTACAGCTGTTTTATGTTTTTTTAAATTCTTTATAAAAATGAAAATTGCATAAAAATTTATTCGAGGAATTTAAAAAGTAGTTAGTTTTAAGCGGAAATGAAGGCATTTTGATTTTGAATGAATAAAGTAAATAAATTCATTATAACCGGGTTTGACTGTATAAAATTGTAAAATTCAACTTACTCTGCTGAAATATGTTGATACGTTGATTAAAAATCTGTTGTTGTAAGATGTTGCTGTTGTTGTAAGATGATGTTATAAGATGCTGTTGGTAAGTTGATTAAAACAGTTTGTTCAATTTAGATTTTTTTGGTTTTTGTTCTCTTAGGTTTTTTTTTAATATTTAAAAAATATTAATTATATTATTATAAACTAAAAAATTTAAAATATTAATTCAAAATAAGAAAAAAAAAACACAATTTATATCACAAATTTATCAAATTATTTTTTTTTAATATTATGAAAAATTAATTTTTAAAAAATTTCACTTAACTATTTATTATCAAATTATTTTTTTATATTTTTAAAAATTAATTTTGATTGAAAACAATTTTTATCGCTTATTTTTGACCAGTTTGTTTTTTAATTTTATTTTTTGTATGTTATGATGTTACTCCGCTGAAAGATGAATTAAAAAAAATCGAATAAAATAAAATTTGCAAATAGTTAACCTAAGCTCTTGAAAATAACGGATTTTTTCCATTGATATTTCCCGATGTTTTATTTAGAAAAGTGTAACGAATATCAATGATATGATTTCGATTATTTGACTACTGAGTATTTATACGACTGCGAATAATTATTATCCGGTAATCAAAGTACTTTTTCGAAGCCATTTAAGAAGGCTCGAAAACAAATTATTGAAAATAAGATGTTGATTAAAAAACTATTTTTTCACTTCAGTTTTTTTAATATATAAAAAAATATTATATTATAAAAATAGGAAAAATTATTTGAATTGAAAAAATGTATATCACTTAACTATTTTTTATCAAATTATTTTTTTATATTTTTAAAAATTAATTTTGATTGAAAACAAATTTTTTCACTTACTTTTGACCAGTTTGTTTTTTAATTTTAGTTTTGTATGTTATGATGTTACTCCGCTGAAAGATGAATTAAAAAGATCGAATAAAATAAAATTTGCAAATAGTTAACCTAAGCTCTCAAAAATAACGTATTTTTTCCATTGATATTTCCCGATGTTTTATTTAGAAAAAAGTAACGAATATCAATGATATGATTTCGATTATTTGACTACTGAGTATTTATAAGACTGGGAATATTTATTAACCGGTAATCAAAGAACTTTTTCGTAGCCATTAAACATTATTAAACATGATTGAAAGTAAAATTAGTTTATAACACTTATTTTTCTCTAATTATATTTTTATATTTTAAAATATTCGAAGACTTGTTAAAAATGACGGCAAATTATGTTGATTGAAAAAACTAGTTTTTATTTGACCAATTTGTTTTGTTTTTCATATCTTAAATGTATTTAAAACTAATTTTCTGAATGACGAAGGCTAAAATCAAATATGAGCCGAACCTAACAAAATTTTTTCAAAGGATTTATTTTTATAAAAAAGTAATTTATGGCGAATTTCATAGCGATATTAGTGTTTAAGATTACATTTTGGAGTTAAGGTCATTTTCTGAAAGTCAAATAAGGACCTAATATTAACAAAACAACTTTAAGCCAGTCCTTTTTGATCCTATCTCTCATACAAACTTGACTTCAGAAAACAACTTGAATTCTAACATTTAGTTGTATTACTATGAAATTAGCACTTATTTCTATTTTAGTTTATTTTTTATCGCAGTATTATTTATTTATGGTATGATCTTACTGCGTTAAAAGATGAATTAAAAAAGATCGAATAAAATTAAAATAAGGGATAGCTAACCTGATCTCTTTTGAAAAATAACGGATTTTTTCCGATGAGAATATCATTGATATGATTTTGATTATTTGACTATTGAGTATTTATAAATTTGCGAATATCCATTAACTGGTAATCTTAAAAAAAATAACGGATTTTTTCCCATTTAATTTCCTAATTTCTTTTTAAATTACACTATCGAATATTTGGGTATTGAATACTTATTATTTGTGAATACCGAATAGTACATAAAAAATATTTATTCAATGCTATTATCTCACTTAAAACTATTGATAAAATAAGCGTTACATTTTTAAATATAATTTAAAATGAATTTTTGTATGTAAGCAATTATAAAATAAAACTCACTTACTTACTTACGTTGAAATTTTAGATTGTTTGCTGTTTAAGCTATTATTAGTATATTTTTATCATAGGATTTATTTCATTTCAACAAAAAATTTTGTCTTTGGATTTTAAAATATTATTCTGATTTTGGATTTATGTTATTAATATCAACATGGTGATATAAAACATTTACATATAAAAATACTAATTTATTAAAACAGGCATTAATAATTTGCTTTCAAACAATTTTTTTTAAATGGAAAATAAAGTATAATTTTATTAAAACAAACATATTCATTACATCTGTTTTTATTTTTACTCTTAGAAAGTGAAGAATTACAACAAACATCTTAAATTCAAATTCAAATGGCCACTTTTAGCATTACATATGGTTATTGAAGTGGTGTTTTAGAAGTATTTTCAAAACCTGAAGAGAAATATAACAACATTATGAAATACTGAAAACGACGGGGAAATGTAGTGCAAATGTTGACCAAATAACGACCACTTTAGTTACCAGAGGTAACTAGTTAGTTGGAAATGCGGTAATATAACTAGTGGAAGGTGCCAATTGGCACTTTTCGTACTGAAGGGATGTTACTCTTATTCTCTTTGTACTCACTCTCACCACCTACAGTGTCTCTCATAAGTATTCGAATTTAGGTATAATATGAAAAGAAACCAAATTTAATAACATATTTTGTATGCAAAATTAATTTGTCAAATTGTCTAGACAGTCCTTAGCTTTGATATCACGCTTTTTAAAACTTTAAAAATTCACATTTACTTAAATTAATTTAGCTTTATTTAAAAAAAAGTCCATAAAATTACCTCACAAAAGTATACGAATTTTTTATGTATTTCATATTTGACTATATTATGCGAAACACAAAAATTTTTTTGCTAAAATTGTTTTAAGGGGTAACTATCAACCGAATGGATATATTTTTGGACCATTTGGTCCACAATTTTGGGGCATTTGTACCATCTTTTCATGTAATATCATTAAAATGGCGATTTTTGGCAATATTTGTATTTTTTTCTCCTTTTTCCCAGAGATAAAAACAAAATTTGTTATTGGGATTCAATATACCCCTTGGGGTATCTAAAAATAATATTTTTTGTTACAAGAGTCTGTATTTAAACGTTCCAAGATATATTATTGGAATCATTCTTCTATCGCTAATTCAATTTATTGGAACTCAAGTAGGTACATTTTTATAACACTAGGGTCAAAAATTTTCGGGGAAACTTGTCTTGTATATATTGTTTTAAATATCAGCTGTTATACATTTTAAGTTTTCAATATATTGTGGAAGTGTACAACTCCAAAGCATGCCTCGAAGAAACGCCATTCAATAGTGGAATCATTCTTTTTATAACCAATGGCCTCTAGGCTGAATGTCACCATATCATTATGGTCTAACTCAAAAATATTGTCTACTATGATCAAAATAAACCCACAATTTTGGACATACAGTGTTGTTGTAATGGGCAACATTATCGTGAATGTTATGAGTAGTAAAAACTAAAATCTACTGTATAGGATGACGTTTTGTTAAGGCATGTTTTGGAGTTGTATACCGCTACGATGAAAATTTAAAATATATTAGTGCTAATATCTACAACAATATATACTAGCCAACTTTGTCGGAAAATATCGATCCTAGTGGTACGAAAAGGGACTTAAGATCCAGATAATTCAATTAGAAACTGAAGAACGATACCAAAAATATATCTTGGAATGTTTAAAAACAGATCCTTATAACAAAAATTATTATTTTTAGAATCTATTAAATCCCAATATTAAATTTTGGTTTTATCTCTGGAAAAAGAGAAAAAGATGACAAATATGGTCAAAAATCGTAATTTTAATGATATTATATGAAAAGATGGTACAAATGTCCCAAAATTGTGGGCCAAATGGGCCAAAAATATATCCTTTCGGTTGATAGTAACCCCTTAAAACAATTTTAAGCAAAAAGACTGTTCGATTCTAATTTTTGTGTTTCGTAAAATATGGTCAAATATGAAATACAGGAAAAATTCAATTACTTTTGTGAAGTAATTTTATGGACTTTTTTTAAAAAAAAGTTAAATTTATTTAAATAAATGTAATATATAGTCATCAAAATGAAGTAAAATAGTCACTACCAAAATATATACCTTCCGAAAAAAAGTTCCCCCCTAACGCTTGAGCTGGATCTGTGGTTTTGACGATGTAATGTGTCGTACTGTTCATTCCACAACATTCATTATAACAGATTTCATGAAAATCGGATCAGTAGTTTTTTTGTATGCCTGAACGTAAATTTGGTTTAATAATTGTTTAGCTAAAAGTTGGTGTAAAAAGGGGCGTGGCGTGGCGTCCGATCCAGATCATGAGATAGGTCTGACTATCGGTATACCAAATTTCATGTAAGTCGGTTTAGTAGTTTTCTGTTAGTCTCGAATGAAAATTTTGTATAACAATTATATAGAAAAAAAAAATGAGCATAAGAAGAATCATGACATCAAATCATGATTTTATATAGCCTATTGTTCCACTTTAGAATAGAACTATTAGTGTTCTAAATCGGTTTAGTAGTTTGTCCGGACTTTCTCATTCCTATAATTATAGGATAAGATATAGGTATGGACAGTTTTATAAAAAGTGGGCGTACAAAGGGGCGTGGCATTGGATCAAGTTCTTATATATAGCCTATAGTTCTATTCAAGCTTATACCTATCGGTATGCAAAATTTCAGGTTAATTGGTTCAGTAGTTTTTGCATATTGTGATTGCAAAATTAGTGCAATAATAGTTTTACAAAAAGGGGCGTGGCATCCGATCAAGATCTTATATAGCCTATTGTTACTTTTGGGGTTAGACCTATAAGTGGTCCAAATTTCATGTAAGTCGGTTCAGTACTTTTGCCGTGAAAGCGTAACAAACAAACAAACACACAAACGAACAATCTGCCCGGGTTTCTTCGAAAATTAAAGAGAATATTTTTCTATCTGCAATGACTTTTTTTTTAAATAGATATCAAAGTTTAGGTTATAAGGATAAAATAGTTATTATATTTTTCTGCCTTCTTTTAATCTTTAAAGTCTGTTTCTGGACCAAAAAGTCCCTTAAAAATTTAGACATTGAAAATGAGCTTACATTTTGAAATTTTGACTAATTTGAAGAAAAATTTAAGAAACTTTTTTGAGAAATTATACTGAAATCAGCATTTTCAATCACTGGTAGGGAACTAATGACACTTTCAAATTATTTGTTTTATTTTTTCCATGTGCAGTAGATATAAAGAACTGTTCAATTTAAATTAGGGGACATCGTACTTTGAATTTTAGTGCTCCTGCTATAAAGAGGCAAAAGTCTTTAGAGGCATTTTATTAATTTCAAAAATACGTACCATTAACCGTATTTCAAGCGGAAATTTCTGCAGAAAATCATGAAAACTTTGCGCTCATTGATCAAAATTCCTTTAAAAAGAACAAAATTACGTTTTTTTCTGTCCTAGGAAAATATGAAGAATACTTGGTCTTGACAGGGAAAACAAAACTACTTTTAATTTGACAAACAATTTTGAGTTGTTCATTAAAGAGTAAAACCACCGTTTTTTCGTCATTGTTTCTCAAAAATACATCCATTTATAACAAAATATGTTTAAAAATATTATTTTTATTCATTAGCTTTTATGCATCCAGACTAAAGATTTGGATGGATTTAGACTCCACTTATAAAATCCGAAGAAATAAAGGTTTAAAGGTCAAATATAGTTAGATATACAAAAAAGTTATCCAAATAATTTTACTTATTAAAATATCCACATCTTCCTCTAATTAAAATTTGTTAATGGAAAATGTGATATGGAATTATTCAAAATAATTATTTAATTTGAAAAGCATGGAATAAATACGGCGCTACATAAGTGCAGAATTTTTGGTGGATAATTTTCTAAAAGTATAAAAAGATATTGAAAGATGAATTCATCCATATTTTATATAAACAATGCATCGTTTGAGAGGTCTACCTATGTATATAAGGCGCAATTTACATGAAGACTTTTCAGACGTCTGTTTTTTCCAATTCTCTTTTGAGAATCTTCCAAAAAATCATGAACATTTATACGGTGATTTTTTACATGCAACTATGCATGTCTTTTTTGGATGTTTAATTGTATAATCCTTTTTAATTACTTATTCGTAATAAAAATAAAATGAAATTTTTAACATAAAAACCATTTAATTTGATTTAAAAAAATATAATTACACGCTATAGTATTTTTGTAATGAAAATTTTAATGTTTTCATGTAAAAAAAAGACATAATTATTTTTTTACATGAGCATAATATCAACAGTACGAATGAGTTTAAAGAGGAATGTCAAAAACAATCATGAAAATCCCAAATCATGTTTGTTTTCTTACCCCCCATTCTTCTCTACCCCGCTCACCACCAATCATCGACAAACATGAAAACAGACGTCTGGGCAAACATGAAAAAAAATCATCGTGTAAATTGGGTGTAAGATTTGCAAAAGTACTGTCTTTCAGGACACTCTAATGAGTAGTCAAATACATATCATGGTTTTTTAGATTTGAGCTGCATTTAAAGAATGGCAACCGAATTTATATCAAAATCATTTTTTGATGGTTTATGTAACTTATTTAACTTCGAGGTTTTTATTGTTATCTCGATTTAACAATAAATTTAATGCCCCTAGTATGGTTTACAACTCAACTCAGTTGAGTTGAAATTGAAACAACTCAACTTTAGAACAACTCAACTTATTTTTGGTATTATGAATTACAACCAATTACAGTTGTAATTGTGTTGATGTTTCCAATCTAAAAAGTACTTTTTTGTCATAAAATTAAGTGAAAAGTTTATGAATTTGTGTTTTTCGTAAATGACAAAAGTATGGAACATATTTTTATTGTAAATTCGTTTGAAATCAGTGATTAAATTTAAGAAAATTTAAAAACAAGTTAGAGTGCTATATTCGGCTTTGCCGAATCTTAAATACCCTCCAGCTTAAACTGGTTTCATAAATTATCAAATTTTATGGATTGATTCAAATTTACCTTAATATTTTAGACTTACTTTAATTACGCCTTACAATATGCAATTAAAACAAGTTAGAGTGCTATATTCAACTCTGCCGAATCTTAAATACCCTCCACCTTAAAATGGTTTTATAAATTATCAAATTTTATGGATTGATTCAAATTTACCTTAATATTTTAGATTTACTTTCATTACGCCTTACAATATGCAATTAAAAACAAAACTACCACCTGACAGACTGTTACAGAGCGTACTAAATTTAACCTATGTTCTGTATTTAAAATAATTTCTATGTGTGAGAAAAATGTATGGTAATAGTTATAGTTATAAAACTTAATTTTGTATGGGACGTACAATAGATTTTCAACGTTGTTGATCCTATGAAAAAAAAAAAAATAAAAAAAATTTGCTTTTAAATTTTTATTGTTGAACCGAATTTCGACACTTAATTTGATTTAAAAAAAATTAATTATTTATGACAAAAAAAGATAAATCGACCAGGAATCGAACCTGCAATGCTTCACCACTTCATTATTTTGTCCTTCGTTAACTAATATTATACCCTACACCACTTTAGTGGGGAGGGTATATTGGCTTTCATTTCTGAGTCGATTAAGCTATGTTCGCACTCAGGGTTTGGGGTGGAGTTCTTGTCTCCATCAGGATAGGCTAAGAACCGCACATTAATTTAAGAAGGTAGCTATCAAAATATTAACTAAACATAATAAAGAAATAAATAAAGTTTGAACCTAAACCACAAGAGAAGTTGGTGACATTACTTCTCTGTCTAGACCCTCCCAACCTTACTATCTTTAAAAAAAATCTGAAAGATAGCCCTTTAATGATTCCCTAACTACATGTTTAACCTTTCATGGAATAAAATTAATTTAAAGGGTCATTATTTAAGTCTAATAATTATACAAGTTTATTATTAAAATGCAAACTGTTTACAAACTTCATATTAAACATTAATAAAGATTATTGGCTATGTATTGTTGTGTAGTGTAAATGTTTTGTTATACTTTCAAGTATTCTAAATTGAAATATTCAACAAACAAAAAAAATAAGTTTATTTTCAAATGTTGTTAGCATAAATCTTTAAGATATTATGTTAATAACATAAACGTTTTAACATTAAAACAAGTAAGAAACTATAGTCGGGCATGGCCGACCATATGATACCCTACACCAGTTATGAATATTAAATGTGATTTATTTTTCATAATAAAGCATTTATCTTCAATATTCCCTTGTTCCGATACATTTAAGCAATTTATGGATGAAAAACTAATTTTCTGAAAGAGGCTTTATATGGGGGCTAGGGGCAAATATGGACCGAGCCCGATAACATTTTGTGAATACATTTATATTTACATAATATTTTATTGTGCTGAATTTCATCGCGATATTTGTGTTTATAAGTTAATTTGGGACATTCAAGTAACTTTCTGAAGGGGACTTTGTATGGGAGCTAGGGTCAAATGGGGCCCGATCTTTATGAAATTTGGCAGGGTCATCAAGACTTCTATAAAACTTAGTTGTGCCGTATATTATCGATATATCTGTATATTTAACATAATTATGAGCTCAGAAGCCCTTTTCGGGGGGTTCTGTTCTATGGGGGCTAGGTGAAATAATGGACCGATCTTAACCATTTTTAATAGGCTTCGTCCTTAGGTCAAATAAAACGTGCATGCCAAATTTCATCCAATTATCTTGAAAATTGCGACCTGTACCTTGCGCACAAGGTTTACATGGACAGCCAGCCAGCCAGCCAGACGGACGGACGGACGGACATAGCTTAATCGACTCAGAAAACGATTCTAAGCCGATTGGTATACTTTAAGGTGGGTCTAGGACGAATATTTTTGTATGTTACAAACATCAGCACAAATCCAATATACCCTCCCCACTAAAGTGGTGTAGGGTATAAAAAATATTCAATTTATAACCCTTATGTAGATAGAGAATTTAAATGAACACTATAGTAAACAAAATTTAAAACTTACCAAACATAATCCAACGATGACAACAGGCCTGAAGTGATGCTGAATTTGGGTTTATTATTTAATTTTAAATTCTCATATTTTTATAGATTTTAGATTTTAAGTGTATTTATGTATGTATGTTAGTGTTTATGTATGTAGGGTGTATAAAGGTGTTAGTGTTAAAGTATTATTACAATTATAGATTAATTTAAGTTATGATTAAGATAAAATTAAATGATTAGATAAAATTAAATTAATTAAATTGAAATTAAAATAAAATTTGAAATTAAGTTAAGATTAAGTTAAATTATTATCACAATTTAGATTAAATTTAAGAAAATTAAAGTTTTAAGTTAAGTTAGATGCAATTAAGGTAGAAAAGTTTAGGTAATTTGATAAAAATTAAAATTTAAGAGAAATTAATTAGATTTTTAGTTAAATTAGATAAAATTAAGATAGTTTTCAAAATAAAAATTAGTTTTAATAGCTCTTCAAAGTTGAATTAGTGTAGTTTTAGCGTTTAATTAAGATTAACGATTCATTGATTTAAGTTTTAGTGAGTAAATTAGTTTAGATTTTTAAGTTTAAATAGGTTTTAGATTAGATAATTAATGCTAGGTAAGTTAAAGTTTGATTTTTGTAGGATTTAAGAAAGATTCAAAATTAAGTAAATTATCCTCAGAGTTCGTTTCAATATTAACTTGATATGATGGTAAAGTTGAAAAATAACACAAGTTTTTGGTCAATAAAGATGATATGATTGCTTGGATAGACGTGGATCGCCAGATCTTTTGCAGATAATTTATTTATCAATGCAATAACCGTCTCAAACCTACTTCAATTCCCGGTTTTATCCGCAGTAGAAATTACCAAAATATCCGTTCGTTTACAATTTTAATTACTTTATAATAACGGAAATTGATTTATCATATTGTATTTCCGTATTGTTCAATAAAATTTTCTGTTTAAATGAAACATTTTTTGAAATACAAATTTTTCAACACATATAAAACTTTCAATAAATTGTTGTTGGAAAAATTTTAAAGTATTTCCAACCCAATAAACAATTTGAAAACGCATAGCGCTCACAAGTCCCCTTCAGAAAATTACTTGAATGTCCAAAATTAACTTATAAACACAAATATAGCGATGAAATTCAGCACAATAAAATATTATGTAAATATAAATATATTCACAAAATTTTATCGGGCTTGGTCCATATTTGCCCCTAGCTCCCATATAATGCCTGTTTCAGAAAATTAGTTTTTCATCCATAAATTGCTTAAATGTATCCGAACAATTATTTGAATGTCCAAAATGAACTTATAAACACAAATATCGCGATGAAATTCAGCACAATAAAATATTATGTACATATAAATATATTCACAAAATTTTAATTCCTGGCACCATGATATCTCTGACAAAATTCATCAATTTATCTGCAGTATTTTTTGTAAAACTCTGAACCTATTTCACCGAACTTGCTGATTTTCAATACCAAACTGCTTAGGATACCAATGAACGGACATATCTAAATCGACTCGGAATTTCATAAGAAGCAAGAATATATATACTTTGTTGGGTCTCAAATGAATATTTCTCGGTGTTATAAACGGAATAACAAACTTATATATACCCTCTATCACCACTGATGGTGGTGGAGGGTATAAAAAACTTTACTTTGTTTTATTTTAAAAATTTATTCTAAACAAGTTGTAATTTTTTCCAAAAAAGTTGTAATAAATTTCAAACTTTAAATTTTAAGTTGTTATCGATAATACCAAAGAGCAAAATTCCAACTAAAGAAGAGTTGAGTTGTAAATAGGGTTGCCAGATTCCGATTCGCAAAAAGCTGGACATTGGGCTTTAAAAAGCTGGACAAAACAAAAAAAGCTGGACATGAAAAAATACTGACAAAATGCTAATTTTGGTTTTGTGTAAATAATTTCACAGTGATACACCAAAAAAAATACAAGGGTTCTCATATACCAATTCCGTTTTGTTATAGTCCACAGAGTAAGAATATTTTTAGTTTTCCCCGATCACTTGAAAAAGCTCCATTTTTTAAGTTTTAAATTTTAAAAATCATAAGTACGTAAGCTGTACGTAAATAAATTGACTATAGCTCACAATAATAGGTCTTTTCGCGTACTTTCCTGTAAGAAATATACAGTAACTTTATGATAGAGAGTAATTTTTAATTATCTCTCAATAAAAAAAAAAAAAAAAAAAAAAAAATAGGCGAAATCCAATTTTTTGTTTATAAACAATGATTGGTAATGCCCTTTTGCTGAAATCTCAATCGCTAACAAAACACTAAAAAACAAATAATTGTAACTTTGATTTTTCTATAAATAAATGGATATTCAAAGTTAACGAAACATGTAGTATCATTAAAAATATATTATTGTTTTAAAACTTCATGATACAAACATATTATTAAAATAAAAATTTACACAAAATCGCTAAGAGAAAAACAAACTAAATTGTTTTAAAAACGCTAGATTGACAATATTTGTTATGATTTTTCATGACAAATAAACTCTTTTAAAAACTAATTTATGATAAATAAAATTAAAATAAATCTAATTACAAATAATTTTTTAATATTCGTGTGCTATTAATTTATATATTTCTTTCAAAAAATTTAAAATTTACCAAATTTTTGATTTCTTTGGTTTGTTTACATATTCATAAATCAAACATATGTTGTGAATATAAGTTGGATATTTTTTACTGGGTGAAAAAATATCCAGTAAAATCAAAAAAATTCTCTATTAACGAACTGTAATTTTTACCGCTCTCTTACTCTTTCGTTGCAAGTTTTCGAAAGTACGCGAACGGAATCCAATAACAATTGTTGCAAATTGTTGCAAATTATCGAGTACGCGAACAGACCTAATATTTATTACGACATCAGCTGTTCAAGTGTTGAGACATGATGATAGAAGAGGGAAATCATAACTTAGTTGTATAACAAATGTACAATCAGTGTTGGCTAACATGATTTGACAAAGATAACATAAAAATTATTGCAGTGTACTAAAAATATTTTATTTAGCTGGACAAATTAAATTTTAGCTTGAAACTGGACAAGCATCAAAAAAGCTGGACAATCCAGCCAAGTCCTGCCAGGCTGGCAACCCTAGTTGTAAACCATAATAGAGGCATAAATTTTATACTTTTGATATAAAACTCGATTTGTATGGAAAATATGAGTGATTGCGGATCTTTATTGTTTTCTCGAATTGAGAGTTATTTAAAGTACATTTTTAAAGAGTTATATACATAAATATAAATTTAAAGGGGAGTTATGAATGATTTTCTAGATGGATTTGTAGATTAAGTTTAAAATTAGAATTTCTAGGAGCGGCTTTTGTTCAGTACTTTTTACTCTGCATACAAAAGTGGCATCGTAGACATTCATTCAAGATCTAATATAGTTTATAGTTTTCTCGATCGTAGGAAACTACATCCGATTCTCATTTAAAATTTTTATTTTCTGAAGATATACATCAGATTACAGGTTTTGAAATAAAAACGGCTATGCCGAATCTTAAATACCCTCCACCTGTAAGCTACTTTTTATGAAAACCCTTATAAATATTACTAGATACGTATTTAATAAATTGTAAAAGTTTAAATTGTGCTTTCGTGATGAGAGTGATATCATTAAGAAATCATATTTACGTTTTATGGAGATATGGCTAATCCGAACAAAATTTCACAGAATGATTTATCGATAAAAAACACACTGTGTCGGATTTTATCCGTATATATAAAAAAATTGATTGATATATAAAAAAATTGACTTATGGAAATGGGCCTTATATGAGAACTAAGACCAATTATGCATTGATCCTAATTTTTCTTTTTTTAAAGATTTCTTATATACACAAAATATCCTTATTTCGATATCTTTATTTATCAATGAAATATACGATTTTCTGAAGTGGATCTTATATGACAGATATGAACAATTATGGACCGATCCGAAAAAAAACTTATTTTTATAGCGAATTTATACCCTACACCACTTTAGTGGAGACGGTATATTGGGTTTGTAACGCACAATAATATTGGTCCTATACCCTTAAAGTATACCAATCGGCTTAGAAACATTTTCTGAGTCGTTTTGGCTATGTCCGTCCGTTCATGTAAACCTTGTAACCAAACTATAGGTTTGAAGCAGTGATGCCAGGAGATTTTTTTCAGAAATCCCTACGCTTATGAGAAAAAATCCCTTTTTTCCCTACACCCACTTTTTATTTTCCCTACATTTTTCCCTACACTACTTTTTTCCATTTTTTTTCCAAGTTTATCTTAAAAAAATACAAAAATAACATAAAAAACTAAAATATTAGCTCTGTTTTATAATATACATTTATTAATTGAGAGATTTATGGCAGTATTAAGATTCGATGTTAAAAATTTATTATATGTGCCCCCAACAAAAAAAATTCATAAAATTTAATATAATTATTTTAAATAAGGTTTACTTTTTGCGGTTTACTTTTATAAATTTTCAGAACATTAAATTATTTTTTTCAATCCTGAGTTACTGCATTAAGTCCCCGACTACTCTATCTATAAGGAGTCAGAATATATCGCCCTACAGGAATGGCATAATCCAAAAAAGTCGTTTCAAGAAAAATGGATATGAATATTTAATGACATTTAACTATTTTCTTTGATAACTTTTAAACAAATCAAGGGATTTTAAAAATCCAAATTCAGATAGTTGAGGTTAATATGTTTCTCATCTAAATTGAAATTAAATTTTTAGTTGTATAATATTCACGAAAACGTGGGTTTTAGTTTTTACGTTTACAAAAAGTCGATTTCACATCGAAAATAATAGACATATTAGAAATTTGATAAATCTATATGAAAGATTTTCGTATGTCGCATGTTTTGTAGACCTCAGTTCAAGAATCCCAATTTTGGATTATACCTGGCTTGAAGCGATATATAGGTACACATATTGTAGAAATTACAAGCGGAATTTTTACTAACGATACACTTATGGCAAATCTTTAGGTGAAAGATTAGCGATTAAATTAAAATTAATCCTCGAAAGATGTTTTTGAGTACTCAATTAGTTAATTTTGTTTGCAAGTTTAAGCGCCCAATGGAGGTGGTTTAATCTTAAGCACGAAATGTAAAAGTGTAAACAGCTGATGCAAAAAAATTAATAAAATTTTTATAAATATAAACATTAAAATGTTCTATTTATTGATTAGTATAAATTATGGACACTTCAAAATACATTTTTTTGTTTTTAATTTAAGTTTTCATTAATTTTCATATTAAATTTACAATTGTTTTCTTCTTTTTTATAAAATATGCATTGTTTTAATAACAAACAGTGACATTTTCTGTTGTTTTGTATGGCAACACTGCGAAGTTTAATCTTGTACTCAAAAACATCAAAGGGGATTAACATAAGATTAAATTTATTTTTAGATTAAATAATCTGATTATTAATTAGCATTTGATTACCATCTCAAAAACCCGCTCTTAAAAATTATTTCATTTTTAATTTTAAAGTTTAATACATGAAAGAGTATATTTTTAGTTGATAAAAACTATGAAATTGGAAAAATCCCTACAACTTGACAATAGTAAGAAATCATTCCCTTTTTCCCTACACGTGAAATTTTTGAAAAAAATCCCTACAAAAAGGGAAAAATCCCTACACTTGGCATCACTGGTTTGAAGATAATTCAATGAAATTTGGTACATGACCTTCTATTGTCCCTGGGACGGCTTTTAAAGCTTGTAATCAAACTTCAGGTCTCAATTTTGAAGATAATTCAATGAAATTTGGCACATGATCTTCTATAAGTATTACCGCAGACGAAGCCTATTGAAAATGATTAACATTGATTCATTATTTCACCTAGCCCCTTTACAACTAAACCCGACGAATAGGGCTTTTAAGTTCATAATTATGTTCAATATACTCGTGTCTCGAAAAAAAGCTGCAAAACCAAGTTCTATACTAGCCCCGATGACTCTCTTGAATTTTATAATTATAGGGTCTCATTTGACCATAGCCCCTATACAAAACCCCCTTCAAAATTTTACTTAAATGTCCACAATTTTATTCAACAATAAACGTCTTAAGTATATCTGAGGCAAGGTACAATTCAACTAAATGCTCTATTATGAAAACTAAATCACATTTTTTTTTTGTAACAGGTGTAGGGTATTATATGGCCGACCTCGCCCGACTATAATTTCTTACTTGTTTTAAAATATCTTTATTTCTTAATTGGATATTTGCATTTAAGCGATTTTCGGACTAATATTATACCGATATCTTCATTCAGTTATGAAATATGTGCGTTTACGTGGTTATCGGAAATGGGCCTTATATGGGATCTATGCCAAATTATGGACCGATACAAAATACATTTTGCAGAATGATATATGTATACACAATGCATATTTATGTTTAATGTTATTGCAATATCTTTATTTCTAAATTAGTTATGTGCATTTAAGTAATTTTCTGAAGTTGACCTTACATGGGAGCTGTGACAAATTATGGGTCGAGCCGGAAAAAATTTCGCAGGGTGTTTTATATCTACTTTAAACACATTCATGATGAATTTTATACATTCATTCAGTTATGTAATATGTGCGATTACGTGGTTATCAGAAATGGCCCTTATGTGGGAGCTATACCCAATTATGGACCAATCCGAAAAATATTTTGCAAAGTGATATTTGTATACAAAACAAAACAAATTTATGTTGAATATTATTCCAATATCTTTATTTCTTAATTAGTTATTTGTATTTAAGTATTTTTCGAAGTGGACCATATATGGGAGCTGTGACCAATAATCGACCTATACAGATCTACGTTGGTAATATGATTTCTGTTCTTATTATATACATATGTGCAAAATTTCGTGGTGATACCGATATTTTTGCCGAAGTTATTAACGATAAATCTATTTCCGAGAATATGTACCTTTGTATGGGGGCTATCAGAAATTTTGAATCGATTGTTATGAGTTTGAGATATTTGATCTTTAGTCAAAGAAAATAACTTGTATCAAAATTCATCCTATTATCTTTAGTAGTTTCTGAGAAAACTACTCAAGAATTAGGAAAAAAACGTAATTTTTTCAAGGTAGTCTGAAATTTCTACTCATAACTTTTTACCTTGTAGACCGATTTGGTTGATTTTCAACACCAAACTGCTTAGGACAATAGTGAATATTTTTAGTGAATTTGGCTGATTTCCTTTGCTTAGTTTTAACGTGAGAGTGTTTGAGGCAGACAGACGGACACAGCTCAATCGACTCAGAATTTCATAAGGATCCAGAATATATATACTTTGTTGGGTCTAAGATGAATATTTCTTGTTACACACGGAATGACAAACTTATATATACTCTCTATCACCACTGATGGTGGTGGAGGGTATAATAGTTTTCCGGTGAAAAATATAAGTGATTCAAGTAATATATACGGATGTACAACAATAAAAATTTGCATATGATATTTTCTCGATCGTAGTAAACTACATCCGATTCTGCTTTAAAATAGTTTTTTTTTTTTTTTTGAGAATATACAGCGGATTACAGGTTTTGAAATAAGAATAGTTTTCCGGTGGAAAATATAAGTGATGGGATATAAGAATCTACAACCGATTTTACGCTTTAGATGAAAATCGATTTTTGATAATAAATTAAATTGATTACAGATTTTTATTTTACCTAATCGTAAAGTAAGTTAAGGACCTAAAACATTTTAGAGTTTTTAAATAAAAACAAGTTTGCGTTATCTTATAAGGGTAAAAACTAATATTCGAGTAATTATAAATATATTTTAAGTAACATCATGTTTTTTTTTAAATATATCCCAAGTTAGAGTGCTATATTCGGCTGAGCCGAATCTTAAATACCCTCCACCAGCTATTTTTATAGTAATACTTTTTTAATTGATCAAATATTTGTAGAAATAAGTTTTCTCATGTCTTAAATAGAAAAACCCCAAGATTTAAACAGCTTAAATCTGTTACAATTACAAGATTTATTGAACATTACAAACCCCATTTTCTTTTATATTTTTATAGCGCCCTAAGATATGCTTTAACGATATTTAATAATGTGCATGCATGCATGTGTGTGAAAGATTTAAGGATTTTCAAAATACATATATATAATTTTGTTCTACACAAATTGATAATGCAATTAGTTAAATACGGTTAAATTGCTTTTAGTGGAAGGACTTAATATGGGAGATATGACCAATTATAAACCGATCGTAAAAAATTCTTTAAGCAAAATTTTTGTACATAAAAGCTATATTTCAGTCAAATTTTGTATCTATATCGTAATTTAGTAATAAGTAATGTGTGTTCAAGTGATTTTCTGAAGGGACATTTGCATGGGACCGACAGCACCCATGTTATGGGTGAAAATCTTAAAATAGAATTTTTGTATACCAAACTAATATTTGTGCCAAATTTTGTATCAATAGCTTTATTTGGTAATGAGTAATGTGCGTTTAAGAGATTTTCGTAAGGGCGCTATGACCAATTATGTATATAAAGCAGTCATGGGCAAACACATACCACCATGTGTATATTTGTGTGCGTTAAGCAGCAGAGAGATGACTGCACGTTATAACAAAATGGTGGTACACTGAGAAAAGTTTTGAAATTTGTTTTCTATTGCAAATACTTTTTACGACGAGAAAAACTCATAAACTTTTGGGCATTTTAAACAAAAATGGAATAAAGGGAAAGAGTTTTTCATTTAAGAAAAGTAGTAATATTTTTAAAAAGTAGTATTAAATAAAACTACTGAAATATCATTAAGAAAATCACGACTTTCTATTCGATTTCGAACTTTTAAGGGATATTACCGAGATATTAACTGAACTTAATTTAAAGTTCAACTAATCTATCCAAATCAATGTTTCCTTTATATTCCTTAATACGCAATAAGTCACCAATGTGTTGATCGGTTAACCTTTTAATTGCAACAACTTTACTTTTCTGTCATGTCCCCTAAGGTCATTTAAGGGTCCATGGCAAGTTTCATAATGCCTTTTCAAAAAAAATAAAGCTTTTCTACATATAATTTTATAACATACGACGCATTGTGCCTCACCGTCCATGTTTTCTATAAAAAAGAAATCATTTTCCCAATTTATATCAAACATTTTGCTAGGTGTAATAAAAGAGAAAAAATCATAAGCATAAAAAAATCCGCAACGTGATCTTGCTTCTACAAAAGCTGAACAGCAACTGATTTGATTTTGATCTCTGAGATCGTAACAAAGCAACAAACAAGTGGTCATTTTAGTAAAACACAGACACTCTAATACACACAAGCTTATAGTGTAGGTGTGTCAACAAAGCGTCAGCAGAATTTCTTGGCCTATGCACGCGTGCATTAGAATTTCAGTTTTGCTCGTGACTGATATAAAGACAAAATTTCAAAATTCTGTATCTATATCATTATTTGGCAATGAATACTCTGCATTTAAGTGATTTTATGGAGGGGACCTAGTATGAGAGCTATGGCCAAATATGGACCGATCGTAAAACAATTTTATAGTGTAATTTATTTATATAAGAGGAATACTTGTGCTAAATGTATGGATATCAATATTTTGTAATGAGTTATGTGCGTTTAATTGGTTTTCGGGAGGGAACCTTGTATATGAGCTATAACCAATTATGGACCGATCGGAAAAAACTTTCATAGCAATATTTCTGTATATGTGAGCAATACTTGTACCAAACTTTATATGCATATCTTAATTAAGTAATGAGTTATGTGCGTTTAAGTGATTTTCGGAAGGGGACCTTGTACGGGAGCTATGACCAATTATGGACCGATCGGAAAAAAATTTCACAGTAATATTTCTGTGCATATGAGCAACACTTGTACCAAATTTTATATGGATATCTTAATTTAGTAATGAGTTATGCGCGTTTAGGTGATTTTCGGGAAGGGTCCTTGTATGGGAGCTATGACCAATTATGGACCGATCGGCAGTAATATTTCGTAGTAATATTTCTGTATATAAGAGCAATACTTGTACCAAATTTTATATGGATATCTTAATTTAGTAATGAGTTATGTGCGTTTAAGTGATTTTCGGGAGGGGACCTTGTATGGGAGCTATGACCAATTATGGACCGATCGGAAAAAATTTCATAGTAATATTTCTGTGCATATGAGCTATACTTATTACAAATTTTATATGGATATCTTAATTTAGTAATGAGTTATGCGCGTTTAAGTGATTTTTGGGAGGGGACCTTGTATGGGAACTATGTCCAATTATGGAGCGATCCAGAAAATTTTTTCTCTCAATGAATTCTATTGACATAAGATTTTAAGTTGTAAAATTTTTATGAAGATATCAACATTCTGACGGAAGTTATTAACAAAAAACTCATTTTCCGGGAATATGTACTTTTGAATGGGAGGTATATGAAATTATGGACCGATTCTGGCAATTTTCAGCAAGAATCATGATATTGTGTTGAAACGAATGTATGATGACTTTCATGAAATTATTTTGGATAGTTTTCGAGAAAATTACATCAGAATGTGTAAAAAATGCTTATTTTTTTGGAGTTGTTTTAATTTTCATTCATAACTTTTCTCGGTGTGAATCGATTTTGCTCATTTTCAATACCAAACTGTACCGGATAATAGTGAATATTTTGGGTGAATTTGGTTAAATTATCTTGCTTCGTTTTAACGTGAGCGTAAAACACGCTCACAGACAGACGGACAGACGGGCATAGCTAAATCGACATAGCTAAATTAGACTCAGAATCATAAGGATCCAGAATATATATACTTTGTTGGGTCTCAGATAACTATTTCTTGGTGTTACACACGGAATGACAAACTTATATAAACCCTTTATCACCCTCCACCACCAGGTGGAGGGTATAATAATCAAAATGGTTTATCTATATACAGAACATACTGATGTCGAGTTTAATAATAAATTATGTGGTATTAAGAGTTTTTCAGAAGTGAACCTTATATGGGAGCTAGTTATGGACCGATACTGAAAATATTCCTTATATGGGAGCTGTAATCAATTATGGACCGATGTGGAAAATTTTCACTATTGATTTATATATACATATTTATATATATACTAGATTTTTGTACCCGGCGTTGCCCGGGGTTTTAAGTGGTTTCATAACATTATACTGTAAAACCCGGCATATGATTTGTTTCCGTAATTATGATACTATTTATCATTTTGTAACTTCTTTATGCATGTATGTATCTAACTAATTTTGATTAGGCCCAGAAACATTTGTACTAAGTGATTTTCAGATATGTGCCGATAATTCATATGGGAACTATGACCAATAATGGACCAATTCGAAAAAAAAAAAATCAAAATGATTTATCTATACACAGAACATACTCATCTCCAGTTTAATAATAAATTATGTGGCATTAAGTGGTTTTCAGAAGTGAACCTTATATGGAAGCTAGATATGGACCGATGCTGACAAATTCCTTATATGGAATGTAACCAATTATGGACCGATGTGGAAAATGTTCACGGATGATTATACACAAAACAAATTCACGTCAAGTTTTACCCTGATAGCTTTATTTATCAAAGAATTATGCGCATTTGAGTGATTTTAGGATGTGGACCTTATATGGGAGCTAGTACCAATTGTGGACTGATCCGGAAAAAATTTCACTAATTGATTTATATCTATATACAGAACATATTCACCTCGAGTTCTACCCTAATAACTTTATTAATCAATGAATTATGCGCATTTCAGTGATTTTCGGATGTGGACCTTATATGGGAGCTATGACCAATTATGGACCGATCCGGAACAAATTTCGTAGAGTAATTCATATACACACAAAACACATTCATGTCGAATTTTATCCAGATAGCTTTATTTATCTATGAATTAAGATCGTTTAAGTGATTTTCGGATGTGAACCTTATATGGGAGCTATGACCAATTATGAACCGATCCGGAAAAAAAATTCCGTAGAATGATTTATGTATATACAAAACAAATTCATGTCGAATTTTATCCCGATAGCTTTATTTATCAATAAAATATGTTCATTTAAGTAATTTTCGAAAGTGGACCTTATATGGGAACTATGACCAATTGTGGACCGATACAGATCTATGTCCATAGTTTTGATTCCTGTTCATATAATGTCAATATGTACAAAATTTTGTGTTGATACCGATATATTTGAGGAAGTTATTAACGATAAATTAATTTCCGGGAATATGTACCTTTGTATGGGGGCTATGGGAAATTTTTGATCGATTGTTACAATTTTAAACATAATTAATCTATAGATGGAACAAGTTAGAGTGCTATATTAGGCTGAGCCGAATCTTAAATACCCTCCACCAGCTACTTTTATATTAATACTTTTCTAATTAATCAAATATTTGTAGAAATAAGTTTTCTCATATCTTAAATAGAAAAATCCCTAGATTCAAACAGCTCAAATCTATTACAATTCCAAGATTTATTGAACATTACCAACGCTTGGCGATATTTATTAATTTGCATGTGTGTGAAAGATTTAAGGATTTTCAAAATACATACATATATATAATTTTGTTCTACAAGAATTGATAATGCAACTAGTTAAATACGGTTTTAGGGGGACCTAGTATTGGAGATATGACCAATTATAGACCGATCGTAAAAAATTCTTTAAGCAAAACTTCTGGACATGAAAGCTATATTTCAGTAAAATTTTTTTTCGAAAGAGGACCTTGTATGGGAGCTATGACCAATTGTGTATATAAAAACAAAATTTAAAAATTCTGTATCTATATCATTATTTGGTAATGAATATTGTACATTTAAGTAATTTTCTGGAGGGGGCCTAGTATGAGAGCTATGACCAAGTATGG
Organism: Lucilia sericata; assembly: GCF_015586225.1. NCBI lineage: Eukaryota > Metazoa > Arthropoda > Insecta > Diptera > Calliphoridae > Lucilia > Lucilia sericata. Next base: position 37,399 of record NW_023994252.1, read on the forward strand.
ACCGATCGTAAAACAATTTTATAGTGTAATTTATGTATATAAGAGCAATATTTGTGCTAAATGTATGAATATCAATATTTTGTAATGAGTTATGTGCGTTTATGTGATTTTCGGGAGGGAACCTTGCTTGGGAGCTATGACCAAGAATGGACCGATAGAAAAAAATTTTACAGTAATATTTCTGTGCATATGAGCAATACTTGTACCAAATTTTATATGGATATCTTAATTTAGTAATGAGTTATCCGCGTTTAAGTGATTTTCGGGAAGTGACCTTGTATGGGAGCTATGACCAATTATGGACCGATCGGAAAAAAATTTCACAGTAATATTTCTGTGCATATGAGCAATACTTGTACCAAATTTTATATAGATAACTTGATTTAGAAATGAATTATTTGCGTTTAAGTTATTTTCGGGAGGGGACCTTGTATGGGAGCTATGTCCAATTATGGACCGATCCAGAAAATTTTTTCTCTGAATGAATTCTATTGACATAAGATTTTAATTTGTAAAATTTTGTAAAGATTTCGACATTGTGACGGAAGTTATTAACAAAAAACCCATTTTCCGGGAATATGTACTTTTGTATTGGAGGTATATGAAATTGTGGACCGATTCTGGCAATTTTCAGCAGGAGTCAAGCTCTTGTGTAGAAACGAATGTATGCTGATTTTCATGGAATTATCTTTCATTGTTTTCGAGAAAATTACATCAGAATGTGTAAAAAATCCTTATTTTTTTCGAGGTTGTTTCAAATTTTGATTCATAACTTTAACTTTTTCCGGTGTGAACCGATTTTGCTCATTTTCAATACCAAACTGCCTAGGACAATAATAAATATTTTGGGTGAATTTCGTTAATTTTTGTTGCTTCGTGTTAACGTGAGAATGTTTTATACAGACAGACAGACAGACGGACGGACATAGCTAAATCGACTCAGAATTTCATAAGGTCCAAGAATATATATACTTTGTTGGGTCTCAGATGAATATTTCTTGGTGTTACACACGGAATGACAAAGTTATATATACCCTCTATCACCACTGATGGTGGTGGAGGGTATAAAAAATAATCTGTGACAAAATTTGTCGAATTATCTTTGGTAGTTTCTGAGAAAACTACTCAAGAATTAGGGAAAAAAACTTATTTTTTTTTAGGTAGTCTGAAATTTTTACTCATAACTTTTTACGTTGTGAACCGATGCTGATTTTCAATATCAAACTGCTTAGGAAAACAGTGAATATTCTCAGTGAATTTGGTTGATTTCATTTGCTTAGTTTTAACGTGAGCGTGTTTTAACCAGACAGACGGACATAGCTAAATCGACTCAGAATTTCATAAGGACCCAGAATATATACACATTGTTGGGTCTCAGATGAATATTTTTTGGTGTTAAGCACGGAATGACAAACTTATATATACTATATATATATCACCACTGATGGTTGTGGAGGGTATAATAAATTGTTGATTAAAATTTTATCTACCTAAATAATAATTCTCATATACTATAAGAAGTATATATCATGAGCATTATAAATGTAACAAAAAATTTACGGAAAAAGGTCATTGCATTTCATTAAGATCACCTCAGGCCCGAAATTAGTGGTATAGGTATATTTATTCGTATTATTTGATGTATTAAACATTCTCTTCCTCAAACTAACCTATCCTTCCACCATAGAACTTTTGTCATGCAAAATTTTATGAAGCATAAAATCCAGATCAAAAAGTTGATTCCAAAAATACACTGTCTGTTGCAAAATTTCTTGAAAATTGGTACAAGTTTTTTATATTTAGCCTAGAAATTTGGTGTTATAGCTGTTATTCTAAAAGTGAACATAAAAATGTGCGTAGCATCCAATCAATATCATATAGTCAATTTTATCTTCTGAGGTTAGACCTATTAATATGCCGAAATCGGTTTAGTAATTATGTAGTGAAAGAGTAAAAAAGAGTATCTGTAAGTCGCGAATGAAAATTTTGTATAACAATTATATAGAAAAAAGTGAGCATAAGAAGAAAATTGACATCCCATCATTATTTTATACAGAACTAGTTGTACCCAGTGTGCTTTGCTACCCTAAAAGCAATATAAATAAAATTAAAACAAATTTAATTAATCAATCCCCCCATTGAAAGTCCGCCCATTTTTCTCTAAATGTTCACATGAATGTCAAAGTTCTTCATGTAAAATTTGAAGATTCTAGCTTCTATAGTATCACAGATATACAATTTTTTCTATTTAATTCATAAGGGGGTTCCAAGCCTGATGAAAGTCCGCTTTCTTCTCAAAATGTTCAGATGAATATGAAAGTCCTTAGTGCAAAATTTTAAGAATCTAGTTCTATTAGTTTCCAACATAAAAGATTTTTAGTATTTAATTCATATGGGAGGTGCCACTCCCCCCATTGGTAGTCCGCCAATTTATTACCCAAAATTTTTACAGGTATGTTAAAGTTCTCCAAGATAAACGAATTTTTGTATTTAATTAATATGGGAGGTGCCACGCCCCCTGCTGCTTGTGCTGATTTAATATTTTCTGAATATGGAAGGTGCCACGCCACTATAGCCATTCCGCCCATTTTGTCCAAAAATATTCTTATTGATGTCAAAATTGTCCGTGCAAAATTTGAGGACTCTAATTGCATAGTTATTTAGAAGGTAGGCGTGGCACCTCGCCCACTTTAAATTTCAAAATAAAAAGCCAGTGTTCGAAAAAAAAACATTAATGTACGGTATCTTAGTGGACTGTACCGTACATCTTTGAGCAAATACTTTATACACATACGCTAAAAATGTACGAAGTACACTAACATTGTTTTTAATGTTTGTGGACATGTACACTAACAGAATACGGTACATTATATTTGTTCGTGATGTGCATAAACATTAAAAATAAGGTAGGGGAGACTGGGGCAGCTCCGGCATTGGGGTACTTTCGGCAATGACGTTATTGATGTAAAACTTTCATTGTACATCACTAGGTTTGATGTATAGGTATCGAATATCAAAATAAATAACTGCCGCAAAGTTTGCCACCTCTAACTAATAAGCTTATTTAGCTGCTCGGGTTTTAATATTTTTACAGGCGTTTTTGTAATATTTCATTCCATTTGGTAATTATTTCGAATATAAAATTTTTAAACTTTTAAGACAGCGTTATTAAAAAGTCATTAAATATTATGTATTTTCTTACAAAAATAAGTCAAATCATAATGTTTTTTGAAGACTAATAGAAAAAAAGAAAATCTAAAGAAAGTGCTTTCGGGGTAGATTTAGCGTTTTAATTCCTATAATTATTTTTGTCTTTAAAAAATCCTTTAATATGGTTTGAAATTACAGGTCTAAGACCTAACGCGCTTCTATTGACGAAAATGCGATGGAAAAAGCTGTTTCTAATGTTTTGTGTGAATACTGAATTACCTGTGTCTAATTTTTTATTAAATGGAGTTTTACTTTATAATCCTCTTTGGAATGTGGGCTACGAATATACCCCATCAAATGCCACAGCTACCCCGGTTTTGACAAACTCTAAAAATTTGTAAATAATAATAATTTATAATAAGTTTTTGGTACGAGTTTTTATCATTCATTATCTTAGAACAATAACCAGCGACAAAATTTTTATATCTGTTGAATAAGTACTTAGATATAGAGCTCTAAACAAAAAGTGCCGAATCTGCCCCAGTCTCCCCTACAGTACACTTTCCATGTGCGCTAAGTTTAAGGTATTTTTAGCGTACTTTTTTATTTTTGAATGGACAAATGACAATGAAATATAAGTTAGAAAATTTAATTGATTTATAAGCATTTTGGACCTTTTCTAAATCTGTTTGGATGTAATTTTTTGTAATATTTCATAAAATGCATTTCAAATTCTGAGTCGATTTAGCTATGTCCGTCCGTCTGTCTGTCTGTGTAAAACACGCTCATGTTAAAACGAAGCAATGGAAATTAACGAAATTCAGCAAAAATATTCACTATTATCCGGTACAGTTTGGTATTGAAAATGAGGTTCACATCGTGAAAAGTTATGAATCAAAATTTAAAATAACTCCGACAAAAATAAGCATTTTTTATACATTCTGATGTAATTTTCTCGAAAACTATGCAAGATAATTTCATGAAAGTCATCATACATTCGTTCCTACACAAGATCTTGATTCCTGCTGAAAATTGCCAGAATCGGTTCATAACTTCATATACCTCCCATACAAAAGTACATATTCCCGGAAAATTAGTTTTTTGTTAATAACTTCCGTCAGAATGTTGATACCTTCACAAAATTTTACAACTTAAAATCTTATGTCAATAGAATTCATTGGGAGATAAAATTTTCTGGATGGGTTCATAATTGGACATAGCTCACACACAAGGACCCCTCCCGAAAATCACTTAAACGCGCATAACTCATTACTAAATTAAGAAATCCATATAAAATTTGGAATAAGTATGGCTCATATGCACAGAAATATTACTATGAAATTTTTTTTGATCGGTCCATCCTTGGTCATAGCTCCCATGCAAGGTTGCCTCCCGAAAATCACTTAAACGCACATAACTCATTACAAAATATTGATATCCATACATTTAGCACAAATATTGCTCTTATATACATAAATTACACTATAAAATTGTTTTACGATCGGTCCATATTTGGTCATAGCTCTCATACTAGGTCCCCTCCAGAAAATCACTTAAATGCACAATATTCATTACCAAATAATGATATAGATACAGAATTTTGAAATTTTGTTTTTATATACATAATTAGTCATAGCTCCCATACAATGTCCTTTTACGAAAATCCCTTTAACGCCCATTACTCATTACCAAATAAAGCTATTTGTTGAGGTAGTGAAGAACTCTCGACGTATGAGTGTGCTGTCCTATATGCTCCATGGATACAAATCATCCAGTATTTTGTTTGTACTTACATGTAGTTTTGTTGTTTATATTTTGTCATTCTAGGTATGTTTCTATATGTTGTTTTGTTCATTCTGAATTGTGGGATTTAAATTGTTTGGAATGTTGTGTTTTTTTTTTTTTTTGATATTGATTGTAATTAAAATTTAGTTTTGTTCAGTAATTTCTTTTGTTTGTTTTGATTTTGGTGTTAAATTTTTATTATTAATATGTCAAAATGTGGGACATGATCAAGGACAGGGTGATTATAATATCATAATAAGAAATACGTAATTAGGGTTACCAGACACCAATTAAGAGAAGGAAGAGAAATACGAAGTCAAATCTTTTCTCTTAAGAAAAAGGCGATTTTTCAAGGCCAAGGTTATAAGTGTATTGACCCAAACTGTGTTGATGTCCACTACATTGTAAAATCACGTTATGTTTTTTTATTATGATATTTGTTTGTATGTTTTTCTGTTAGTTTTCTTGTTTGAAATACATACTAAAGAAAAGCATAGGGAGTGAACATCATGAGTTTATGTTAATGCCAGGTCGACAAGCTAAAGTTGATAAGGAAACATTTAAAGTTGAACTAATAAAATATAAAGTTTTATAAATAGTGAAATGAACAGTGAATTTGGAAAAAGGGAATAAAATATCCTTGCAGAACCTTAATATTTTATTTAATTGAAAATTGATTAAACATATTGCAGAAATATATTTTGTGCCAGAGGATTAGGAAGCCATAAAGTGGAAACGTCTCCAATACTGTGGCAATTCCAGAATCATCCTGAGGGCAAAGAAACGGTGTGAAAAATACGTATATTTAAATTTGAATTTTATAAAAAAAAGGAAAGAAAATCAAAGGTAATACTGTTCATGTAAAACATACTTATATATTGTTGACCCTGTGAAGATAAAGAAAATATACCATCTACAAGTGAAAATTTTGTGCTAGGATCAATTCCACAAAGTGGGACGTAACGAACCTGGGAATAGAACCCTTAAACCAGGACAAGAACCTGAAAATACAATCCACGCAAACAGAAAAAAATCTCAAAATAAGGAAAAAGGCATTAGGATAGTTCGGTAAGGGTAGGCTAAGTCATTGAATTTTTAGGATAAGTTAGTTAATTAATTTTTAAGAAGTTTATTGTAATTGAATAGAGTTTCGTGTTGTAAAGGGATAACTAAAAGAATATTATATAAATTAAAAAAAGAAGATATTAATGATCAACACTAGGCTCTTAGGTGACTTTCAGGGAGCTCCTTTAGGGACATGAATTAGAGTACAGTGGATAATACACATATTATTAAATTGGAGTGGTATTATAACTCTTACAGTCTTTTAGTAATCCTTGTGTGTAGGCAAATTGTGTTTTGTTGTTGTAGAAAATAAGTGTGGTGATATTGTTTAGGTTTTAATTTCCGGGTAAAATAAATTAAGTTTCAAATATAAATTGGTAATTTTTTTTAGTTAATAAAAGAAGAAGAAAACTATTTTTTTGAAAAGTCATAATATTATTACAGTTTCAATTAGAATACCAAATACTTATTATGATGATTTTCACTGTCTATAAAGGCAAGTGATTTGTTAAAAAAACGAAGATAATAAGTTTAAAAACAAATTTACAGAATTTGAAAAACTTTACAAGTAAATTTATACGACTTGTTTTGAATTTAAATAACAGGTCAAAAGACCGTTCGATTCGAACCTAAGAGTTTTAAAATTTTAAGTATTACAAAAGAAACGAATATAGACTATGAATTTTTACAATAAATGATATAATAGTAACGAACATTTTAAGATTGAAACTACATTTATAAGTCCTTTTTTTGGTATTGAAAATCAACAAAATCGGTTCACAACGTAAAAGGTTATGAGTAAAAATTTCAGACTACCTAAAAAAAAATAAGTTTTTTTCCCTAATTCTTGAGTAGTTTTCTCAGAAACTACCAAAGATAATTCGACAAATTTTGTCACAGATTATTTTTTCCATCTATAGATTAATTATGTTTAAAATTGTAACAATCGATCCAAAATTTCCCATAGCCCCCATACAAAGGTACATATTCCCGGAAATTAATTTATCGTTAATAACTTCCTCAAATATATCGGTATCAACACAAAATTTTGTACATATTGACATTATATAAACAGGAATCAAAACTATGGACTTAGATCTGTATCGGTCCACAATTGGTCATAGTTCCCATATAAGGTCCACTTTCGAAAATCACTTAAATGAAGATGTTTTATTGATAAATAAAACTATCGGGGTAAAATTCGGCATGATGTGTATAATATTAATTTTTTTGTATAAATATTCATTACTTTACGATTTTTTTTTTCGGATCGGTCCATAATTGGTCATAGCTCCCATATAAGGTACACATCCGAAAATCACTTAAATGCGCATAATTCATTGATAAATAAAGCTAACAGGGTAAAACTCGACGTGAATATACATATATATATATATATCTATATATAAATCATTCGTGAACATTTTCCACATCAGTCCATAATTGGTTACATTCCATATAAGGAATTTTTTCAGCATCGGTCCATAACTAGCTCCCATATAAGGTTCACTTCTGACAACCACTTATTAAACTGGACATGAGTATGTTCTGTTTATAGATAAATCATTTTGATTATTTTTTTTCGAATTGGTCCATTATTGGTCATAGTTCCCATATGAATTATCGGCACATATCTGAAAATCACTTAATACAAATGTTTCTGGGCCTAATCAAAATTAGTTACATACATACATGCATAACGAAGTTACAAAATGATAAATAGTATCTTAATTACGGAAACAAATCATATGCCGGGTTTTACAGTTTTCTCTAAAGGAAATAAAGTACTTTAGTACTTAGTATGTATTTTAATACTTAAGTAAAATTTATTTCTTTGGTATAAATTATAAATTCGGCCCTATAACTTTAACCATTTATAACATATTTATATTGGGTTTTAATAAAAAGTAGTTTGCAGGTGGAGGGTATTTAAGATTCGGCAGAGCCAAATATAGCATTCTAACTTGTTTTAATTTTTGTTTTGAAACAAAATATCCAATATGGGGTATCGTTTGAAAGGGATTTTAAACCCACGTTCAATGACGTATTAATAATAAATAACCGTCTGCTCATAATTGTCATATTCCAAAATATTTAAAATTGTTAAGTTTTTCACTAATAAAAAAATATGCAAAATACCTTTCAAATGATACCACATATTGTATATTTTGTTTAAGAAATATTGTAAAATTAAAAAAAAAAAAAATAAAACGAGACTTTTTTGCAAACGGTCCAGCTCACGAACGGCCATCGATAGGCTAGAAAAATTTTGGGAACCATTATAAAACATAATAAAGATTATTTGAAGCTGGGTAAAATATTGAATTTAACATGAAAAATCGAATGGGGGACATTCGATATCTTCTTGAAAACTTTCCAGCTCACGAATGGACAACACTTAACCGAAAATATTTTGGGTAACATCAGATTACATAACAGCGAATATTTTGAGGGGAGTAATTCAAGCGCCATTTTTTGTGACTCGGTCTAATGTATATATATTTAAGTTCTCATATATGTATGTAAGTATATTTTTGGACTGTAGATACTTACCAATTGTGAATCAATCGATCCTCTGTACTGTGGTCATTGTGTAGCAGCTTCCTTAATATTTTTTGCATTCGGAATTTATTTGGTTTATATGAAATTTTACACAAGCAGACTATGTTGCCTTAAAATTTTAGACACAAAGGTTATCGTATTTTAAACTTTGTAAACAAATTCCAGCGTTGTCTTCAGGAGCTGTAGGGAAAAATAGACATACATATATTATAAGTTATCAGTTTGTAACTTAAGTAGTATAACTGAATTTTGGGTTGGCATCCAGAACTTTACTAGAAGATGGTTGATCAGTTTGGAACACCTTTAATTTGCCTTTATTATTATGATACGCCTTTGGAAAACAATATTCAATTATTATATTCACTATAATTTTACAACTGCAGATTTTTTTAATTATTAAATTTAGTGGTAGGTGTGCGTCTACAAAAACAAATATAGTATTTAAATTTCTATAACGAAGATTGTTTCACTGCATCTATGAAAAATTTTCATTGCATGTGTCAATAATGTTCATGCTCATTAATAAAAATATATTTAATTATACGCGTAATGAAAGGTAATTGCTATTATGTATAAACAAATTTATTTGTGATGCTTATTTTTTTCAAAATTTGCAATAATTTGAACTTGGTAATTTTAATGATATCAATTTCATATGAGCAATGAATTATGAAGATTTCGAAAAAAATGTATAATGAAAGATTTCATTGCGCTCAAGAAGGTGCTCATTATACAAATAAAATACTTCATTTATTCGATGAAAAACATCTGATGAACGCGATTCATTAGTTAAATGCACGAATTTTCTCTTAGGGTAAACGGATCTGCCATAGCGAAATTTGTTCGAAACGTTTGGACGTATAATGGATTATTAAATCGTAATTGACGTTGAAGAACATTTAAAGAAATTTTACTTAATAGAAATTCAGAACATACAGACCTATTTAGAAGATTCATCATTAATGACACATTAAGCATCGTCCTGCGACTTTTCAGAGTTGGTAGATTTATCAAAGCTAGTCTTGCTGCATACGGTGGCAGTTCAGAATAGTTCCCATATATGCTCTTTAAGCAAAATTATAAAAATTGTTTTTGCACAGATTCAATATGATCAATATGCACATTGTAATACGGGTCCCATACAACTGATCCATATTCCAATATCGGCCGTACAAGAGAAGCAAATAGTCGTTTAGTTATAAGTGGAAGGCTAATGAAGGCTAAAATACTACGGGCTTTATTAACAATCATTGTTATATGTTGAACAAAAGTCAATTTTGCATCCAGCAAAATTCCGAGATCCAGAATGGTGTCAACAGAACCCAATTTGGAGCCATTAATGGTGTAAAAAATGCTAGTATCAAATTTTCTTGAAAAATGTATGTGTTTGCACTTTGTTAAGTTTAAATCTATTAAATTTTGCTTACACCATACGTAGAAATTATCTAATTCGTTCTGAAGGTAAATACGATCTGATGGATGTTTAAAGCTTGCAAATATTTTTACATCATCCGCAAACATTAATATTTTAGAATATTTGATAGCTTTTGGCATATCGTTGATGAAGATTAAGAACAAAATTGGGCCAAGATGACTTCCTTTGGAGGTTGACGTTTTAAATTTTACGGATTGTGTTCTAAATAATAGATACGATTTAAACCAGCTTAGATAACTATCGTTAAATCCTAAAGCATCCATTTTTTAGCAAGAGTAGGTGATTTACTTTGCAAAAGCTTTGCTAAAATCGGTGTAAATAACATCGGTATGTTGACCATTTACAAATCGTTCATTAACTAAAGTCGCTAGCTGTAGAATATTTGTCATAGCAGAGAATCCTTTGCGAAAACCATGTTGAAGGGGTGTCAATAGGGGAGAAACTTGGTGAACCAGTAAATCGGTTATACATTTTTCGAACAGCTTTGGGATTGCGTTAAGTTTAGGAAAATAGCCATATTTTAACGATTTATTAAACAAAATGGATAAAGGAAAAGCCAGAGAATGTGTGTGAGAATATGCAGCTTGGTATACCATCCGGACCATATGCGAATGATGATTTAGAACTTTTTAAACATTTAACGATGTGGGTAGTGTCAATTAAACATGATGATATTGGTTGATTTGACTGAGTATTAAGTGGATGCATAGTGCTATCAACATATGCTAAAGGTTACTCAAAAGCATTTTGCTTATAAAACCCAATTCAGTTTTTATACACTCCACCACCATCAGTGGTGGTAGAGGGTATATATAAGTTTGTCATTCCGTGTGTAACACCAAGAAATATTCATCTGAGACCCAACAAAGTATATATATTCTGGGTCCTTATCAAATTCTGAGTCGATTTAGCTATGTCTGTCTGTCTGCCTAAAACATGCTCACGTTAAAACTAAGCAAAATAAATAAACCAAATTCACCAAAAATATTCACTGTTGTCCTAAGCAGTTTGGTATTGAAAATCAGCAAAATCGGTTCACAACGTTAAAAGTTATGAGTGAAAATTGCAGACTACCTCGAAAAAATTACAGGGTTTTTCGTAATTCTTAAGTCGCTTTCTCAGAAACAACAAAAGATAATTCTATGAATTTTGTCCCACATTATTTTTTTTTATCCAGGGATAAATTATGTTGAAAATCAAAATAATCGATTCAAAATTTCCCATAGCCCCCATACAAAGGTATATATTCCTGAAAATTAGTTTAATATTAATAACTCCCTCAAATATCTCGATATCAACACAAAATTTTGTACATGCTCTGCTTGCTCGAATAGAAAGTGTTCTAAATTCACGACCAATATCACCGATGTCAGAAGACCCAGATGACCTGCAGGCCCTTACTCCGAGTCATTTTCTGCGCGGTATTCGCGCCAGAAATACCGCCTGACCATTTGTCGTTATTGAATTGCTGGGAACGACTGAAAGCACTCCATCATAAATTTGGTCAACGATGGAAAAATGAGTACCTTCAGGAGCTACACAAGAGGTACAAATGGCAGAATCCACGACGGGATCTACAGACTGATGATTTCGTTATCATCAAGGATGAGCTTCTTCCTCCATGCGACTGGAGGTTAGGCAGAACAGAAGCCGTACACGTTGGTCGGGATAAGCGCGTAAGAGTCGCTGATGTTAGAACATCTAGTGGCGTCGTGACCCAACCAATAGTAAAATTATGCATGCTCCCGTTATGTGAAAAGTCTGTAGATTAGTTTGTTCTGTCCATACAATGTCGTGTCTATGTGTTCCAAACCCAATTTTTTCGATCTTAATCTGCCTCTGTTCTTTGTTTCTTAAATGGACCAGAATGGACCCAGCCCAAAATCCAGAATTGTGTGCTGTCTGTTTCAGCCACCATCCGCTGCGCCACACCCTGCTTCATCCCGGGAATGCTGGCCAGGGATCCCGGCGAAATCGTCGTCCTCAGCAGAAGCGAACCCAACCACGATCACAGGCAGCCGTGCGGGGAAATCATCAACATACCAGCCCACCGCAGCAAAGAGCTCAACAACGGCTGAACGACCTCCGGCAGCGTCTGCAACAGCAACAACTGCTAATCCAGCGACAGCAGCAACAACTACAGCAACAACAACGGCGACAACAATCACGCCAACAACAACCACAAACCATAGCTGTTCCTCAGCCGCCGGCAACGCCAGCCTCAACCCAGGGGCTAGTAAATCAGATTGTTTCGGCCCTTAACTAGGGTCCACAATTGCACCAGTGCAAGGGGGCCGGCATGTCGAGGTTCGGTCAGGTCGCGTTAAAGACGATTTGATCGATCTTCACGACGATCTTATCGACTTCGACGACGGCCTTACCGACCTTGACTGAAGGTCTACAAAAACTTCCTAAAGGCAATATTTTAGGAAGTGTTACGAGCAAGCCGGGCTTGGCGCCGAAGAAGATCGGCAAATTTTTTATTATTAATTAACCTAAACTCACTAAGATTTACAATATTATTATTTTAAAATATTAAAGTAAATTTGGTGGTGGTTTTTTGTTTATTTTATCTCTTAAAAAAACAAAATATATTCTCTTTTTTTATACGCTATACCGTAGCTATAACAAAAGAAAGTAAAAAACAAGTTAGAGTGCTATATTCGGCTGAGCTGAATCTTAAATACCCTTCCACCAGCTACTTATATATTAATACTTTTCTAATTGATCAAATATTCTCCCGGTCAACAAAGGTGTTTTTTAAACAAAAAAACAAACAACGCACTCCCGGTGCCTTAATTATATATATATAAGTATAGTCGCAAGAATTCCCATTCTTCACATACATAATTAATTTTATACCCTACACCACTTTAGTGGGGAGGGTATATTGGATTTGTGCTGATGTTTGTAACATACAAAAATATTCGGCCTATACCCACCTTAAAGTATACCAATCGGCTTAGAATCGTTTTCTGAGTCGATTAAGCTATGTCCGTCCGTCCGTCCGTCTGGCTGGCTGGCTGGCTGGCTGTCCATGTAAACTTTGTGCGCAAGGTACAGGTCGCAATTTTCAAGATAATTGGATGAAATTTGGTACGCACGTTTTATTTGACGAAGCCTATTGAAAATGGTTAAAATCGGTCCATTATTTCACCTAGCCCCCATAGAACAGGACCCCCCGAAAAGGGCTTCTGAGCTCATAATTATGTTAAATATACATATATACCGACAAAATATGGCACAACTAAGTTTTATAGAAGTCTTGATGACCCTGCCAAATTTCATAAAGATCGGGCCACATTTGACCCTAGCTCCCATACAAAGTCCCCTTCAGAAAATTACTTGAATGTCCCAAATTCAGCATAATAAAATATTATGTAAATATAAATATATTCACAAAATTTTATCGGGCTTGGTCTATATTTGCCCCTAGCCCCCATATAAAGCCTCTTTCAGAAAATTAGTTTGTCATCCGTAAATTGCTTAAATGTATCGGAACAAGGGAATATTGAAGATAAATGCTTTATTATGAAAAATAAATCACATAAAATATTCATAACTGGTGTAGGGTATCATATGGTCGGCCACGCCCTACTATACTTTCTTACTTTTTTATATATAAAGTTCATTCTATTTAGTGCAAGAACTAGTGATTGTTATTGTTTTGTTTCCATCAAAACATAGTTGAATATTGCACATAAATACATACTTACTAAGATTTACAATATTATTATTTAAAAATATTAAAGCAAATTTGGTGGTGGTTTTTTGTTTATTTTATCTCTTAAAATAACAAAATATATTCTTTTTTTTTATACGCTAACCGTAGCTATAACAAAAGAAAGTAAAAGACAAGTTAAAGTGCTATATTCGGCTGAGCTGAATCTTAAATACCCTCCACCAGCTACATATATATTAATACTTTTCTAATTGATCAAATATTTGTAGAAATAAGTTTTCTCATGTCTTGAATAGAAAAAATACAAAGATTTAAACAGCTTAAATCTATTACAATTCCATGATTTATTGAACATTACAAACGCCATTTTCTTTATATTTTTATAGCGCTTAGCGATATTTATTAATTTGCATGTATGCATGTGTGTAAAAGATTTAAGGATTTTCAAAATAAATATATATAATTTTGTTCTACACAAATTGATAATGCAACTAGTTAAATACGGTTAAAGCGCTTTTAGGGGCAGGACATAGTATGGGAGATATGAATAATTATAGACCGATCGTAAAAAATTCTTTAAGCAAAATTTCTGTTCATAAAAGCTATATTTCAGTCAAATTTTGTATCTATATCGTAATTTAGTAATAAGTAATGTGTGTTTAAGTGATTTTCTGAAGGGAACCTTGTATGGGACAGACCGCACCCATGTTATGAACCGATTGTGAAAAAATCTTGAAATAGAATTTTTGTATACGAAATTAATATTTGGGCCAAATTTTTTATCAATAGCTTTATTTGGTAATGAGTAATGTGCGTTTAAGAGATTTTCGTAAAAGGACCTTGTATGGGAGCTATGACCAATTATGTATATAAAGACAAAATTTCAAAATTCTGTATCTGTATTTCTGTATCATTATTTGGTAATGAATATTGTGCATTTAAGTGATTTTCTGGAGGGGACCTAGTATGAGAGCTATGACCAAATATGGACCGATCGTAAAACAATTTTATAGTTTAATTTATGTATATAAGAACAATATTTTTGCTAAATGTATGGATATTTTGTAATGAGTTATGTGCGTTTAAGTGATTTTCGGGAGGGAAACTTGTATAGGAGCTATGACCAAAGTAGGACCGATCATGAAAAAATGTTCGAATAACATTTCTGTGTACAAAATAGTATTTATGCCAAATTTATTATGGGTATCACTATTTGATAATGAGTTATGTGCCTTTAAGTGTTTTTCTGAAAGGGACCTTGTATGGGAGCTATGATCAATTATGGACCGATAGGAAAACAAATTCGCAGTAATATTTCTCTGTATATGAGCAATACTTGTGCCAAACTTTATATGAATATCTGAATTTAGTAATGAGTTATGCGCGTTTAAGAGATTTTCGGGAGGGGACCTTGTATGGGAGCTATTACCAATTATGGACCGCTCAAAAAAAACTTTCACAGTAAAATTTCTTTGCGTATGAGCAATACTTGTACCAAATTTTATATGGATATCTTAATTTAGTAATGAGTTATGCGCGTTTAAGTGATTTTCGGGAGGGGACCTTGTATGGGAGCTATGACCAATTATGGACCGATGGAAAAAAAATTCACTGTAATATTTCTGTATGTGAGAGCAATACTTGTACCAAATTGTATATGGATATCTTAATTTAGCAATGAATTATTTGCGTTTAAGTTATTTTCGGGAGGGGACCTTGTATGGGAGCTATGTCCAATTATGGACCGATCCAGAAAATTTTTTCTCTGAATGAATTCTATTCACATTAGATATTAATTTGTAAAATTTTGTAAAGATTTCGACATTCTGACGGAAGTTATTAACAAAAAACCCATTTTCCGGGAATATGTACTTTTGTATGGGAGGTATATGAAATTGTGGACCGACGAATATATGGTGATTTTCATGGAATTATCTTGCATAGTTTTCGAGAAAAGTACATCAGAATGTGTAAAAATGCTTATTTTTTCGAGGTTGTTTCAAATTTTGCCGGTGTGTACCGATTTTGCTTATTTTCAATTCCAAACTGCCTAGGAAAATAATAAATATTTTGGGTGAATTTCGTTAATTTTTGTTGCTTTGTGTTAACGTTAGAATGTTTTATACAGACAGACAGCGGACGGACGGACAGACGGACATAGCTAAATCGGCTCAGAATTTCATAAGGTCCAAGAATATATATACTTTGTTGGGTCTCACATGAATATTTCATGGTGTTACACACGGAATGACAAAGTTATATATACCCTCTATCACCACTGATGGTGGTGGAGGGTATAACAAAGAGACAAAATAAACATAAATACAAACATGCATTACATATATACATTATTGTGTTTGTTGTAATTTGTGTGTTCCCTACACATTATGAGTCGGTCTGATTAGTTCAATACTAATTATAACATCGACTTCAATTTTTAATTAAATTTCGAGTAAAATCTTTTTGGAAAAATATTTTCGCGAATTAGCGGTCACCCTACGCTGTTAGATCCGGCATATTAGGTACAATATAGGACCTGTAAACGGAACTATTTTGTAATATTTTTTCAATTAAAAGATTTTTTATTTAACTTTTTGGAAATATATTTTCGCGATTAACGGTCACTCTACGCAATTAGATTCGGTATATTAGGTACATTATAGGACTTGTATACGGATTTTTTTTTCAATATTTTTCAACCAACGGTCAAATTAGATAATATTAGTGCAGATCACTTAGGGCCAATCTTTAGGTGAAAGATTAGCGATTAAATTAAAATTAATCCTCGAAAGATGTTTTTGAGTACTCAATTAGTTAACTTTGTTTGCAAGTTTAAGCGCCCAATGGAGGTGGTTTAATCTTAAGCACGAAATGCAGAAGTGTAAACAGCTGATGCAAAAAAATTAATAAAATTTTTATGAATATAAACATTAAAATGTTCTATTTATTGATTAGTATAAATTATGGACACTTCAAAATACATTTTTTTGTTTTTAATTTAAGTTTTCATTAATTTTCATATTAAATTTACAATTGTCTTCTTCTTTTTTATAAAATATGCATTGTTTTGATAACAAACAGTGACATTTTCTGTTGTTTTGTATGGCAACACTGCGAAGTTTAATCTTGTACTCAAAAACATAAAAGGGGATTAACATAAGATTAAATTTATTTTTAAATTAACTAATCTGATTATTAATTGGCATTTGATTACCATCTCAAAGACCCGCTCTTACTGTTATACTTGTTAGTTATTCTATTCATCGATTTGATTTTTTCGATATTAGTTTTCTCATTTGGCTTTTTAAATTTTCCATTTTAAACAATTTATTTGAACTTTTTTAGAATGCGATAATTTAGTTGGATCTTGTTCCAAGTTTGATATAACTCCATTGGATAATTTAACCGAGTCACTTCTCGAGACGAAATTGCAGTCCCTTGAAGAGGACTGGCAATCAGTTCGAAAGGCCTTTGAGGATTTAATTTTAACTAATGACAATATTATTCCTGAGAGCGAAAAATGCACGGCAAAAGTAAGATTTGGCTCGGTTAAGGACGAATATCAACGTACCAAGGCTCATATGATGGACCAATTGAAGATGCATAGAGCTTCTAGTAATCAAGGTCTAAGGTCCGATCAACCGACTAACTCTACTTTGTTCAATTGGAACATGTATCCCATTAATGCCACATTTAATGATTCGGAGATTTGTATAAAGGTTCCTCCTTATGATACTCAGGAATTTTATGGGGGTTATGAGGAATGGCCATCATTCCGCGATATGTTTACCGCCATTTATGGTAATCACCCTCGATTGACACAGGCTCAAAAGTTATATCATCTAAGGAATAAAACAAAGGGCGAAGCAGGTAGTATTGTAGCTAAATATCCGCTTTCAGATCAGAATTATTTACTGGCGTGGGATGCGTTAAGGGCGCGATATGCGAACAAGCGCATTTTAGTAGATAATCAGTTAAAGATTCTATTTAATATACCAGCAGCAACGGCTGAAAATTGCGAATCTATTAACAGGATTCAAACTTAACTTAATAAATAGACATCAGGTAATGGAAAGAATATAAAGCTTATGTTCCATATCATAATCAGGTAGAAATTATAATATCTCTTCACAGCAGAATAAAGCTAGATATGAAAACCCGAACAAAAAAGCTCAATCGAAGAATGATGATATGCTTTGGAAATTATGTAATAAAACACATATCATTCGAAATTGTCCTAAATTTCAAAACTTTTCAGTAAAACAGAGAATTGACTATGTAGAAAAGAACAAAATTTGTAGTAATTGTTTGTCTTCAGCTCACACAAATATAAATTGTCAAAGCGTTTTTACATGTGTCCAGTGTAAGAACAAGCACCACAGCTTACTTCATTTGGATAATTATTCCAATAATAAGAAGAATGATCCCTCTCAGTAACCGGAGGATACAATAAACCGCCAACTATCAGGTAGCTCAATGTCTACAGTACACAAGACAAACACATAAACAAATTTTTCTGTCAATGATGATGAATTTTATTACCTACAGCTCTAGTCGAAATTTTACATTTAGGAGAAATATTTACAGTTAGAGCTTTAATAGATTCGGGATCAAACGATCATTTTTAACTGACAAAATCTCAAAAAGGCTTGGCTTAATAACTCAAAATGCAAACTTTGAAATTTGTGGATTACGGGGTACAGTGGTAACAAATTCAAATAAAATATCTACCATTACTATGTGTAGAAAAAACCACGAGTTCTCACTCAGTACCCAAGTTATAATAGTTCAAAATTTGACCAAATTTATACCAAGCTTTTTGTGGCCTCCGGTAGGTTAGTGGTTAGTGTTCTAGTCTGGTAGACCGGAGGTGGTGGGTTCGATTCCCACCTGAGGCACTGGTTAAGGAGCGCACAACAGGCCCGATAGAGGCTTAGGTGTATTTCTTCGGATTTGATGTATATAAATCCTCCTTTCAAACTAACTAACTAACTAACTATGCCAAGCTTTACGATTTCAAACGCTGATCTCTCAGAAATAAAACGTCTAGAATTAGCCGATCCGCATTTCTTGGTATCTTCACAAATAGACATGCTAATCGGTAGTGATATAAGTCCATATATCATTCAAGATGGAATACAAAAGAATATCTTAGGCAATCTACTTGCTCAAAATTCCATCTATGGATGGTATATTTATGGCCCAATGAAATTACATAGCGTTTCCCTAACTGCTAATATTCAAAATAAGGAAGAAAATGATAAAATAAGCTCAACGCTTAGACTATTTTGGGAAACAGAGGAAATTCCAAAATCGAAAGTTCTATCAGAAACAGATTTCTACTGTGAAGAACTTTATAAAAAGACAACATATCGCAGTGATGGCAGATATGTTGTAAAACTTCCTTTTAAACAAGAATTTCCAGAAAACTTGTATTTGCAATCTTCCAGATTCGCAAAAAGTCAATTCATCTAGAGGCAAAATTACAAAAGCAAATAGATCTTCAACAGATTTATAATGATGTTTTAGAAGAATATATAACATTGGGTTATATGAAGAAAACAAATTCTTCCGAAATTTGTAAAGATGGGAAGTATTTTTCATTCTATTTACCTCATCATGCTGTATTTTGACCAGAAAGCACTTCTACAAAAGTTAGAGTAGTCTTCAATGTTTCTCGCAAAACGAAAAGCTCATTTTCGTTGAATGATGTATTACATATTGGTCCAACGTTACAATCTGACTTAATGTCAGTTATTTTAAATTGGCGTATATATAGATACGTTTTTAATGGTGAAGCAGATTGTCCGTTTCAGAGAATTTTGTATAGAAAAAAACTTCAAGCAATATTGAAGATTACGAGCTGTTAACAATCGCTTCCGGAGTGAATTGTGCACCGTGTTTAGCTATATGAACGTTGCTGCAGTTAGCAACAGATGTAGAGAGACAGTCTTCCTTGTCATCTCACATATTAAGACATGAAACATATGTCGATGATATTTTAGCTGGTGGACATACTTTGGCTTCAGCCCTAGGAGCGCAAAGTCAATTAATAAAATCTTTAAAATCAGCTGGATTTCCACTTAAAAATATTACGGCAAATAATAGCAAATTATTAGAAAATATTCCAACTGAAAATATTTTAAGTGCAGATTTCTTAAAACTTTATCATTCGAGCTCTGCGAAAACGTTAGGTATTCAGTGGAATGCATACAGTGATTCCTTCACTTATAAAGTCGAAATTCCCGATTTCGCATCAAAAGTAACAAAAAGAACAATTTTGTCCGCGGTCACTAAATTGTTTGACCCCGCAGGATGGCTAACTCCCATTATTGTTCAAGCAAAGATCCTTCTACAGGAATTGTGGCAAGATGGGGTTGGATGGGATGAAGATGTGAAACCTCAGACTCTTTCAAGGTGGAACATTTTCTTAGAAGATTTTACACACATAAGATCCATTCAAATCCCCAGATGGATCCATTTCCATCCAGATAGCAAAATCCAGATCCATGGTTTCTGTGATGCATCTGAACAGGCCTATTGTGCAACAATACACATTCGAGTGGAAGATTTGTCTGGCAGACATTCTAATCTGCTAGTAGCGAAAAGCAAAGTTGCGCCGTTGCAAAGTGTAAGTCTTCCTCGGTTAGAGTTATGTGGGGCATTACTGCTCTCGAAACTAATTAAACAAACTCTAACTAACAATTCATTTAAAAGTGCTCAACTTTTCCTGTGGTCAGATTCGACTATAGTATTAGCATGGTTACAAAAACATCCATCAGTTTGGAAAACATATGTTGCCAAAAGAACATCTCAAATCATTGAAAATGTTGGTAATGCTAAGTGGAACCACGTTTTAACCCATGAAAATCCAGCAGATCTTGAAACACGAGGTTGTAAACCACAAGATCTTAAAGAAAATCCTTTATGGTGGTATGGGCCAATGTGGCTACTTGACTCCCAAGACAATTGACCTAAATCTAACCCACCTGCCATAGCTCTTATGGAACAAAGGAAAGTTGAAGTTCACTGTTCCGTTACAGATGAACTCAATATAATACAAAGATTTTCTTCATATCGGCGAGCCCTCACCGTAATAGCATATATTTATAGGTTCATACGTTCTACTAATAAAAGATTAGAGAAAACAAAGTTTGAAGAGCTTAATAACGCAAACATTTTATATATTAGACTAACGCAGAAGTTTCATTATTCTGAAGATTTAAAGAATCTTTCGGATTCTAAGCATATTTCAAAAAAAAGCTCTCTGCTTACTCTGAATCCATTTCTCGACGCTCAAGGTCTTATGCGGGTTAATGGTAGATTAGCTAATGCCCCAACGCTTCCCAATTTTGCAAAATTTTTCTGGAGTTTGTCCACAAAACTCTAGTCCATGCTGACATCACACTTATGATGAGCGCAGTAAGAAGCCAGTTCTATATTCCTGGTTTAAAAAGAACAGTCAAGAAATGCGTTCATCAATGTCTAACCTGTGTTCGTTATAAACAACAAGTGAAATCGCAAATAATGGCTGCACTGCCAAAAGAGAGATCCACTCTCTCATTACCGTTCTCACATACGGGTGTCGACTTTGCTGGTCCATTTCAGATCAAGTCTGGCAATTTGTAAAATTCACCATATATGAAAGGTTACGCATGTATCTTTGTATGTTTCGCTACAAGAGCCATTCATTTAGAAGCTTGCTCTAGTTTAACATCAGAAGCATTTCTAGCTGCTTTTGCACGATTTATAGCTAGGCGAGGATTGCCAAAATCAGTTATATCGGACAATGGTACAAATTTTATAGGCGCTAGTAAGTCATTGCTAAAGGAGTATTCGTTATTTCTTAAACAATCCTCCAAGGATATAACAGATAAATATGCCATTAGTGGACTTGAGTGGAAGTTCATTCCGCCTAGCGCCCCGCATATGGGAGGTTTATGGGAAGCTGGCGTTAAAAGCTTCAAAATCCACTTCAGGAAAATTGCAGGCGCACATAAATTTAATTTTGAAGAGTTCTCTACTCTGCTTGCTCGAAAAGAAAGTGTTCTAAATTCACGACCAATATCACCGATGTCAGAAGACCCAGATGGCCTGCAGGCCCATACTTCGAGTCATTTTCTGCGCGGTGCACCTTTGGTATTCGCGCCAGAAATACCGCCTGACAATTTGTCGTTATTGAATCGCTGGGAACGACTGAAAGCACTCCATCATAAATTTGGTCAACGATGGAAAAATGAGTACCTTCAGGAGCTACACAAGAGGTACAAATGGCAGAATCCACGACGGGATCTACAGACTGATGATTTCGTTATCATCAAGGATGAGCTTCTTCCTCCATGCGACTGGAGGTTAGGCAGAACAGAAGCCGTACACGTTGGTCGGGATAAGCGCGTAAGAGTCACTAATGTTAGAACATCTAGTGGCGTCGCGACCCTACCAATAGTAAAATTATGCATGCTCTCGTTATGTGAAAAGTCTGTAGATTAGTTTGTTCTTGTCCATACAATGTCGTGTCTATGTGTTCCAATTTTTTCGACCTTAATCTCCCTCTATTCTTTGTTTCTTAAATATCTTTCCAGAATGGACCCAGCCCAAAATCCAGAATTGTGTGCTGTCTCTTTCAGCTACCATCCGCTGCGTTACTGCAAGATGTTTCGCAAGTTGTCAATGGAGCAGAGGTTGTACGCGGTACGCATCCACAAGTACTGCTCCAATTGTTTTTCTCGGTCCCATCAGATTGGGAGCTGTATTTCGATGGGGGCCGCGACAGCGCCAACAACCACAAACCATAGCTGTTCCTCAGCCGCCGGCAACGCCGGTCGCGTTAAAGACGATTTGATCGCTCTTCACGACGATCTTATCGACTTCGACGACGGCCTTACGACCTTGACTGAAGGTCTCCAAACACTTCCTAAAGGCAATATTTTAGGAAGTGTTACGAGCAAGCAAGATAAAAGCAGTATTTGTGCCAAAGTTTGTATGAATATCGTTATTTGGTATTGAGTTATGTGCGTTAAAGAGTTTTTCGGAAGGTAACCTTATATGGGAGCTATAACCAATTATGGACCGATTCAGAAAATTGTTTCTTTATATGAATTCTATTGGCATAGAATTTAATGTGTATATAAATCATTCTACGGAATTTTTTTCCGGATCGGCCCATAAGTTGTATTGGCTCTCAGTAAAGCACTTAATACCACCTTATTTGTTGTTAAATGATTATATATGGATAAAATTCGTCATGAGTATGTTCTGTGTATAGATAAATCATTCTACTAACATGTTTTTGTACTGGCCTATTGATATAAATATTTCTAGACTTATAAAAATTAGTTTGACATATGCATAAATGTTAGTACTCTCAAAAATGTTGCCAAGTTATCTAAAAATTAGATAGCTAAATGGATGTTAATAAAAAGCCGAATATAGCACTCTTACTTGTTTTGGTTTGTTTATTGAAAAAATAACCTTGAGAACTAGCGTAAGGCTGTTTATATGAAAAAAACCTTGAGTAAGGTTTAATGAAGATACATATATTTTATGATGTTGAGTAAGGTCATGATTTATTTTGACAAACCCTCTATCACCATCAGTGGTGATAGAGGGTGTATATAAGTTTGTTATTCCGTTCGTAACACCGAGAAATATTAATTTGAGACCCAACAAAGTATATATATTCTTGGTCCTTATGAAATTCTGAGTCGATTTAGATATATCCGTCTGTCTGTCTGTATAAAACACGCTCACTATAAAACGAAGCAGTTTGGTATTGAAAATCAGTGAAATAGGTTCAGAGGTATGAGTAACAATTTGAGACAACCTCAAAAAAAATTGCGCTTTTTCACATATTTATTTGTATATTTTACAAAAACTACTGCAGATAAATTGATGAATTTTGCAGAGATATAACTCTTGGTACCAGGATCAACATTGTTATAATTACATATACATCACATACAAATGTACATATTCCCCGAAATTAATGTATTGTTAATAACATCCGAAATAATGCCGATATCTTTACGAAATTTTACAAGTTTAAATTCTGTGCCAATAGAATTCATATAAAGAAACAATTTTCTGAATCGGTCCATAATTGGTCATAGCTCCCATATAAGGTTACCTTCCGAAAAACTCTTAAACGCACATAACTCATTACCAAATAACGATATTCATACAAACTTTGGCACAAATATTGCTTTTATCTACAGAAATCTTACTGTAAATTTTTTCACAATCGGTCCATAATTGGTCATAGCTCCCGTACAAGGTCTCCTTAAAATCACTTAAACGCATATTTCTCATTACCAAATAAAGGTATCCATACAAAATTTAGCACAAACATTACTTTTATATACAGAAATGATACTGTAAAATTTGCTTACGATCGGTCCGTCACCTTTCGAGAATCACTTAAACGCATAAAACTCATTACGAAATAAAGATATCCATACAAAATTTGGCACAAATATTGCTTTTATCTACAGAAATCTTATTATAATTTTAATTTAACATCAGTGTTGATAAAAGTTATTCAGCAACAATTTTTTGTACAAACAGAAAATAACATGGCATTTTTATATGAAAAATATCAGAAACATTAAGCCTAAAACGAAAATACTTTTATTGAAAAAAGATATAGGGTAGCCATATTTTAAATAATATTAATCTTAAAATATTCTTTAGACGTTTTTACTTTTTTGTTATGAATAAATTTTTTTTAGCAATATCTATATATATAAAAATGAATGTGTGTTTGTATGTATGTTTGTTTGTGCTTTATAGACAGTTAAACGGCTGAACCGATTTCCTTGAAATTTTCAGAGTGTCTACAGTCCGGAAGAAACTATAGGCTACCTTTTGTTTTGGAATTTCAAGTAGGCGAGGTGCCACGCCAACCTACAAAATAAGTATTAAAAGTCGCATATCTCAGAAATTGCAACAGCTAGAGTCTTCAAATTTTATATGAACAACTTTGACATTCATATGAACACATGTTGACCAATTGGCAGCATAGTGGCATCTTCCATATAAAGAAAATCTTAAATTGGTATATCTGAGAAAATATAACAGCTAGAGTCCTCAAATTTTTTCGGAGCCACTGTAGTATCGACATGAATATTTAGGACAGACTACCAATAGATGGCGTGGCATCTCCCATAGGAATTAAATACCAAAATTCGTTTATCTGGAAAACTATTGGAATTATAATCTTAAAATTTTGCAAGAAGACCTTTACCATCCATATGAATATTTGCGAGAAAAATGGGCGGACATTCATAAGCGGGGCTTGGCACCTGCCATATTTATCTATCTATATTCTATCTATATATATAAAAATGAAAGTGTGTTTGTATGTATGTTTGTTTGTTCTTTATAGACTGCTAAACGGCTGGACCGATTTTCCTGAAATTTTCACAGTTTCTTCCTGTATGTCTGGAAGGAACTATAGGCTACTTTTTATGGTAAAATTTCAAGTGGGCGACGTGCCACGCCCATATTAAGAAAATATTAAATTAGTATATCTGAGATAATATAATCGTTAGAGTCTTCAAATTTTGTCGGAGCAACTTTAGTATCAATATAATTATTGAAGACAAAAAGTAGGCGGATTAGCATTAGGGGGCGTGGCACCTCCCATATAAATTAAATACAAAAATTCGTTTATTTTGGAAACTATTACAGTTAGAATTTTAAAAATTTGCACGAGTAACTTTAATATCCATGTAAACATTTTGGGAAATAAATTGGCGGACTACCCATGAGGGGAGCAACACCTCCCATACTAATAAAATACAAAAATTGGTTTATCTGGGAAACTAATAGAACTAAATTCTTCAAATTTTGCACAAGAACTTAAATATTCAACTAAATTCTTCAAATTTTGCACAAGAACTTAAATATTCATCTGAACATTTTGGAGAAAAAAGAGCGGACTTTCGTCATGGGGGGGGCTTGGAGCTCCCATATAAATTAAATAGAAAAATTCGTATATCTGAAACTATTAGAGCTAGAATCTTCAAATTTTAATTGAAGAACTTTGAAATTCATGTGAACATTCAGAGAATAATGGGCGGACTTTCAATGGGGAGCTTGGCACCTCACATATGAATTAAATACAAAATTTCGCTTATCAGGGAAACTAATAGAACAAGATTCTTCAAATTTAGCAAGAAGAACTTTTTAGACATATGAACTTTTTGAAGAAAACAAAAAGGCGGACTTTCATCTGGGGGTTGTGAGTTCCCATATGAATTAAATAGAAAAATTCGTATATCTGAGAAACTATTAGAGCTAGAGTCTTCAAATTCTACATGAAGATCTTTGACATTCATGTGAACATTTAGAGAATAACGGGTGGACTTTCAATGGGGTCTTGGCACCCCCTATATGAATTAAATACAAAATTTCGTATATCTGGGAAAATATTAGATTATTTTTTTAATTTGTCATCGAAAAATTGTATGTCTGGAAAACATTACAGTTAGAATCTTCAAAATTATTAAGAAGATTTTTTATTTATATTGCTTTTAGGGTAGCAAAGCACACTGGGTATAGCTAGTATCCTTATATTTACTTATGCACATATAACAATTTTATATACCCAGTGTGCTTTGCTACCCTAAAAGCGATATAAATAAAAATATCTTTAACTTTCATATTTGCTTTTCATGGGAGAAACCACTGTGTATAATTATACACATTTTTAACTTTGTATAAAAAGTATCAAGAGCATTATTTATGGTTCGTACATTTATTTTCATAAATATTTATATGGACGTAAAAATTTTCAACATACAATTTTAGTGTTCTATCTTTTATAGATTCCCAGATATACGAATTTTAGCTTTAATTTATATGGGAGGTGCAACGCCCGTTTTGCTCCACAGGAAAAAATATTGTAAGTAATATTAACGAAAAATTTTAGTAAACCCTTTATGAAAAAAATAGTTAAATCTACAGGTTTTTTTATTCAAATCTACAAAAATTTTATTCATATGTCGTATCTTAATTTTGTTAAAAAAATTTAGTCAATTTAATCTGCTAATTTGAATAAATTTCTTTATATTTACATTCAAAATTTTGTTAAATCAACAGAAATTTAGTTAAAACTGTGGTAAAATAGTAAAATCGCAATTATTCAAATCTACACCTAAAATAGTTAATTTTACACTCTTTTGAAGGTGGTTAACTTGAAGAATATATCGTTAATTTAAATAAAATTTTTTAAAGAAATTTCTTCATATCTCACAATAAAACATAAAAAACAAAATAAAATACAAAGAAGAGGAAATAATGAAATAGGGCTGTAGCTTTAAAGAAATTTCGTTAAAGTTAACTATTTTATTTTATTTAAATTTAGAACTGAAGAAATTTCTTAGTTTTTTTCGCAATATAAAAGAAAAAATTTAACAAGTAACATTATTTCACATTGTGGTTCCCTTTAAAGTGTTTGTGTTATCAAATAATTATTTTAATAAATAAGATTGAAAGTTAGGAAAATTTGATTGCACAAAATATTAAATGTAATATATACGTGTAAATACTGTGCTCATAAATACGAATTTTAAATGCTTTTTAATATAAAGTGTTTTATACTTATGTAAAAACATATTCTGCCAATTTATCTACAAAATAGCTGAAAGTATTGTGAATCTCTGGTAAGACCTCGTTGTATTTTTATATAAATATACATACATGTAGCACTGATATTTTTTTTTATTATTTAGGAATATTACTACATAAAGCAATCTTGAAGGAAACCCCAAAATAAATTATACAACAAATATTTGAATATAATGCGTAAACTGAAATAATATGGCGTTGTCCAATTCTATTTGGGTGCACGTTGTGTCACATGCGAAATGTACTTCTGCTCCACATTGTGTCACATGCGTAATGTACTTCTGACATATTAAACAAATGGTCACAGGTAAGTTATTCTTTAAAACTCAACAACATATTTATACATTTAATGTCATGTTTGTTTATTTCTTGTAGGTAGATAAGGAATTCAAGAAAAGAAAATGTTTACTGGGATTCAGAAATGGTAGTAAAAATGAAGAAAAAATCTTTATTATGAATAAAAATATTATGAATGAGAACTAAATTCATTAGTTAAATTGAAGAAATATATATTCAAATTAACTAACTCAATTAGTTATAATGAATAAAAAATATTAGTTAATTTAACTAAAATTTCTTCATATTTACCACCCCTCAACAACAAAACGATATCACTAAATATGAAGATATTTCTTCATATTAACTATTTACTAAAATACAAAAAATTAACGAACAAATCTGTAATCTGAAATAAAATTTTCTTTGGCTGTATAATAACAAAATTTCTTATTATTTACACCCCATTTTGCAGTATTTAGGTAAATTTTTGGTTCTGTGTGTAATGACTATACTTTTTTTAATAGATGTCAAAATTTAGCTTATAACGATAAAATTTTGTTTAATACTTAAAGTCAGTTGCTGGACAAAAATGTCCCTTAAAAATTTACAAATTGAAAATGAGCTTTAGTTAGGAAATTTTGATTAATTTGTTGAAACATTTGGGAAACTTTTTTTTGAGAAATTATACTGAAATCAGCATTCTCAATCACTGGTAGGGAAATAAGGACACTTTCGAATTAGTTGTTTTATTTTTTCCCATGTGCAGTAGATTTAAAGAACTGTTCAGTTTAAATTCGGTCACACTGTACTTTGAATTTTAGTGCCCCTGGTGTATGAGACAAAAGGCCTCGGGGCATTTTATTAACTACAAAAATACGTACCATTAACCGTACAAAATTTCAAGCGATTTTCTTTCTATATGAAAAAGTACAGGCAATTGAAGAAACTCTGAAACGATTATGAAAATAGATCAATTTATCCAAATTTTATATGAAGAATGCTTTCTATGCATCGTTTGAGAGGTCTACCTATATAAGATTTGCAAAAGTGCTGCCTTTCGGGACACTCTAATGAGTAGTCAAATACATATCTTAATGGCTTTTTAGATTTCAGCTGCATTTGAAAAATGACTACCGAATTTATAGATAATTTTTTGATGGCATATTTACCTGATCATAGATTTTTATTGTTATCTCGATTAACAATAAATTTAAATTTTATATTTTTTATATAAAACTCGATTTGTATGGAAAATATGAGTGATTGCGGATCTGTATTGTTTTCTCAAATTGAGAGTTATTTAAAGTAATTTTCTCAAGAGTTATATAAATAGAAATTTTAAGGGGAGATATGAATGATTTTCTAGGTAGATTTAGGTGTTATAAAAGGAACCACAGCCGATTTCAAATTTTAGTGAACATAAAGATTTTGCTGGATAGTTAAGTATCTACAAACATTTTAGAATTTTCATATAAAAATAAATTTTTGATTAAAAATTTAACTAAATAATAACACTGTAAGTATGTCAAAAAGACACAGAAAAACGCCGAGACACCTAAACTTAATTTTGTGTCGTAGAATCTAGTGGCATACTCCGTTTTGAAAAGCTGGGTCAAAATCGGGAGATATTGCCTTATAAAGTATGAACTTTTATGAGGTAATATACGTTTATTAGTTATGTAGTGAAAGAGTATATATATTATAGGTTTTGAAGATGTAATGTGTCGTACTGTTCATTCCACAACATTCAATATAACAGATTTCATGAAAATCGGATCAGTAGTTTTTTGTATGCCTGAACGTAAATTTGGTTTAATAATTGTTTCACAGTTGGTGTAAAAAGGGGGCGTGGCGTCCGATACAGATCCTGAGATCAGACCTATCGGTATACCAAATTTTATGTAAATCGGTTCAGTAGTTTCCTGTAAGTCTCGAATGAAAATTTTGTATTACAATTATATAGAAAAAAAGTGAGCATAAGAAGATTCGTGACGACAAATAGAACTATTAGTGTTCTAAATTTCATGTAAATCTGTTCAGTAGTTTGTCCGTGAAAGCGTAACAAACTGACTTTCTCTTTCAAATAATTATAAGATAAGATATAGGTAAGGATAGTTTTATAAAAAGTAGACATATAAAGAGGCGTGGCATCGGATTAAGTTCTTATATATAACCTATAGTTCTTTCCAATCGGTATGCTAAATTTTAGGTTAATCGGTTTAGTCGTTTTTGCATATTGTGATTGCAAAATTGGTGCAGTAATAATTTTACAAAAAGAGGGAAGGTTTCATTACACTTTGTGTTTAGACGATTTCATCCGTATCCTTCTACACAAGATTTTGACAGAAACAGATAATATTAATTATCTAATTATATATTTCTCCCATTTCTGAATCATGTTTCGAAAAATGCCTATTAAAGCTTCCCAAAACAATCTTAAAGTGTGTGGTTCAAATTTCATAAAATTCGACTCAGTCGTTTGTCGTGATAAGACGTAATTGCATCACAAAAAGTATCAAAAATACAAATATTTCCTTTGCAGTTTAATTTGTCAAAAATATTGATATAAAATTTAAAATATTGAGTATAACTTTCCACAAGTTCAAAAACTTCATACTATTTTAAAATTACAAAACAAAATTCGTTCCTTTTAACAACATGTACGAATTAACCAAAAGCCTCTGTAAATCTGAAAATTTTTAGTTTATTAAAATATTAATATTTAAAATTTTAATTTTAAAAATTCACAAACAACATTTTTGTTTTATAAAAGGTTTATAAAAGAAAATTTCCATACAAAATCTAATTTATAAACTGTTTATAAAATAACCCCCTTATTCACAAACAAAATTTTTATTTTATAGACGGTTTATAAATTAGATTTTGTATGGAAATTTTGTTTTATAAACCTTATATAAAATAAAAATTTTGTTTGTGAATAAGGGGGTAAGTATATATGTAAGTAGAAATTACTTTTGTTTCTTCATTTAAAAAAAATAATAATTTTACCGCGTTCCGTATTTTGTCCCTTTCTGATTTTTTGGAATAAAGATAAAGAATAAAGTTAATCGAAACATCTAATTAAAGATATATCTTTGTTTAAAATTTCTTAAAGTCGGCCCAGCCATTATTCACAAATGTATTTCTTGTTATTTTATAAAGCTACAATTGCGATATCATTGAGTTATGGCAACATTTAAAAAATGTATGAAAAATGTGCCAAAAATGCAAAACATTTCCCTCTTTCCCTATTAAATACAGACTTCCCAAATTTATGTTGTTTAATAAATGTTGCATCATTTGTAGAATAAATATTTAGAAAAAAACACGAAACTCCACTTTTTACCCAATTTAATTTTTCTAAAATATACCTTTTGACTGAATACAGCAAAATGCTTCTCAAGTATTTGCATATTTCCGAAAAAGTACATAAACTACACATAATTACCCGTTAAGTTTAAATTACCTATTTCTATTTCCGCTTCAGGTCCATTACCTATTTATATTTCCCCTTCTGGTCCAACTTTCACGAATTTTTCCCAATAATTATTTCTGACACTTTAAAAGCTAAATCAAAAGTATTTAGCTTTAGAATCACTTTTTAAGGGCAAAAATAGTAATTTTGCCCGTTTTTATCATTTCCCCCATTTTTTACCCGCTTTGGTCAATTTTTCGCAACGGAACTTTGCTAATAAAAATTGTTTACACTTTAGATAGCTAAATCGAAAATAGTTTCGCGTTAGAATATACAAAAATCTGTTTTCAAGCACAAAAGTACCGATTTTCCCAGCTTTTCGCCCTTTTCCCAATTTTTGATAACCGTTTTGTTCCAACTTTCGCAACGCAACTTTGCTAATACATATTTCTGACACTTTGGAATGCTATATCGAAAATATTTTCACATTAGAATAGAAAAAAAATAAATTTTTATGCACAAAAGTACCAATTTTGCCCTTTTTTCGTCGATTTCACTAATTTGTTACCCCTTCTAGTCCAATTTTCGAAAAGTAATATAGCCTATTGACGCTTCCAGGCATATATCTTTGTATGGTCCAAATTTGAAGAAAATCGGTTCATCCGTTTAGGCGTGATTGACTCACAAACAAATAAACAAATTTACCAAGAAATTTATAATTCTAATATATAATATATACTAGATTGTTGTACCCGGCGTTGCCCGGGGTTTTATGTCGTTTCATAACATTATACTTTAGTATTCTCATGTCAGAGTAAACTAAAAAATCTGCTAATTTTTCCCCTAATTTTTTCATGTTTAAAAAAATGCTGAAAGTCTCCTTATGAAGAAACTCCTTACAATTTCTGTGTGATTTTATGAAGCTATAAAAGAAATTTCATTGAATTTGAACAATATTTATAAAAGGTACCAACACAGTACCAAAAATATTACCCATACCCTCTTTCTCCATTGAATTATTCAAATGTATGTATATATTTGTTTAATATATTTTGTATCATTTCAGAAATCGATGTTTGTAGAACAATTATTAAGAAAATCACGTCAGAGAGGAACGTTTCCCCCTTTAATGAGTTTTTGCAAAAACATTTTTGAAAAACACATTTTTTTTACCGATTACGATTTATTAATAAAAAAATATATCTCTGAAACTAAGAACTCATCGTCTAAAATATTTTTACTTTAGAACTATAAAAAATCAGACTTAAAACATAGAAATACAAATTTAAATATTTCGAAACGGAACTTTGCTACATAATAATAATAATATTTCAGACACTTTAAAAGCTTAATCAGAAATGTTTTTGCTTGAGTATTTACTTCCAAAAGTACGAATTTTGTCCCTTTTTCATCCACATACCCCTTCTTGTCCCTTCTTATCCAAGTTTTGAAAAACAATACAGCCTATCACACCATACACCTATATATCTAAGTATGTATCAAATTTAACGAAAATCGTTCCAGCCGTTAAAGTATAACACTGTGTGATACTAAAAAACACTCGTTACGCGTTATAATGCTTTTTATAGACCTAGATGAATAGATAATTTTACCATTTTTAGAATCTTCAATATACCCTAAAAATCGGAAGATATTGAAAAAAAAACGCTTTTTGTTGACTAGACAGACCAAAAAAATTATATCTCAAAATTTTCTTAACCGATTTAATATTTTTCAACGGTTTTGAAAAGAGTTTCCCTTGTCTTTTTTAAAAAGTATACACACTTTTATATTTTTTACGAAGATGTGTAAAATATTTAGATCTAAATACAAATTTTTATATATTTTTAATTTTTTTACAATTCACGATCATTTTGTATTGATTTTTTATAATTTTGTCACACCGTGTAATTAAAAACATTATGCGCACGCAACAGGTCGCAATTTGCAAGATAAATTTGGCACTTTGGCACATCTTGCAAGGACGACTCCTATTGAAAATGGTTAAAATGGGACCATTATTTCGCATAGCCCCCATGCAATCGCTCCCCTAAATATGGCTTTTGAGCTCATAAATATGTTAAATGTTCTTGTATCACTGCTGATCACATCTCCCATATAAAGTCCTCTTCATAAAAGGACTTGATGTTTCAAATTCACTTATAAACACTAATATTTCGGCGATATTCTACATAAATAAATTTAATGTAGACGTAAATCTCTTTACCAAAATTTATAAGGATAGGCCCATATTAACCACATACCGCCATATAACCGTCTTTAATCCCTTTATTGTCAATAAATTGTTAAAATATTTCTGAATTAAGGTAAAATTAATTTCAATGTTTTATTATTAAAAAATAATCAACATTTGTAACATAATCACTGGTGTAGAGCCTCATATGGTCGGCCATGCCCAACTATAAATTTTTATTTGTTTATTTATTCGTTTTATTTATTCACTAGCTTTTTGTACCCGGCGTTGTCCGGGATTTTAAGTGATTTATAATATTAATCAATGTATGCAAATTAACATTGACTTTGCTTTTTACCCCTGAAATGAATATGTTGAAATTAAAATATACAGTAGTTTTCCGATTTAACGAACATTCGTTTCTACGAACATCGCATTTAGCGAACTATCAATATTTTTACATTGAGTACCTTACATAACGAACAAAAAATACTTTTTGTACTCAGTTTAACGAACAAATATAAATAAAATTAATTGAAATTAGAGTTTAATTAACAAAAATAACTAAAAAACATTTCAGAAAAGCTTCGACGTTTTAGGAGGGGTATTTCCTTTTCCATTGCTTTCGAATATGGATTTCGAGAGTTGATTTTTTCTAATTTAGTAAAATGAAGGATCTAGATAATCTGAGATTTGTTATTAAAGATTTATACAAAAAATATGAGATAATCAAATCTACAATCCTTAATGTCGCAAAATCTAGAAAATCAGGACAACCAGAATTTGGCCTCAGAATTTGAAATCATAGAAATTGACGTTCAAAATAAAGACTTTACCAATCTTATACCTTAACATTTCGCTTTTATTTTTCGGCAAACTTACAAGTCCCCTTTATTTTTTCCAATAAAAATCAATTGTAAGAAATTGTAAGAAACGATATGTTATAGAATAAACAATTTAAAAAGTTTTTCTTTTGGAAAAAGGATATTTACAGGAATCGCTGTAAAATAAAGGAAAAAAGATTTTTTAAAACTTTGGGTTCAGATATCTCAAAGAAGGAAAAAGAACAAGATATGACAGAGGCAATATTGCAACAATTAAACTTAATTCGCGTTGTAATAACTTTACATTAATCTATTTCCTAAGCCTGATGTAATGGAGGAATTCTGAGGCCAGATTCAGATTCATCGCAATTCAAGACATTGGGTTTCAACTTCTTTAAGAATTATGTCGTCCGAGTGCTTTTCCAGAACGTAGATTAGTTTTACGAAATGAACTGTGTTTTTTTTTCAGATTTCTTTATTGTTTTCACATTGTGATATAAATTGCTAGTTTTTCATAAAATTCTTATAAAATATTGTCTAAAGAATAATTGTTCAATTCACAATCGATGTTGTAGCGTTGTATGCGTAGTATGTCAGCAGCTGCTACAATAGTTATAACAATTGATCAATTCACAATCAAGTTGTATATTGTACCTACTAAAGTGTAGTAACAGTGATTGTGAACAGATCTTTGCAGCAAGTCATAAGTTTATGTTTTCAATGAAAAAAAAAAAAAAAAAACAATCAAAACAAATATACATAACAATGTCAAAAGATAAAAAAATCAAAAAAATATTAAATTAATTAAACATGCGAAATAAACCAAATTAATTTCTTTGAATTTTCAATGCTTTTATATCCTTTATTCCACATTTTAAACTAATAAATAAACAGTTTTTAATAAAATTTTACTTTTTTTGTTTTGGTAAACAGCTGTTTGTTTTTGATTTCAGTGCTACCACTTTATGGTTTTTTATGCTAAAATCGTTTGAATTTTTTGTTTATATGTCGAAATAAACAATTGGCAACACTAATCTTTCTTACAACATTCGAAAAACATATGAAAAATTGTCGTAGGAGTTGTATAGTGCTTTTGCGTAGAAAATACCAACAACATTGTTATGACTATTGTAGCAGCTGCTGACATACAACGCATACAGCGCTACAACATCGATTGTGAATTGAACAAATGTTGTTGGTATTTTATATGCAAAAGCTCTATACAACTCTTACAATTTTTCATATGTTTATTTCAGCATATAAATAAAAAATTCAATCGATTTTGGCATAAAAAACGCTAAAGTGGTAACACAGAAATTCAAACAAACAGCTGTTTACCAAAACAAACAAAAATAAAATTTTATTAAAAACTGTTTATTTATTAGTTTTAAATGTGGAATAAAGAAAATAAGAGAATTTTAAATTAAAAGAAATTAATTTGGTTTATTTCGCTTGTTTAATTAATTTAATATTATTTGATTTTTTTATCTTTTGACATTGTTTGTTTTGATTGTTTTTTTTTTCATTGAGTACATAAACTTATGACTTGCTGCAAAGATCTGTTCACAATCACTGTTACTACACTTTAGTAGATACAATATACAACTTGATTGTGAATTGAACAAATATTTCCTGAAACATATTTTTAAAAATTTGATTTTATGTAATTTTAATTATTTATGTACCCAAAAGACACTTTCGAGTTAGTACTGCATATAATGAACTTTTCGATTTAACGAACAGGCCTGACAACATATAGGTTCGTTAAATCGGAAAACTACTGTACATTCAAAATATATAATTCAGAACAACTTTCACAAAATTTAGCAAAAACACACATTTTCCCCCTTTTCAAAATTCTTTTGGCTTGAATAGTAAAAAATTACCTTTAAAATTTTTAATTTCATAAAGCTATAAAAATATTAATACTTAAAATTTCTAATCATTTTCTCCTTTCAAGCTTGATTTAAACTCTTCAAAGCATTTGTAAAGATACTTTACTAAAACTTGAGAAGCTTAAACCAAAATATGTATATTTCCTTAAGGGGCCTTCACACTATCACACTTTACTTAAGTAAAGTAAGATGAAATTCCATCCGTATTTCAAAAAAGTGAATAAAAGTAAACAACGACACGATATTAGTAAATATGAAGAAATTTCTTCATATTAACTATTTATTAAAATACAAAAAATTAACGAACAAATCTTTAATCTGGAATAAAATTTTCGTTGGCTGTATAATAACAAAATTTCTTCATATTTACACCCCATTTTGCAGTATTTGGGTAAATTTTTGGTTCTGTGTAGTTCAACAATTTTTTTCTAATGATCATAAAGAAATTCTAGCTGCAATGCTTTCCTAGACATACGAAAATTAGAGGATTCTAGCTAAAATGACGTCCCACATAAATATATTAGAATTTTTTGTATTTAATTCATATGAGAGGTACAACGCCCCCTGTTGCATGGATGACAAAGTTGTTCGCGCAAAAGAATGCTGGATCTAAATGTTTTCAAGATATTCACATTTTTGTATTTAATTCATATGGGAGGTGTCACGCCCCCTATTTCTATTCCTCCCATTTTTCCTACAAATTGTTTATATGGATTTCAATGTTGCCCGTGCAAACTTTTAGAATTCTAGCTCTTATACTTTCCCAGATATACGTTTTTTTTTTTATTCATATGGGAGATGCCACGCCTCCATCTATAATCCGCCAATTTATTACCCAAATGTTCACATGGGTTACAAATTTGTTAGTGCAAAATTTTAGGATTCTTGCTTTAAGCGTTTCTTAGATATAAAAAGTTTTGTATTTAATTCATATGGGAGGTGCCACGCCCCCTAATGCTAGTCCTCCCATTTTTCCTTAAAATATTCATATGGATGTCAAAATTGTCCATACAAATTTTGAGGATTGTATATACATATAGATGATATATATTGTATATATATATATATATATAGATGATAGCTTTACATATTATTTGGTGCATAAATTAATAAATTTATAATCACCTTGTATAAAACAGGGTGAACACACATAATAGAAATATTTTTTTGTTGAATTCTAATGAGCTTACTTTAAAAATTATTCAAATCACACTGTTAAAATGTGGAAGATTATTATACATATATATATTTTTTTAAGAAATATAATATAATTAACATTATTTTAGCAACAATAAAAATTATCAAGGATGTGTGAAAACAAAATTTCTTTAGACGGAAATGTTTTTCTTTTCTCAAAAACACTATTTTAAATAATAATTAAAACTATTTAGCATTTAAATGGTATTTTTTTCAAATGTAGGTAGGTGGGTTTTTTATACCCTTCACCTTCGTGAGAAGGGTATATATAAGTTTGTCATTCCGTTTGTAATTTCTATAATATAATTTTCCGACCCCATAAAGTATATATATTCTGGATCCTTATAGGTAGCGGAGTTGATTAAGCTACGTCCGTCTGTCTGTCCGTCTGTCTGTCTGTGTGTTTGTTGAAATCAGTTTTTAGAGGACCCCAGATATCGGCGAGATCCAAATCTTCAATAATTCTGTTACACATCCTTTCGAGAAGATCGCTATTTAAAATCAGCAAAATCGGTACATAAATACCGGAGATATGAGCAAAAATCCGAGACAACCTGTGAAAATTTCATAAAAAAGACTATTTTTTTCATGCTTTGATATAAGCAACAACAACAACACTGCTTATTCATTGAGTATTCGTTTCATATGTTTGGATGGCTGTGTGTTTCATTGCCTCGTGTATATTGTTTTTGTTTCTTGGTGCATTCAGTTTCGTATGTTTGGATGTCTGTTGGTTTCATTGCGTTGAGTATTTTGTTTTTGCTTTTTTTATGAGTTTTTCGTTTCGTATGTTTCATTGCCTTGTGTATATTGTTTTTGTTTTTTTTTGTGTATTTAGTTTCGTATGTTTGGATATCTGTTGGTTTTACTGCCTTGTGTATTTTGTTTTTGTGTGTGTTTATTTCGTTTAGCGTTGTTGTTGTTCGTTTTGCTATTGCCATAATAATGATATTAACGGGAAAATGAAATGAATTAAAATTTTATAGAATTGAATTTTTTTAAATACACTGTGGTGAAGGGTATATAAGATTCGGCACAGCCGAATATAGCACTCTTCCTTGTTTTTTTCTAACTTAGACTAAACAAAAGCCAAAAACATAAACAGTTAACAATGCTAAAAACATGGCTTAAAGAGAAATAAAAAAAAAAACAAAGTTTCGTTAACTTCCTGTTCAAACGACATTCAATAAGATTTACTAAATTTGCTCAATAAGAACAAGTAAGAGTGTTATATTCGGCTATGCCGAATCTTATATACCCACCATCAAATCACTGTCATATAAATAAACTTTGATATATTGAATATTTTATTATTATGTATCGATATTAATGAGAACATCATTGTAATATTTGAAAGAGGTCCATTAATGAGGGTTTAACTATTGACAGTGCTCTTTCGAATTAAATATGTTAATTTATATAGGGAGTAGGGTTATATATACACATATGGACCAATTCTCACAAAAGTCGGTAGGAAGATTTCAGTTTATTTATTTCAAATTTCATAGATCTACTTGTATTTTTTAGCCAGTAATGAGCATTAAAGTCATTTTCTTAAAGGGACCTTATACGGGGTTAAGGTTAATTATGGACCGATCCTCATAAAATATGGTAGAGAGATTTTAGCTAAAAATTAGTTTATGTCGAATTGCATCGAATTTCATTTACGCCAGTAATGAGCGTTTAAGTTATTTTCTGATGGGGACCTTAAATGAAAGCTAGAGTCAATTATGGACCGATCCCCACAAAATTTTGTAGAGAGATGTTAGCTCATACAAAACTATATCGAATTTCATCGCCTTACTCGCTTTTTTAGGCCAGTAATGAGCGTTAAAGTAATTTTCTGTTAGGGACCAGAGAAACAAGCCGAGCAAAATTTTCGGCGGCGGCTGATGGCCAATTTTTAGTCGGCGGCGGCGGCTCGTTCAAAAAAAATCGGCGGCGGCTAATTTTCGGCTTAGTGGATTTAAAATTGGTACCTAATTTAATATGTAAATGGTCTTTGTTTTCATATTATATTTTTAATTTTTTTTGTAACTTTTATGACAATTATTTTTGTGTTTGATTAAAGAAAATTATTAAGTATTCAAATACTGAGTTTTTGCTATTTATACATCTAAATTTTTTTTAATTTTGGATATTTCAGGTGTATTTATTTACTCTGTAATATACAATGTATATAGTATGTAGTTATTTTAGGCATTTTGGTTTTATATTACTAAATTTTGATAATAAATAAAATATTAATATTTAAAAAAATGTTGTATACATTAATACAAGAAATCTATAACTATTTTGTTCTCGCCAGAAGATAGATAATCCGGACTTTATTCCCTTGATATCATATTTAACGTTTTCGAATCTAATTACAATGATTACATAACAACTCCGATTGATACGAATGAAATTGAACGCCTTTGAATTCCCAATAAACAAAAACCTTTAAAAAATTAGTTGTGTTTTTTTCGATGTTTATATACATTTTCAATAAATAGTATTATATAGTATTATTTAAATACAAAATTAAGTATGGATAACAATAAGTAAATTAAATTGCTAGATATAGAACTTCAAAGCTAATTTTAAATTTTTCTTTCGAATTTGTTTGCCTTTTTTGATTAGGTTAAGCTATCATCTTTATTTGAAATGGTATATTTTTTAATTTGAATGCAATTTAAACAAGATTATTTAAAAAAATACTTCTAGGACAGGCTTTTAAGTTTTCAAAAATTTCCAAACATTTTAAATGTTTTCCTTCGAAATTGGTCTTAAGTATATAATTTTTGTTTAGTTTGTTTATTTTTTTCAAATTAGTTTTGAAAATTTAAATCTGGTAATTTGATTTTACTTTTCTCATTCACAATGCATTTTCCAAACTAAGAATCTAAAATATCTTAAAATTTTCGAATTTAAATTCGAATCTAACATAGCATTGTCTTCAGATATCTACATGTGTGCCGAATTTCGAAAATTCAATTACAAAATTTGTACCATACCAAACTAACAAAGCAAATTAAATAAAAGCTTGTAAAAATACACTATTTAATTCAAAAAACTTTTCAAAAATGTTCAGAGGTTTGAATCGAGTTGTTTTACAAAAAATTTAATTAAAGTTTTTACAAGTTTTTATCTTTGTAAATAAATTATTATCCCAATAAACAATAATAATAATTGGCATAACTGCCAATAATTCTTTAGTAGCAAAAGTTTACATCTATTAAAAACAATATCACTATTATTATCAGTTATAAGAAATAAAAGAACAAATGTATATGTTTAAATTTGTTTATCAATTTATTGTATTCATTTAGAAAATCAGATTTATAATAAAAATTTTAATTTTTATTTAATAATATGTTAATTGAATTCATTTGTATTTAATTTTTTTTAATTCATATTATAGTGTAGTTATTTTTCTGTGTTTCTTTGAATGTTATATTAGGTTTGCAAAAACATATTTATGATTATTATTTTTATACCCACCATCAAAAAAGATGGGGGGTATATTGATTTTGTCATTCCGTTTGTAACACATCGAAATATTGGTCATAGACCCACAAAAGTATATATATTCTGGGTCCTCATTAAATTCTAAGTCGATCTAGCCATGTCTGTCCGTCCGTCCGTCTGTCTGGCTGTCTGTCTGTTGAAAGCACGATAGAGTCCCAATGGAAAGAGCTAGAGGGTTGAAATTTTACATAAATATTTCTAACAGGTTAGGTTTGTTTGGTATTGAAAATGGGCAATATCGGTCCACATTTCTGATAGCCCCCATACAAGTGGCCCCTCGAAAAGCAGCTTTAACAGCCATAACTTGTTTAAAAATACGAATATAGCGATAAAATTCGGCATATGGAAGTTTCTTATGATCCAAAATCAT
The DNA here is from genome assembly GCF_015586225.1 of Lucilia sericata. Classification (NCBI taxonomy): domain Eukaryota; kingdom Metazoa; phylum Arthropoda; class Insecta; order Diptera; family Calliphoridae; genus Lucilia; species Lucilia sericata. Next base: position 78,391 of record NW_023994252.1, read on the forward strand.
TATGCAAAATTTTATGAGGATCGGTTCATAATTGACCCTACCCCCCATATAAGGTCCCCTTCAGAAAATTACTTTAACGCTCATTACTGGCTTAAAAATACTAGTATATAGATGAAATTCGACATAAGTAAGTTTCATACGAGTCAAAATCTATCTAAAAAATTTTATGAGGATCGGTCCATGATTGACTCTACCCCCCATATAAGGTCCCCTTTAGAAAATGACTGCTACGCTCATTAATGGCTTAAAAATAATGCTAGTCCTCCCATTTTTCCTTAAAATATTCATATGGATGTCAAAATTGTCCATACAAATTTTGAGGATTGTATATACATATAGATGATATATATTGTATATATATATATAGATGATAGCTTTACATATTATTTGGTGCATAAATTAATAAATTTATAATCACCTTGTATAAAACAGGGTGAACACACATAATAGAAATATTTTTTTGTTGAATTCTAATGAGCTTACTTTAAAAATTATTCAAATCACACTGTTAAAATGTGGAAGATTATTATACATATATATATTTTTTTAAGAAATATAATATAATTAACATTATTTTAGCAACAATAAAAATTATCAAGGATGTGTGAAAACAAAATTTCTTTAGACGGAAATGTTTTTCTTTTCTCAAAAACACTATTTTAAATAATAATTAAAACTATTTAGCATTTAAATGGTATTTTTTTCAAATGTAGGTAGGTGGGTTTTTTATACCCTTCACCTTCGTGAGAAGGGTATATATAAGTTTGTCATTCCGTTTGTAATTTCTATAATATAATTTTCCGACCCCATAAAGTATATATATTCTGGATCCTTATAGGTAGCGGAGTTGATTAAGCTACGTCCGTCTGTCTGTCCGTCTGTCTGTCTGTGTGTTTGTTTGAAATCAGTTTTAGAGGACCCCAGATATCGGCGAGATCCAAATCTTCAATAATTCTGTTACACATCCTTTCGAGAAGATCGCTATTTAAAATCAGCAAAATCGGTACATAAATACCGGAGATATGAGCAAAAAATCCGAGACAACCTGTGAAAATTTCATAAAAAAGACTATTTTTTTCATGCTTTGATATAAGCAACAACAACAACACTGCTTATTCATTGAGTATTCGTTTCATATGTTTGGATGGCTGTGTGTTTCATTGCCTCGTGTATATTGTTTTTGTTTCTTGGTGCATTCAGTTTCGTATGTTTGGATGTCTGTTGGTTTCATTGCGTTGAGTATTTTGTTTTTGCTTTTTTTATGAGTTTTTCGTTTCGTATGTTTCATTGCCTTGTGTATATTGTTTTTGTTTTTTTTGTGTATTTAGTTTCGTATGTTTGGATATCTGTTGGTTTTACTGCCTTGTGTATTTTGTTTTTGTGTGTGTTTATTTCGTTTAGCGTTGTTGTTGTTCGTTTTGCTATTGCCATAATAATGATATTAACGGGAAAATGAAATGAATTAAAATTTTATAGAATTGAATTTTTTTAAATACACTGTGGTGAAGGGTATATAAGATTCGGCACAGCCGAATATAGCACTCTTCCTTGTTTTTTTCTAACTTAGACTAAACAAAAGCCAAAAACATAAACAGTTAACAATGCTAAAAAACATGGCTTAAAGAGAAATAAAAAAAAAAACAAAGTTTCGTTAACTTCCTGTTCAAACGACATTCAATAAGATTTACTAAATTTGCTCAATAAGAACAAGTAAGAGTGTTATATTCGGCTATGCCGAATCTTATATACCCACCATCAAATCACTGTCATATAAATAAACTTTGATATATTGAATATTTTATTATTATGTATCGATATTAATGAGAACATCATTGTAATATTTGAAAGAGGTCCATTAATGAGGGTTTAACTATTGACAGTGCTCTTTCGAATTAAATATGTTAATTATATAGGGAGTAGGGTTATATATACACATATGGACCAATTCTCACAAAAGTCGGTAGGAGGAAGATTCAGTTTATTTATTTCAAATTTCAATAGATCTACTTGTATTTTTTAGCCAGTAATGAGCATTAAAGTCATTTTCTTAAAGGGACCTTATACGGGGTTAAGGTTAATTATGGACCGATCCTCATAAAATATGGTAGAGAGATTTTAGCTAAAAATTAGTTTATGTCGAATTGCATCGAATTTCATTTACGCCAGTAATGAGCGTTTAAGTTATTTTCTGATGGGGACCTTAAATGAAAGCTAGAGTCAATTATGGACCGATCCCCACAAAATTTTGTAGAGAGATGTTAGCTCATACAAAACTATATCGAATTTCATCGCCTTACTCGCTTTTTTTAGGCCAGTAATGAGCGTTAAAGTAATTTTCTGTTAGGGACCAGAGAAACAAGCCGAGCAAAATTTTCGGCGGCGGCTGATGGCCAATTTTAGTCGGCGGCGGCGGCTCGTTCAAAAAAAATCGGCGGGCGGCTAATTTTCGGCTTAGTGGATTTAAAATTGGTACCTAATTTAATATGTAAATGGTCTTTGTTTTCATATTATATTTTTAATTTTTTTTGTAACTTTTATGACAATTATTTTTGTGTTTGATTAAAGAAATTATTAAGTATTCAAATACTGAGTTTTGCTATTTATACATCTAAATTTTTTTTAATTTTGGATATTTCAGGTGTATTTATTTACTCTGTAATATACAATGTATATAGTATGTAGTTATTTTAGGCATTTTGGTTTTATATTACTAAATTTTGATAATAAATAAAATATTAATATTTAAAAAAATGTTGTATACATTAATACAAGAAATCTATAACTATTTTGTTCTCGCCAGAAGATAGATAATCCGGACTTTATTCCCTTGATATCATATTTAACGGTTTCGAATCTAATTACAATGATTACATAACAACTCCGATTGATACGAATGAAATTGAACGCCTTTGAATTCCCAATAAACAAAAACCTTTAAAAAATTAGTTGTGTTTTTTTCGATGTTTATATACATTTTCAATAAATAGTATTATATAGTATTATTTAAATACAAAATTAAGTATGGATAACAATAAGTAAATTAAATTGCTAGATATAGAACTTCAAAGCTAATTTTAAATTTTTCTTTCGAATTTGTTTGCCTTTTTTGATTAGGTTAAGCTATCATCTTTATTTGAAATGGTATATTTTTTAATTTGAATGCAATTTAAACAAGATTATTTAAAAAAATACTTCTAGGACAGGCTTTTAAGTTTTCAAAAATTTCCAAACATTTTAAATGTTTTCCTTCGAAATTGGTCTTAAGTATATAATTTTTGTTTAGTTTGTTTATTTTTTTCAAATTAGTTTTGAAAATTTAAATCTGGTAATTTGATTTTACTTTTCTCATTCACAATGCATTTTCCAAACTAAGAATCTAAAATATCTTAAAATTTTCGAATTTAAATTCGAATCTAACATAGCATTGTCTTCAGATATCTACATGTGTGCCGAATTTCGAAAAATTCAATTACAAAATTTGTACCATACCAAACTAACAAAGCAAATTAAATAAAGCTTGTAAAATACACTATTTAATTCAAAAAACTTTTCAAAAATGTTCAGAGGTTTGAATCGAGTTGTTTTACAAAAAATTTAATTAAAGTTTTTACAAGTTTTTATCTTTGTAAATAAATTATTATCCCAATAAACAATAATAATAATTGGCATAACTGCCAATAATTCTTTAGTAGCAAAAGTTTACATCTATTAAAAACAATATCACTATTATTATCAGTTATAAGAAATAAAGAACAAATGTATATGTTTAAATTTGTTTATCAATTTAGTTGTATTCATTTAGAAAATCAGATTTATAATAAAAATTTAATTTTTATTTAATAATATGTTAATTGAATTCATTTGTATTTAATTTTTTTAATTCATATTATAGTGTAGTTATTTTTCTGTGTTCTTTGAATGTTATATTAGGTTTGCAAAAACATATTTATGATTATTATTTTTATACCCACCATCAAAAAGGATGGGGGGTATATTGATTTTGTCATTCCGTTTGTAACACATCGAAATATTGGTCCATAGACCCAAAAGTATATATATTCTGGGTCCTCATTAAATTCTAAGTCGATCTAGCCATGTCTGTCCGTCCGTCCGTCTGTCTGGCTGTCTGTCTGTTGAAAGCACGATAGAGTCCAATGGAAAGAGCTAGAGGGTTGAAATTTTACATAAATATTTCTAACAGGTTAGGTTTTTGGTATTGAAAATGGGCAATATCGGTCCACATTTTCTGATAGCCCCCATACAAGTGGCCCCTCGAAAAGCAGCTTTAACAGCCATAACTTGTTTAAAAATACGAATATAGCGATAAAATTCGGCATATGGAAGTTTCTTATGATCCAAAATCATTATGCAAAATTTTATGAGGATCGGTTCATAATTGACCCTACCCCCCATATAAGGTCCCCTTCAGAAAATTACTTTAACGCTCATTACTGGCTTAAAAATACTAGTATATAGATGAAATTCGACATAAGTAAGTTTCATACGAGTCAAAATCTATCTAAAAAATTTTATGAGGATCGGTCCATGATTGACTCTACCCCCCATATAAGGTCCCCTTTAGAAAATGACTGCTACGCTCATTAATGGCTTAAAAATAATGCTAGTCCTCCCATTTTTCCTTAAAAATATTCATATGGATGTCAAAATTGTCCATACAAATTTTGAGGATTGTATATACATATAGATGATATATATTGTATATATATATATAGATGATAGCTTTACATATTATTGGTGCATAAATTAATAAATTTATAATCACCTTGTATAAAACAGGGTGAACACACATAATAGAAATATTTTTTTGTTGAATTCTAATGAGCTTACTTTAAAAATTATTCAAATCACACTGTTAAAATGTGGAAGATTATTATACATATATATATTTTTTTAAGAAATATAATATAATTAACATTATTTTAGCAACATTTTCTATACTTTAAAACAATAAAAATTATCAAGGATGTGTGAAAACAAAATTTCTTTAGACGGAAATGTTTTTCTTTTCTCAAAAACACTATTTTAAATAATAATCAAAACTATTTAGCATTTAAATGGTATTTTTTTTCAAATGTAGGTAGGTGGGTTTTTATACCCTTCACCTTCGTGAGAAGGGTATATATAAGTTTGTCATTCCGTTTGTAATTTCTATATATAATTTTCCGACCCCATAAAGTATATATATTCTGGATCCTTATAGGTAGCGGAGTTGATTAAGCTACGTCCGTCTGTCTGTCCGTCTGTCTGTCTGTGTGTTTGTTGAAAATCAGTTTTTTAGAGGACCCCAGATATCGAAGCGAGATCCAAATCTTCAATAATTCTGTTACACATGCTTTCGAGAAGATCGCTATTTAAATCAGCAAAATCGGTACATAAATACCGGAGATATGAGCAAAAATCCGAGACAACCTGTGAAAATTTCATAAAAAGACTATTTTTTTCATGCTTTGATATAAGCAACAACAACAACACTGCTATTCATTGAGTATTCGTTTCATATGTTTGGATGGCTGTGTGTTTCATTGCCTCGTGTATATTGTTTTTGTTTCTTGGTGCATTCAGTTTCGTATGTTGGATGTCTGTTGGTTTCATTGCGTTGAGTATTTTGTTTTTGCTTTTTTTATGAGTTTTTTTTCGTATTTTTTCATTGCCTTGTGTATATTGTTTTTTGGTGTATTCAGTTTCGTGCGTTTGGATGTCTGTGGTTTCATTGCGTTGTGTATTTGTTTTTGTTTTTTTGTGTATTTAGTTTCGTATGTTTGGATATCTGTTGGTTTTACTGCCTTGTGTATTTTGTTTTTGTGTGTGTTTATTTCGTTTAGCGTTGTTGTTGTTCGTTTTGCTATTGCCATAATAATGATATTAACGGGAAAATGAAATGAATTAAAATTTTATAGAATTGAATTTTTTTAAATACACTGTGGTGAAGGGTATATAAGATTCGGCACAGCCGAATATAGCACTCTTCCTTGTTTTTTTCTAACTTAGACTAAACAAAAGCCAAAAACATAAACAGTTAACAATGCTAAAAACATGGCTTAAAGAGAAATAAAAAAAAACAAAGTTTCGTTAACTTCCTGTTCAAACGACATTCAATAAGATTTACTAAATTTGCTCAATAAGAACAAGTAAGAGTGTTATATTCGGCTATGCCGAATCTTATATACCCACCATCAAATCACTGTCATATAAATAAACTTTGATATATTGAATATTTTATTATTATGTATCGATATTAATGAGAACATCATTGTAATATTTGAAAGAGGTCCATTAATGAGGGTTTAACTATTGACAGTGCTCTTTCGAATTAAATATGTTAATTTATATAGGGAGTAGGGTTATATATACACATATGGACCAATTCTCACAAAAGTCGGTAGGAAGATTTCAGTTTATTTATTTCAAATTTCATAGATCTACTTGTTTTTTAGCCAGTAATGAGCATTAAAGTCATTTTCTTAAAGGGACCTTATACGGGGTTAAGGTTAATTATGGACCGATCCTCATAAAATATGGTAGAGAGATTTTAGCTAAAAATTAGTTTATGTCGAATTGCATCGAATTTCATTTACGCCAGTAATGAGCGTTTAAGTTATTTTCTGATGGGGACCTTAAATGAAAGCTAGAGTCAATTATGGACCGATCCCCACAAAATTTGTAGAGAGATGTTAGCTCATACAAAACTATATCGAATTTCATCGCCTTACTCGCTTTTTTAGGCCAGTAATGAGCGTTAAAGTAATTTTCTGTTAGGGACCAGAGAAACAAGCCGAGCAAAATTTTCGGCGGCGGCTGATGGCCAATTTTTAGTCGGCGGCGGCGGCTCGTTCAAAAAAAATCGGCGGCGGCTAATTTTCGGCTTAGTGGATTTAAAATTGGTACCTAATTTAATATGTAAATGGTCTTTGTTTTCATATTATATTTTTAATTTTTTTTGTAACTTTTATGACAATTATTTTGTGTTTGATTAAAGAAAATTATTAAGTATTCAAATACTGAGTTTTTGCTATTTATACATCTAAATTTTTTTTAATTTTGGATATTTCAGGTGTATTTATTTACTCTGTAATATACAATGTATATAGTATGTAGTTATTTAGGCATTTTGGTTTTATATTACTAAATTTTGATAATAAATAAAATATTAATATTTAAAAAATGTTGTATACATTAATACAAGAAATCTATAACTATTTGTTCTCGCCAGAAGATAGATAATCCGGACTTTATTCCCTTGATATCATATTTAACGTTTTCGAATCTAATTACAATGATTACATAACAACTCCGATTGATACGAATGAAATTGAACGCCTTTGAATTCCCAATAAACAAAAACCTTTAAAAAATTAGTTGTGTTTTTTTCGATGTTTATATACATTTTCAATAAATAGTATTATATAGTATTATTTAAATACAAAATTAAGTATGGATAACAATAAGTAAATTAAATTGCTAGATATAGAACTTCAAAGCTAATTTTAAATTTTTCTTTCGAATTTGTTTGCCTTTTTTGATTAGGTTAAGCTATCATCTTTATTTGAAATGGTATTTTTTAATTTGAATGCAATTTAAACAAGATTATTTAAAAAAATACTTCTAGGACAGGCTTTTAAGTTTTCAAAAATTTCCAAACATTTTAAATGTTTTCCTTCGAAATTGGTCTTAAGTATATAATTTTTGTTTAGTTTGTTTATTTTTTTCAAATTAGTTTTGAAAATTTAAATCTGGTAATTTGATTTTACTTTTCTCATTCACAATGCATTTTCCAAACTAAGAATCTAAAATATCTTAAAATTTTCGAATTTAAATTCGAATCTAACATAGCATTGTCTTCAGATATCTACATGTGTGCCGAATTTCGAAAATTCAATTACAAAATTTGTACCATACCAAACTAACAAGGCAAATTAAATAAAAGCTTGTAAAAATACACTATTTAATTAAAAAAACTTTTCAAAAATGTTCAGAGGTTTGAATCGAGTTGTTTTACAAAAAATTTAATTAAAGTTTTTACAAGTTTTTATCTTTGTAAATAAATTATTATCCCAATAAACAATAATAATTGGCATAACTGCCAATAATTCTTTAGTAGCAAAAGTTTACATCTATTAAAAACAATATCACTATTATATCAGTTATAAGAAATAAAAGAACAAATGTATATGTTTAAATTTGTTTATCAATTTATTGTTTTCATTTAGAAAATCAGATTTATAATAAAAATTTTAATTTTTATTTAATATGTTAATTGAATTCATTTGTATTTAATTTTTTTTTAATTCATATTATAGTTAGTTATTTTTCTGTGCTTCTTTGAATGTTATATTAGGTTTGCAAAAACATATTTATGATTATTATTTTTATACCCACCATCAAAAAAGATGGGGGGTATATTGATTTTGTCATTCCGTTTGTAACACATCGAAATATTGGTCATAGACCCACAAAGTATATATATTCTGGGTCCTCATTAAATTCTAAGTCGATCTAGCCATGTCTGTCCGTCCGTCCGTCTGTCTGGCTGTCTGTCTGTTGAAAGCACGATAGAGTCCCAATGGAAAGAGCTAGAGGGTTGAAATTTTACATAAATATTTCTAACAGGTTAGGTTTGTTTGGTATTGAAAATGGGCAATATCGGTCCACATTTTCTGATAGCCCCCATACAAGTGGCCCCTCGAAAAGCAGCTTTAACAGCCATAACTTGTTTAAAAATACGAATATAGCGATAAAATTCGGCATATGGAAGTTTCTTATGATCCAAAATCATTATGCAAAATTTTATGAGGATCGGTTCATAATTGACCCTACCCCCCATATAAGGTCCCCTTCAGAAAATTACTTTAACGCTCATTACTGGCTTAAAAATACTAGTATATAGATGAAATTCGACATAAGTAAGTTTCATACGAGTCAAAATCTATCTAAAAAATTTTATGAGGATCGGTCCATGATTGACTCTACCCCCCATATAAGGTCCCCTTTAGAAAATGACTGCTACGCTCATTAATGGCTTAAAAATAATGCTAGTCCTCCCATTTTTCCTTAAAATATTCATATGGATGTCAAAATTGTCCATACAAATTTTGAGGATTGTATATACATATAGATGATATATATTGTATATATATATAGATGATAGCTTTACATATTATTTGGTGCATAAATTAATAAATTTATAATCACCTTGTATAAAACAGGGTGAACACATAATAGAAATATTTTTTTGTTGAATTCTAATGAGCTTACTTTAAAAATTATTCAAATCACACTGTTAAAATGTGGAAGATTATTATAATATATATATTTTTTTAAGAAATATAATATAATTAACATATTTTAGCAACATTTTATACTTTAAAACAATAAAAATTATCAAGGATGTGTGAAAACAAAATTTCTTTAGACGGAAATGTTTTTCTTTTCTCAAAAACTATTTTAAATAATAATAAAACTATTTAGCATTTAAATGGTATTTTTTTCAAATGTAGGTAGGTGGGTTTTTTATACCCTTCACCTTCGTGAGAAGGGTATATATAAGTTTGTCATTCCGTTTGTAATTTCTATAATATAATTTTCCGACCCCATAAAGTATATATTCTGGATCCTTATAGGTAGCGGAGTTGATTAAGCTACGTCCGTGTCTGTCCGTCTGTCTGTCTGTGTGTTTGTTGAAATCAGTTTTTAGAGGACCCCAGATATCGGCGAGATCCAAATCTTCAATAATTCTGTTACACATGCTTTCGAGAAGATCGCTATTTAAAATCAGCAAAATCGGTACATAAATACCGGAGATATGAGCAAAAATCCGAGACAACCTGTGAAAATTTCATAAAAAAGACTATTTTTTCATGCTTTGATATAAGCAACAACAACAACACTGCTTATTCATTGAGTATTCGTTCATATGTTTGGATGGCTGTGTGTTTCATTGCCTCGTGTATATTGTTTTTGTTTCTTGGTGCATTCAGTTTCGTATGTTTGGATGTCTGTTGGTTTCATTGCGTTGAGTATTTTGTTTTTGCTTTTTTTATGAGTTTTTCGTTTCGTATGTTTCATTGCCTTGTGTATATTGTTTTTGTTTTTTTTGTGTATTTAGTTTCGTATGTTTGGATATCTGTTGGTTTTACTGCCTTGTGTATTTTGTTTTTGTGTGTGTTTATTTCGTTTAGCGTTGTTGTTGTTCGTTTTGCTATTGCCATAATAATGATATTAACGGGAAAATGAAATGAATTAAAATTTTATAGAATTGAATTTTTTTAAATACACTGTGGTGAAGGGTATATAAGATTCGGCACAGCCGAATATAGCACTCTTCCTTGTTTTTTTCTAACTTAGACTAAACAAAAGCCAAAAACATAAACAGTTAACAATGCTAAAAACATGGCTTAAAGAGAAATAAAAAAAAAAACAAAGTTTCGTTAACTTCCTGTTCAAACGACATTCAATAAGATTTACTAAATTTGCTCAATAAGAACAAGTAAGAGTGTTATATTCGGCTATGCCGAATCTTATATACCCACCATCAAATCACTGTCATATAAATAAACTTTGATATATTGAATATTTTATTATTATGTATCGATATTAATGAGAACATCATTGTAATATTTGAAAGAGGTCCATTAATGAGGGTTTAACTATTGACAGTGCTCTTTCGAATTAAATATGTTAATTTATATAGGGAGTAGGGTTATATATACACATATGGACCAATTCTCACAAAAGTCGGTAGGAAGATTTCAGTTTATTTATTTCAAATTTCATAGATCTACTTGTATTTTTAGCCAGTAATGAGCATTAAAGTCATTTTCTTAAAGGGACCTTATACGGGGTTAAGGTTAATTATGGACCGATCCTCATAAAATATGGTAGAGAGATTTTAGCTAAAAATTAGTTTATGTCGAATTGCATCGAATTTCATTTACGCCAGTAATGAGGTTTATTTAAGTATTTTCTGATGGGGACCTTAAATGAAAGCTAGAGTCAATTATGGACCGATCCCCACAAAATTTTGTAGAGAGATGTTAGCTCATACAAAACTATATCGAATTTCATCGCCTTACTCGCTTTTTTAGGCCAGTAGTAATGAGCGTTAAAGTAATTTTCTGTTAGGGACCAGAGAAACAAGCCGAGCAAAATTTTCGGCGGCGGCTGATGGCCAATTTTTAGTCGGCGGCGGCGGCTCGTTCAAAAAAATCGGCGGCGGCTAATTTTCGGCTTAGTGGATTTAAAATTGGTACCTAATTTAATATGTAAATGGTCTTTGTTTTCATATTATATTTTTAATTTTTTTTGTAACTTTTTATGACAATTATTTTTGTGTTTGATTAAAGAAAATTATTAAGTATTCAAATACTGAGTTTTTGCTATTTTATACATCTAAATTTTTTTTAATTTTGGATATTTCAGGTGTATTTATTTACTCTGTAATATACAATGTATATAGTATGTAGTTATTTTAGGCATTTTGGTTTTTATATTACTAAATTTTGATAATAAATAAAATATTAATATTTAAAAAATGTTGTATACATTAATACAAGAAATCTATAACTATTTTGTTCTCGCCAGAAGATAGATAATCCGGACTTTATTCCCTTGATATCATATTTAACGTTTTCGAATCTAATTACAATGATTACATAACAACTCCGATTGATACGAATGAAATTGAACGCCTTTGAATTCCCAATAAACAAAAACCTTTAAAAAATTAGTTGTGTTTTTTTTTCGATGTTTATATACATTTTCAATAAATAGTATTATATAGTATTATTAAATACAAAATTAAGTATGGATAACAATAAGTAAATTAAATTGCTAGATATAGAACTTCAAAGCTAATTTTAAATTTTCTTTCGAATATTTGTTTGCCTTTTTGATTAGGTTAAGCTATCATCTTTATTTGAAATGGTATATTTTTTAATTTGAATGCAATTTAAACAAGATTATTTAAAAAATACTTCTAGGACAGGCTTTTAAGTTTTCAAAATTTCCAAACATTTTAAATGTTTTCCTTCGAAATTGGTCTTAAGTATATAATTTTTGTTTAGTTTGTTTATTTTTTTCAAATTAGTTTTTTTGAAAATTTAAATCTGGTAATTTGATTTTACTTTTCTCATTCACAATGCATTTTCCAAACTAAGAATCTAAAATATCTTAAAATTTTCGAATTTATAATTCGAATCTAACATAGCATTGTCTTCAGATATCTACATGTGTGCCGAATTTCGAAAATTCAATTACAAAATTTGTACCATACCAAACTAACAAAGCAAATTAAATAAAAGCTTGTAAAATACACTATTTAATTCAAAAACTTTTCAAAAATGTTCAGAGGTTTGAATCGAGTTGTTTTACAAAAATTTAATTAAAGTTTTTACAAGTTTTTTATCTTTGTAAATAAATATTATCCCAATAAACAATAATAATAATTGGCATAACTGCCAATAATTCTTAGTAGCAAAAGTTTACATCTATTAAAAACAATATCACTATTATTATCAGTTATAAGAAATAAAAGAACAAATGTATATGTTTAAATTTGTTTATCAATTTATTGTATTCATTTAGAAAATCAGATTTATAATAAAAATTTTAATTTTTATTTAATAATATGTTAATTGAATTCATTTGTATTTAATTTTTTTAATTCATATTATAGTGTAGTTATTTTTCTGTGTTTCTTTGAATGTTATATTAGGTTTGCAAAAACATATTTATGATTATTATTTTTATACCCACCATCAAAAAAGATGGGGGGGTATATTGATTTTGTCATTCCGTTTGTAACACATCGAAATATTGGTCATAGACCCACAAAAGTATATATATTCTGGGTCCTCATTAAATTCTAAGTCGATCTAGCCATGTCTGTCCGTCCGTCCGTCTGTCTGGCTGTCTGTCTGTTGAAAGCACGATAGAGTCCCAATGGAAAGAGCTAGAGGGTTGAAATTTTACATAAATATTTCTAACAGGTTAGGTTTGTTTGGTATTGAAAATGGGCAATATCGGTCCACATTTTCTGATAGCCCCCATACAAGTGGCCCCTCGAAAAGCAGCTTTAACAGCCATAACTTGTTTTAAAAATACGAATATAGCGATAAAATTCGGCATATGGAAGTTTCTTATGATCCAAAATCATTATGCAAAATTTTATGAGGATCGGTTCATAATTGACCCTACCCCCCATATAAGGTCCCCTTCAGAAAATTACTTTAACGCTCATTACTGGCTTAAAAATACTAGTATATAGATGAAATTCGACATAAGTAAGTTTCATACGAGTCAAAATCTATCTAAAAAATTTTATGAGGATCGGTCCATGATTGACTCTACCCCCCATATAAGGTCCCCTTTAGAAAATGACTGCTACGCTCATTAATGGCTTAAAAATAATGCTAGTCCTCCCATTTTTCCTTAAAATATTCATATGGATGTCAAAATTGTCCATACAAATTTTGAGGATTGTATATACATATAGATGATATATATTGTATATATATATATAGATGATAGCTTTACATATTATTTGGTGCATAAATTAATAAATTTATAATCACCTTGTATAAAACAGGGTGAACACACATAATAGAAATATTTTTTTGTTGAATTCTAATGAGCTTACTTTAAAAATTATTCAAATCACACTGTTAAAATGTGGAAGATTATTATACATATATATATTTTTTTAAGAAATATAATATAATTAACATTATTTTAGCAACATTTTCTATACTTTAAAACAATAAAAATTATCAAGGATGTGTGAAAACAAAATTTCTTTAGACGGAAATGTTTTTCTTTTCTCAAAAACACTATTTTAAATAATAATCAAAACTATTTAGCATTTAAATGGTATTTTTTTCAAATGTAGGTAGGTGGGTTTTTATACCCTTCACCTTCGTGAGAAGGGTATATATAAGTTTGTCATTCCGTTTGTAATTTCTATAATATAATTTTCCGACCCCATAAAGTATATATATTCTGGATCCTTATAGGTAGCGGAGTTGATTAAGCTACGTCCGTCTGTCTGTCCGTCTGTCTGTCTGTGTGTTTGTTGAAATCAGTTTTTAGAGGACCCCAGATATCGGCGAGATCCAAATCTTCAATAATTCTGTTACACATGCTTTCGAGAAGATCGCTATTTAAAATCAGCAAAATCGGTACATAAATACCGGAGATATGAGCAAAAATCCGAGACAACCTGTGAAAATTTCATAAAAAAGACTATTTTTTTCATGCTTTGATATAAGCAACAACAACAACACTGCTTATTCATTGAGTATTCGTTTCATATGTTTGGATGGCTGTGTGTTTCATTGCCTCGTGTATATTGTTTTTGTTTCTTGGTGCATTCAGTTTCGTATGTTTGGATGTCTGTTGGTTTCATTGCGTTGAGTATTTTGTTTTTGCTTTTTTTATGAGTTTTTCGTTTCGTATGTTTCATTGCCTTGTGTATATTGTTTTTTGGTGTATTCAGTTTCGTGCGTTTGGATGTCTGTTGGTTTCATTGCGTTGTGTATATTGTTTTTGTTTTTTTTGTGTATTTAGTTTCGTATGTTTGGATATCTGTTGGTTTTACTGCCTTGTGTATTTTGTTTTTGTGTGTGTTTATTTCGTTTAGCGTTGTTGTTGTTCGTTTTGCTATTGCCATAATAATGATATTAACGGGAAAATGAAATGAATTAAAATTTTATAGAATTGAATTTTTTTAAATACACTGTGGTGAAGGGTATATAAGATTCGGCACAGCCGAATATAGCACTCTTCCTTGTTTTTTTCTAACTTAGACTAAACAAAAGCCAAAAACATAAACAGTTAACAATGCTAAAAACATGGCTTAAAGAGAAATAAAAAAAAACAAAGTTTCGTTAACTTCCTGTTCAAACGACATTCAATAAGATTTACTAAATTTGCTCAATAAGAACAAGTAAGAGTGTTATATTCGGCTATGCCGAATCTTATATACCCACCATCAAATCACTGTCATATAAATAAACTTTGATATATTGAATATTTTATTATTATGTATCGATATTAATGAGAACATCATTGTAATATTTGAAAGAGGTCCATTAATGAGGGTTTAACTATTGACAGTGCTCTTTCGAATTAAATATGTTAATTTATATAGGGAGTAGGGTTATATATACACATATGGACCAATTCTCACAAAAGTCGGTAGGAAGATTTCAGTTTATTTATTTCAAATTTCATAGATCTACTTGTATTTTTTAGCCAGTAATGAGCATTAAAGTCATTTTCTTAAAGGGACCTTATACGGGGTTAAGGTTAATTATGGACCGATCCTCATAAAATATGGTAGAGAGATTTTAGCTAAAAATTAGTTTATGTCGAATTGCATCGAATTTCATTTACGCCAGTAATGAGCGTTTAAGTTATTTTCTGATGGGGACCTTAAATGAAAGCTAGAGTCAATTATGGACCGATCCCCACAAAATTTTGTAGAGAGATGTTAGCTCATACAAAACTATATCGAATTTCATCGCCTTACTCGCTTTTTTAGGCCAGTAATGAGCGTTAAAGTAATTTTCTGTTAGGGACCAGAGAAACAAGCCGAGCAAAATTTTCGGCGGCGGCTGATGGCCAATTTTTAGTCGGCGGCGGCGGCTCGTTCAAAAAAAATCGGCGGCGGCTAATTTTCGGCTTAGTGGATTTAAAATTGGTACCTAATTTAATATGTAAATGGTCTTTGTTTTCATATTATATTTTTAATTTTTTTTGTAACTTTTATGACAATTATTTTTGTGTTTGATTAAAGAAAATTATTAAGTATTCAAATACTGAGTTTTTGCTATTTATACATCTAAATTTTTTTTAATTTTGGATATTTCAGGTGTATTTATTTACTCTGTAATATACAATGTATATAGTATGTAGTTATTTTAGGCATTTTGGTTTTATATTACTAAATTTTGATAATAAATAAAATATTAATATTTAAAAAAATGTTGTATACATTAATACAAGAAATCTATAACTATTTTGTTCTCGCCAGAAGATAGATAATCCGGACTTTATTCCCTTGATATCATATTTAACGTTTTCGAATCTAATTACAATGATTACATAACAACTCCGATTGATACGAATGAAATTGAACGCCTTTGAATTCCCAATAAACAAAAACCTTTAAAAAATTAGTTGTGTTTTTTTCGATGTTTATATACATTTTCAATAAATAGTATTATATAGTATTATTTAAATACAAAATTAAGTATGGATAACAATAAGTAAATTAAATTGCTAGATATAGAACTTCAAAGCTAATTTTAAATTTTTCTTTCGAATTTGTTTGCCTTTTTTGATTAGGTTAAGCTATCATCTTTATTTGAAATGGTATATTTTTTAATTTGAATGCAATTTAAACAAGATTATTTAAAAAAATACTTCTAGGACAGGCTTTTAAGTTTTCAAAAATTTCCAAACATTTTAAATGTTTTCCTTCGAAATTGGTCTTAAGTATATAATTTTTGTTTAGTTTGTTTATTTTTTTCAAATTAGTTTTGAAAATTTAAATCTGGTAATTTGATTTTACTTTTCTCATTCACAATGCATTTTCCAAACTAAGAATCTAAAATATCTTAAAATTTTCGAATTTAAATTCGAATCTAACATAGCATTGTCTTCAGATATCTACATGTGTGCCGAATTTCGAAAATTCAATTACAAAATTTGTACCATACCAAACTAACAAGGCAAATTAAATAAAAGCTTGTAAAAATACACTATTTAATTAAAAAAACTTTTCAAAAATGTTCAGAGGTTTGAATCGAGTTGTTTTACAAAAAATTTAATTAAAGTTTTTACAAGTTTTTATCTTTGTAAATAAATTATTATCCCAATAAACAATAATAATAATTGGCATAACTGCCAATAATTCTTTAGTAGCAAAAGTTTACATCTATTAAAAACAATATCACTATTATTATCAGTTATAAGAAATAAAAGAACAAATGTATATGTTTAAATTTGTTTATCAATTTATTGTTTTCATTTAGAAAATCAGATTTATAATAAAAATTTTAATTTTTATTTAATAATATGTTAATTGAATTCATTTGTATTTAATTTTTTTTAATTCATATTATAGTTAGTTATTTTTCTGTGCTTCTTTGAATGTTATATTAGGTTTGCAAAAACATATTTATGATTATTATTTTTATACCCACCATCAAAAAAGATGGGGGGTATATTGATTTTGTCATTCCGTTTGTAACACATCGAAATATTGGTCATAGACCCACAAAAGTATATATATTCTGGGTCCTCATTAAATTCTAAGTCGATCTAGCCATGTCTGTCCGTCTGTCCGTCCGTCCGTCTGTCTGTCTGTCTGTCTGTTGAAAGCACGATAGAGTCCCAATGGAAAGAGCTAGAGGGTTGAAATTTTACATAAATATTTCTAACAGGTTAGGTTTGTTTGGTATTGAAAATGGGCAATATCGGTCCACATTTTCTGATAGCCCCCATACAAGTGGCCCCTCGAAAAGCAGCTTTAACAGCCATAACTTGTTTAAAAACACGAATATAGCGATAAAATTCGGCATATGGAAGTTTCTTATGATCCAAAATCATTATGCAAAATTTTATGAGGATCGGTTCATAATTGACCCTACCCCCCATATAAGGTCCCCTTCAGAAAATGACTTTAACGCTCATTACTGGCTTAAAAATACTAGTATATAGATGAAATTCGACATAAGTAAGTTTCACACGAGTCAAAATCTATCTAAAAAATTTTATGAGGATCGGTCCATGATTGACTCTACCCCCCATATAAGGTCCCCTTTAGAAAATGACTGCAACGCTCATTAATGGCTAAAAAATACGAGTGTAGCGATGAAATTCGACACAAATAAATTTAATACGAACCAAATTCTGTCTACCAAATTATATTAGGATCGACCCATAATTGACCCTACCCCCTATATAAGGTCCCCTTCAGAAAATTACTTTAACGCTTATAACTGGCCTAAAAAATACGAGTATATAGATGAAGTTCGACATAAGTAAGTTTCATTCTAGTCAAACGAGGTTTGATGGTGGGTATATAAGATTCGGCATTGCCGAATATAACACTCTTACTTGTTTACATTTAAAATTTTTTAGTTACAAAAATAATAAATAACAAATGTTTATCTCTAAATTTGTAATTCAAATCATTGTTTTTATTAAGAACATAAATTTTGAATTAATTTCAGGTACATGTTATTAGATTTGAAATATGTAATTGTTTTACTATAAAATTAATCGCTTTTCACTTTATTATAAAATGATTAAACTTAAATCATATCCTTATACAATTAGGTTGTATATCAATTTGGTACAATATATTTAATTATATACATATTAAATTAGTATGTATATCTGTATTTACATTACAAATTTAAATATTTTTCATGTTTTTCTCAAATATACTTTATGTTTTATATTTTACAAGACTTATGATGAGGTGAAATCAAGATTTGTAATTACTTAACATAAAAATATTAATTTCTATTAAAATAATATATATAAAAATATTATAGTTATGTTTAATTATATCATAGCTGTTAAATAATGATTATTAATCATAATCATTATGTAGTAATTAAATTAGATTATTTTTATAAATATGTAAAAAAATCATTAAATTATGATTGTTTTGTTTTAAATCTTTGACGATTAATAATTGATTAGGATTTTAAAAAATCTAAAATAAACAGGGATTATTTTAAATTATTGAAAATAATCAAAAAATAATTCGATTAATTTTAGCATTACTTTTGATTATTTTTTACATATTTATTTTTTATTTCGATTAATTCTAATGCAAATCGTTTTTTGCAAAACATTTTTTTGAAGTTAATACAGTATTGAAATAAATATTGAAAACAATAAATTTATCAATTTTTTTTTCTTCTTTAAAAATAGTATGACAAAGTTTAAGAAAAAATATTGTGTTTTACGCGTATTACGTTATATTAATGGTAAAGTATAAAATTCAATATTTATGTAAATATTGTTAATAATTGCGTTTGAAATTTCGGAATTTGAAAAAACACGTTTTGCAAAAAACGATTTGAATTAAACTTAATCGAAATAAAAAATTTAGTCTGTGCTATATACATTATGTATATGTATAATACATATATATGAAAAATAACAAAAAATAATCAATAGTAATATTAATTTATATAATAGTAATTTAATTGATTAGTAATCAAAATTTAACAGCTATGATTTATATACAAGAGACAATTTGTATAATTGTATTTACAAAGTTTCACTACACATTTACAGTCTTTTTATGTTTGTATCACATAGATAAAAAAATTTACATTTTTTAAGATTTATGAAGAGGTAAATAAAAAATGTGAAAAATAATTGGTTTGTAATAGTATACAAAAATTTTCAAATTTTTTTAAACATTAAAATATCTATTGCGTTTACATTGAGATCAATGTATCTATTGCGTTTAAGAAGTTTTTTATATTTGTAGTTATTTCACCAACTAGTCCGTCACAGATGACACCTGTAAACCAAAGAAATGTTAGAAAAAAACTAAATATATTTAAATGATAAACAATTATATTACCAATTTAAAATTGTCATGGATAAAAAATTGTTTTTTCACTGTTGACGGATTGAGCCTTGACCTTTTCTCTACTATGCATGATCCAGCCATTGAAAATGCTACTTCGGATGACGCTGAGGTTGCCGGTATTCCAAACAATATGTTTGCTAATATTACAACCCTTTGAAAAACCTATAATTAATATGTTGAAAATTTTAAAAAGCATATAAATTATCGTCAATTTATTAAATATTGTTTAATGTAATATACATAATATAAAAAAAATTTCACTTTTAATTTTACCTTTTGGTGCTCCTTCCACCATTCTAAACTTTCCGTCTCCGAAACTGATGTATTTAGATACTTTTGTATCTCCTTTAACATATCATCCTCAATCGAGTTTGCTTCGGAACTCATAAAATTTAGCATTTTTCTGCGCGTATTTGAAATTTTCTAAGTTATAAAAATTAAAATATCATTAGACAAAAACAAATCATAGAACTGATAAAATTTTAAATATTGTAATATGTATTTCAGCGGGAATTCGTCAAATTTATATTAACAAATATAATATTTTTTTTGGTTATAAAGTAAATGTGTTACAATTAAAAAAATAATGAGAATTTTTCACAAATATAATTATAGAGTAGATATATTTTTATATTTATATTTTTATACATTTTGTACTTACGTTTATTTTTTCTGGGTGATCGGCAGGAGTAAGGATACTAGAAGGACTTTCGCCGATTCCATGTTTCAGCAATTCAAATAAAATTAATTTTTCTTTGGTTATTGGATTTGCAACATCCCCTTCCAATACGAAATTGTCCGGCAAACTATCGGAGTGTGGAATTCTTTTAATGTAGTTCTCTAGTTTACACCAATCTTTCTGGCACGGGTCCATCAAAGCCGCTAAAACATGTACTTTTAGGATTTTAAATCTTTTATAAAAATTTTGTTTAGCATGATCGTATATATTGATTATAATATCAAATGACGCCAAGTCCGCTTTCTCAACCATACTCATATAAATGTTCTCAAAAAAATATACACATGTTAAAATGGTGGCGTATTCTTGACCTTGTAGGTACGTTGTTGCCTCCGAAAAAATTTCCAAAAAGTCTCTTAATTCATTTATTATTCCCTGCTCCATCTCTGGAATAAGCAGGTTCTCTCTCTTTATTTGTAACAACAATATATTTATTATCTCCATATTTTCTATAAAACTGTTTAGCATGTATAAAATTGAGTTCCAACGCGTTTCAACAGAATTTGTTAACGTATTTAAACTGGGGGCTTTTAAAGCCTCTTCTAAATCTAGTTGTCCTATGGAGAAGTTATTGTCTGCATCAATACAATTATTGATCTCTTGTATGGAGTGCAAAATATTTAACGCGTTATCTTGTTTTTTAATTATCTGCAGTTTTAGGATTTCTACCCCTTTATAAGTAAGAGCACGAAATATTTTCTTCAGTTTGCCAATAATATTGTTTATTGTTGTAAAGGATGAGTTGTTTAGGAGGTCGTGCACCAAAAATCTATGAAGTTTGTGAGCCATACAATCAAAACGTTGAATTTTTTGAATTTTAAGTGCCGAAATAATATTCGATCCACAGTCTGTTATTGCTGTAATTTTTTTTTTTTTATCAATTTCAAAAAAATTTAATGTACTACAAATTTGCTCTCCGATTAGTTTGCCGGTATGAGGATGTGGAAAGTGTTCCGTTTTAAGAGATACACTTTGCAGTGTAAATTCTTTACAGTAATGAATTTTGATGTTGATGTAGAATAGTCTTTTAAAACGGTCTGTCCACATATCAGTGACCAAAGATATGTTAGTTGGAGATGTTTTTAAAATATCTTTGACGGAATTTAAGTAAAAGTCGTATACGTCATTTAATGCAGCAACTCCAACCGTTGTTTAACTCGGAAACGAAATTGAAGGATCTAAATTTTTTACATATTTTTGGAAACCTGTCCTTTCAACAATACTAAATGGCTGCAGGTCTATGCAGCACATTTCACATAAACGTCTCGCATGTAAAAATTTTGTGTTCTTTGATGTCGACGTTAATGACTTTTTAGTTAACGCTAAAGTTTTTTTTAAAATTTAAAGATTTTATGTCGACGTTGTGGCAG
This sequence comes from Lucilia sericata, assembly GCF_015586225.1. Classification (NCBI taxonomy): domain Eukaryota; kingdom Metazoa; phylum Arthropoda; class Insecta; order Diptera; family Calliphoridae; genus Lucilia; species Lucilia sericata. The sequence continues at coordinate 100,139 of NW_023994252.1, forward strand.
TTTTTTAGATGATTTGTGTAATTCGTAGTGGATGTAGTTGATTTAAATCTATTTAGTAAGTAAGATTTTTTGAAATTAGTTTGAAAACTGAATTTTAACTATACAAATTTCAATAACTTTTCGAAATCAAAATTTTGTTTAATTTAAGTTTGAAAACTGGATTTTGAGTAGAAAATGTTCGATATTTTTCAAAATCGATTGGAAATCGAAATTTTAGTTTGAAAACTGTATATTAACTAGAAAAATTTCATTTTTTTTTCAAAATTGATCGAAAATCGAAATTTTGAATGAAAAAGTGAATTTTTAAATTAATTTAAGTTTGAAAACTGGATTTTGAGTAGAAAATGTTCGATATTTTTCAAAATCGATTGGAAATCGAAATTTTAGTTTGAAAACTGTATTTTAACTAGAAAAATTTCATTTTTTTTTTTCAAAATTGATCGAAAATCGAAATTTTGAACAAAAAAGTGAATTTTTAAGTTAATTTAAGTTTGAAAACTGTATTTTGAGTAGAAAATGTTCCATATTTTTCAAAATCGATTGGAAATCGAAATTTTAAGAGAAATTTTAGTTTGAAAACTGTATTTTAACTAGAAAAATTTCATTTGTTTTTTCAAAATTTATCGAAAATCAAAATTTTGAATGAAAAAGTGAATTTTCAAGTTAATTTAAGTTTGAAAACTGGATTTTGAGTAGAAAATGTTCGATATTTTTCAAAATCGATTGGAAATCGAAATTTTAAGAGAAATTTTAGTTTGAAAACTGTATTTTAACTAGAAAAATTTCATTTTTTTCAAACTGTATTTTTATAGAATTTTTTTTTTTCAAAATTGATCAAAATTCAAAATTTTGGAAGAAAAAGACTATTACTAGAAAAGTGTTTTTTTTTTTCTTTAAATTATCCAAAAATTAAAAAATGTGTTTTTTTAACTAGAAAAATGTCGTTATTATTTTGTTTAAAATTTGAAAAATGAAACTAATTCTCAAAAAAACTTACCCTTTTAAAATGACATCCTCTTGAAAGCAAATTTTACAAAATTTGTAATTGACTAGGACCTTTTTCCTGGATACTGATAAGTATCTAAAATATTGCCAGCAAGGGGCTTGACTGTTGGGGGTTACAATTATTTCGGCTGTATTTTTTAATGCACCTTTTTTCTTAATATACGATTGGTAAAATGATAAGTTTTTTTCTTCCTCTTCCTCTGAAGATTCTTCTCGTTACAAACAGTTGAAAAAAATTGGTCAAGCGTGCTCTGCTCCATAACTATCATCAAAAAATATTGAAATATATACAAATAAATTAATTAATGGAAAAAAACAAGAGACAGAATTTAATTGTTATGAATGTAATTTTTAACTGAAAAAATCAGAATCATAGAAACGTCATAGAGATATTTTGAGTACACGAAAGTTTTTCCGAGACCTACATATGTATATTTATCACTTTCTTCAATAAACTTTTTTTCTTGATTTTTATAATAAAAATTAAAAATAACAATTATTTTTGATTTTTATTATAAAAATACATTTTCTGTTTTAAAAATTATTTGTGTTTTTTATTATTGATTTTCATTCGAAAAAGTTTTCAGTAATTGTTATTGAAAAAATAAAAAAATACAAATCAAAACTTGTGTTTTTGAGAAATCAAATAAAAATTTTGAAATAAATTTTAACTTTGGTATTTTTCAATAAAAACAATAACAATTACTGTCTGTGAAAAACACTTCTTTAATAATTTAATAAATAACAAATTTACTCACCTTCAATTCTAAGTATTTTTTTCCAAACTATAAAATTTATTCACACTTTTAATAAATATTTTCAATAATTTTTTTTAATACACTAAATTTCTTTTAAATTTCACTTTAATTTAATGCGTTTAACAACCTCACTTTTGCACGACTTTTGTATGAATAAACCGAAAAATAATTTATGCATGTGCTTTTGACTGCAAAAAGGAATTAATAACGGTTATTTTTTTTCTTATAGCAACTGACAATTTATATGAATAAATATATACCTTAGCAACACAAAAAGTGCATTTTTTCTTATGATTTTTAATGCGTCGGTAACGAAAAAACCTGTTTTTACTAATACAATCAAACTAAGAATAAAGGAAAAAATGAGAGAAAGAAAAAATAAAAGTTGCGTTTTTTGTTTTGACCGGCCTTAATTAGCCGACACGAGCCGTCAAAATCGGCGGCGGCGCTCCGCCGGTTTTGAGCCGATCGGCTTGTTTCTCTGTTAGGGACCTTATATGCGGGATATGGTCATTTAAGGCCCGATCCACATAAAGGTTTTGGCTCCTAAGATACTTATTTCTGTCAAATTTCTTCGCTATACTCGTATTTTTACGCCAATAATGAGCATTAAAGACATTTTCAGAAGGGGACCTTATATGGGCGGATAGGGGCAATTATGGACCGATCCACATAAAATTTGGTAGAGAGAAATCATATAAAAATTACTTCTGTGAAATTTCATCGCTATACTCGTATTTTTATGCCAGTAATGAGCGTTAAAGTAATTTTATGGAGGGAACCTTATATGGGGGGTAGGATCAATTACGGACCGATACACATATAGTTTGGTGGAGAGATATTGGCTTGCATGAAACTTACGTGTGTCAAATTTCATCGCTATATTCGTATGTTTAAGCCAGTAATCAGTGTGACCATTTTGGCATTTTTGCAGCTAGATTTAGCATTTTTTATTTTGATTTAGCTGTAAAATTTTAATTTAGCATTTGGCATTTTATTTAGCATTTTTATAAAATATTTTTAGCATTTTTTTAGCTTTTTTGCAATTTTAGTTTATAAACAAAAAAAGACAAATTTTTGCAAAAAAGATTTATATTGGAAATAGGTTTAACCGGAAAAAATCAGAATTAAATGTCTACCCAAACACAAGCAACAAGAAATATGAGAAATGTAATAATTTACACTGTAATTCAAAATAATGCAAAAAGATTCATGAAGATAAATAACTTAAAATGACGCCAATACAAGTGAATACTTTAAAATGTTGTATTCTAAAATATTTTTCTGGAACCCAATGCTTTTTTAAATTCGAGGTGATAGAAATAATTCAAGAGATTTCATATATTTTTACAAATACGTTCAGTACGCTATTTTACAAACTAATACTTTTTGTTTGCTCATGGAATGAAACATATAATTTTGGAAAAGGCTATGTATGACGGTTAATTAACAAATTTTATTTTTTCCTATACGAAATAAAGAGGTTTTAATTTTTATCATCCTTCAGGAGTTCTTGTTAATTTATTGAAAATAAGTATTGAAAAAAATCAATAATATAGTATAATTAAGACTTTCTCATCCTACTTTCTGTTCTTTTTATTTTTACCAAATTTTTAGTAATTTTGTTGTCACGTTTTTTTTTTAATTAAAAAAAAAAACATAAATTTCGAAAATATTATTGACAATTTATTCCAGAATTACAAACTTACGGATTTGAATATATCTCTAAATTCATTTCATACATTCTCATATATATTTTTCCGAAAAAATCTTGGAAGTATGAGTTATAAACCTGACATCTATTCACCGAGATTTAAAATTATTTCAACGGAATTTTCAATATTTTTGTGACATGAAAACCATTTTTAAAGTGTTTTGAGGAAGACAAATAAAATTGTTTATATAAAAAAAGTAAAACTAGAAATATTATACTTTTCCTTCCGAAAACACATATAGGTTTTATACCATGAGCAACTAGTGTAATTAATAGAGTTTTAATGTAATTTTTGCATTCAGAAATATTTTAAAGTTAGAGACATTACATATTGCTAAATTTACAAAAATTTTGAAATAATTTTTAGTATTTCTGTTTATCTTAATACCACGGAACTTTTTTACCCTACTCCACTATACTACGTTTGAGTATACTAATCGGTTAAGAATCATTTTCTGAATCGATTAAGCCATGTAAGTTTGACCGTCTGGTAGAGGGTGAAATTTTCAAAACAAATAAGCACGTATGCTTTTTGATCCAATGACAAAACCTTTTAAAAATGGTTAAAGTCCGTCCTTTATTTTACCTAGCCCCCATACATATACAAATGTATAAAGCCTTTCTCAGAAAATTAGTTTAAATATATCGGAACCAAGGTTCAATTCAACATAAATGCTTTATTACGAAAAATAAATCAAATTTTATACTCATATGGTCAACCACGGCAGAATATACTTTCTTACTTGATATAAATTACAATGAATTGCAGTTACAAAAAATTTAGCATTTTTTTTGGCATTTTAAAATCAATTTAGCATTTTTTCTAGGATTATTTTGGATGGGATTTAGCCGCAACATTTTTTGATACCTGGTCACACTGCCAGTAATCAGCATTATAGTCATTTTCCAAGAGGATCTTATATGGGGGGTAGGGCCAATTATGGACCGATCCACATAAAATTTGGTAGAGAGATTTTGGCTCATATAAAACTTACTTCTGTGAAATTTCATCGCTATATTCGTATTTTTAAGCCAGTAATGAGCGTTAAAGTAATTTTATGGGGGGGACCTTATATGGGGTGTAGGGGCAATTATGGACCGATCCACATGAAACTTAGTGGAGAGATTTTTACTCGTATGAAACTTACTTATGTCAAATTTCATCGCTATACTCGTATTTTTACGCCAATAATGAGCGTTAAAGTCATTTTCTGAAGGGAACCTTATATGGGGGGTAAGGCCATTTATGAACCGGTCCACATAAAATTTGGTAGAGAGATTTTGGCTCATATAAAACTTACTTGTGTCAAATTTCATCGCTATACTCGTATTTTTACGCCAATAATGACCGTTAATGTCATTTTCTGAAGGGGACTTTTATGGGGGGTAGGGTCAATTATGGACCGATCCACATATAGTTTGGTGGAGAGATATTGGCTTGCAAGAAACCCATGTTTAGCAAATTTCTTCGCTATATTCGTATGTTTAAGCCAGTAATCAGAATTATAGTAATTTTCAAAAGGGGACCTTATATGGGGGGTAGGGCCAATTGTGGTTCTGTGTCCGACATAATTCAGAACTTTATTTCGGAGGTCAAAAAACTGACTTATGCTAAATTTTGTGCCATTTGCCCCATAAACAACGAATTTGTGAATGTTTGAAGCTTTTTACACAATATTCCGGGGGTACATTTGTATGGGGGCTATGTGAAATCGTTGACCGATTTTGCCCATTTTCAATACCAAACATTTCTGATCAATAAAAAATATTTTGGGAAAATTTCATCTCAATATCTCTTTTTTTGTGGACGCTATCGTGCCAACAACAGACAGACGGACAGACGGACGGACGGACATAGCTAGATCGTCTTAGAATCTTACGAGGTCCCAGAATATATATACTTTATGGGGTCTGTGAACAATATTTCCATGTGTTACACACGGAATGACAAAATTAATATACCCCCCATCTTTTTTGATGATGGGTATAAAAATGTGTTACAACTAATTTAAACCGTCAGCCTTATTTAAACCTAAAACAAGTAAGAGTGCTGTGCCGAATCTTATATACCCTTCACCACAGTGTATTTAAAAAAATTCAATTCTATAAAATTTTAATTAATTTCATTTTCCCGTTAATATCATTATTATGGCAATAGCAAAACGAACAACAACAACGCTAAACGAAATAAACACACACAAAAACAAAATACACAAGGCAGTAAAACCAACAGACATCCAAACGCAGGAAACTGAATACACCAAAAAACAAAAACAATATACACAAGGCAATGAAACATACGAAACGAAAAACTCATAAAAAAAGCAAAAACAAAATACTCAACGCAATGAAACCAACAGACATCCAAACATACGAAACTGAATACACCAAGAAACAAAAACAATATACACGAGGCAATGAAACACACAGCCATCCAAACCAGTGTGACCAGGTCTCAAAAAATGTTGCGGCTAAATCCCATCCAAAATAATGCTAGAAAAAATGCTAAATTGATTTTAAAATGCCAAAAAAAAAAAATGCTAAAATTTTTTAAGTGTTTTTATGAACAATTCACATTAATTTGTAACTGAAATTCATTGTAATTTATATCAAGTAAGAAAGTATATTCTGCCGTGGTTGACCATATGAGTATAAAATTTGATTTATTTTTCGTAATAAAGCATTTATGTTGAATTGAACCTTGGTTTAAACTAATTTTCTGAGAAAGGCTTTATACATTTGTATATGTATGGGGCCTAGGTAAAATAAAGGACGGACTTTAACCATTTTTAAAAGGTTTTGTCATTGGATCAAAAAGCATACGTTATTGTTTTGAAAATTTCAACCTCTACCAGACGGTCAGACTTACATGGCTTAATCGATTCAGAAAATGATTCTTAACCGATTAGTATACTCAAACGTAGTATAGTGGAGTAGGGTAAAAAATTAAGTTCCGTGGTATTAAGATAAACAGAAATGCTAAAAATTATTTCAAAATTTTTGTAAATTTAGCAATATGTAATGTCTCTAACTTTAAAATATTTCTGAATGCAAAAATTTCATTAAAACTCTATTAATTACACCAGTTGCTCATGGTATAAAACCTATATGTGTTTTCGGAAGGAAAAGTATAATATTTCTAGTTTTACTTTTTTTATGTAAACAATTTTATTTGTCTTCCTCAAAACACTTTAAAAATGGTTTTCATGTCACAAAAATATTGAAAATTCCGTTGAAATAATTTTAAATCTCGGTGAATAGATGTCAGGTTTATAACTCATACTTCCAAGATTTTTTCGAAAAAATATATATGAGAATGTATAAAATAAATTAAGAGATATATTCAAATCCGTAAGTTTGTAATTCTGGAATAAATTGTCAATAAATTTTCGAAATTTATGTAATTTTTAATTAAAAAAAACGTGACAACAAAATTACTAAAAATTGGGTAAAAATAAAAAGAAATGAAAGTAGGATGAGAAAGTCTTAATTATATATTACTAGCTTTACCCAGTGTGCTTTGCTACCCTAAAAGCAGTATAAATAAAAAACCCACTTAACGATTTTGAAGATTCTAACTGCAATAGTTCTCTAGATTTACAATATGTTACATATTAGAGATGCCAAGCACATTACTGAAAGTTCGCCAATTTCTATCTATCTATGAACAATTTGAATAATATAATAGTTTCCAAGATATACGAAATTTTGTATTTAATTCAATTATGTAGTGCCAAGCCCCCAATTGAAAGCTCGCCCGTTATTCTCTAAATGTTCACATGAATGTCAGAGTTTCTTATGTAAAATTTGAAGATTCTAGCTCTAGTAGTTTCCAGATATACAATTATTCTATTTCATTCATGTGGGGGCTTCAAGCTCCCCGGATGAAAGTCCTATCTTTTTCCACCAAAATATTCAGATGATTATTGAAGTAATTTCTGCAAAATTTGAAGAATCTAGTTCTATTAGTTTCCCAGATAAACGAAATTTTATATTTAAGTCATATGGGAGTTGTCAAGTTCCCCATTGAAAGTCCGCCCCTTATACTCTAATTGTTCAGATGAATATCAAAGGTTTTCAAGTAAAATTTGAAGATTCTAGCTCTAATAGTTTCTAAGATATACGATTTTTTCTAATAAATTCATATGGGGGCTCCACGCCCCCCATATGAAAGTCCGCTCGTTTTCCCCCAAAATGTTCAGTTGAATATTAAAGTAATTTATGCAAAATTTGAAGAATCTAGATCTATTAGTTTCCCAGATAAATGAATTTTTGTATTTAATTAATATGGGAAGTGCCAAGTCCCCCATTTAAAGTCCGCCAATTATTCCCTAAATGTTCACATTAATGTCAAAGTACTTCATGTAATATTTAAAGATTCTACATCTAATAGTTTCTCAGATATAAGAATTTTTCTATTAAATTCATGTGGGGGTTTCAAGCCCCCAAGATAATAGCCCGCCCTTTTTTCTCCAAAATGTTTAGATGAATATTAAAGTAATTTGTGCAAAATTTGAAGAATCTAGTTCTATTAGTTTCCCAGATAAACGAAATTTTGTATTTAATTAATATGGGAGGTACCAAGTCCCCCATTGAAAGTCCTCCCGTTATACTGTAATTGTTCAGATGAATGTCAAAGTTCTTCAAGTAAAATTTGAAGATTCTAGCTCTAATAGTTTCTCAGATATACGAATTTTTCTATTTAATTCATATGGGTGCTCCAAGCCCCCCCAGATGGAAGTCCGATCTTTTTCATCCAAAATGTTCAGACGAGTATTTAATTTCTTAGTGCAAAAGTTGAAGAATTTAGTTCTATTAGTTTCCCAGATAAACGAATTTTTGTATTTAATTAATATGGGAGGTGCCGCTCCCCTCATGGGTAGTCCGCCAATTTATTTCCCAAAATGTTAACATGGATGTTAAAGTTATTTGTGCAAAATTTTAAGATTCTAACTGTAATTGTTTCTAAGATAAACGAATTTTTGTTTTTAATTTATATGGGAGGTGCCACGCCCCTAATGCTAGTCCGCCTACTTTTTGTCCTAAATAATCATATTGACACTAAAGTGGCTCCGACAAAATTTTAGAACTCTAACTGTTATATTATCTCAAATATACGGATTTAATATTTTCTAATATGGGCGTGGCACCTCGCCCACTTGAAATTTCAAAATAAAAAGTAGCCTATTACCTATTCCAGACATACAGGAATACGCTGTGAAAATTTCAAGAAAATCGGTTCAGCAGTTTTGTAGTCTATAACGTTCAAACATTCGAACATACAAACACACATTCATTTTTATATATATAGATGGATTTTTTTCAATACTTATTTTCAATAAATTAACAAGAACTCCTGAAGGATGATAAAAATTAAAACCTCTTTATTTCGTATAGGAAAAAATAAAATTTGTTAATTAACCGTCATACATAGCCTTTTCCAAAATTATATGTTTCATTCCATGAGCAAACAAAAAGTATTAGTTTATAAAATAGCGTACTGAACGTATTTGTAAAAATATATGAAATCTCTTGAATTATTTCTATCACCTCGAATTTAAAAAAGCATTGGGTTCCAGAAAAATATTTTAGAATACAACATTTTAAAGTATTCACTTGTATTGACGTAATTTTAAGTTATTTATCTTCATGAATCTTTTTGCATTATTTTGAATTACAGTGTAAATTATTACATTTCTCATATTTCTTGTAGCTTGTGTTTGGGTAGACATTTAATTCTGATTTTTCCGGTTAAACCTATTTCCAATATAAATCTTTTTTGCAAAAATTTTTCTTTTTTTTGTTTATAAACTAAAATTGCAAAAAAAGCTAAAAATGCTAAAAATATTTTATAAAAATGGTAAATAAAATGCCAAATGCTAAATTAAAATTTTACAGCTAAATCAAAATAAAAAAATGCTAAATCTAGCTGCAAAAATGCCAAAATGGTCACACTGATCCAAACATATGAAACGAATACTCAATGAATAAGCAGTGTTGTTGTTGTTGCTTATATCAAAGCATGAAAAAAATAGTCTTTTTTATGAAATTTTCAGAGGTTGTCTCGGATTTTTGCTCATATCTCCAGTATTTATGTACCGATTTTGCTGATTTTAAATAGCGATCTTCTCGAAAGCATGTGTAACAGAATTATTTAAGATTTGGATCTCGCCGATATCTGGGGTCCTCTAAAAACTGATTTCAACAAACACACAGACGGACAGACAGACAGACAGACGGACATAGCTTAATCAACTCCGCTACCTATAAGGATCCAGAATATATATACTTTATGGGGTAGGAAAATTATATTATAGAAATTACAAACGGAATGACAAACTTATATATACACTTCTCACGAAGGTGAAGGGTATAAAAATAATACATTTTAATATTTAACTTAATAATTAACCATATTATATCATATCATCGATATATCGGTCAATTACTACAAGACTGTCATAACTTCAAATTCGCGTTTTTTTAATTGAGTACTAAAAATATTGTTAAAATGTAAATTATTTTTGTTGCGATAGTTTTTTATGCACTGTTCAAGGTGTTAAATATAGGCATGACCATAGCTGCCAGATTTGACGATTTATCGTCATTTTGACGATTCTTCGTTTCAAAAATAGCAAAGTGACGATTTGACGATTTTTTCCTTGAAACTGACGATTTTTGAAAAATTAAAAAAATTAAAGATTTTATATATTTTTTTTTATTTTACAGTAAAAAAAAGAAATTAATATTAAACTTATTAGAATTTATATTATAATGAAAACTAGAAATTAAATTCTAGAAGAGCTATTATATAACATTATAAAAATTTAAAAAATACCAGAACATTGAAAACATTATGAGAACATTAGAAAAGAATTAACATTACTGTCGAATATTCTTCAAAACTCAAAGTTTATTGAATTTTGAGCAATAAAATTCCATATTTTCCGAATTTTACATAAATATGTATTAATATTATAAATTCTTTAATATATTTCATCTTAAAATATTACAATATTTTTAATTTTTTATAAAATTTTTAAGCTTTTTATATTCTCCGATTTTTTTGACGATTTCTGAAAACCAAAATGAAGATTATTTAAAAATTTATCGGGAAATTGACGATTTTTTCAAAAATTCATCTGGCAGCCCTGGGCATGACCCAACAGTAATGGCCTTATCCTTTATAAATTTTCCTTACAGCCCCAATGCCTACACAGAACCAAAAATTTACCTAAATACTGCAAAATGGGTTGTAAATATGAAGAAATTTTGTTATTATACAGCCAACGAAAATTTTATTCCAGATTTGTTCGTTAATTTTTTGTATTTTAGTAAATAGTTAATATAAAGAAATTTCTTCATATTTACTAATATCGTTTCGTTGTTTAGGGGTGGCAAATATGAAGAAATTTCTTCAATTTAACTAATGAATTTATTTCTCATTAATAATATTTTTATTCATAATGAAAATTTTTTCTTCACTTTTACTCCCCTATTTTAGTTAAATCCCAGTGAACATTTTCTTTCACTATCTGAGACAATGTTTACATAAATTATAAACAGTATTTTTAAACAATTTCTTTAAATTCTTGTAATTTTCCTTTTCTGTTTATAAATTATATAAAGTTTATTTATTTATTTAAGTCTATGGAAATATTCCTTACAGACTTTCTAAAAATTTGTATAAGTTTATAATATAAAATGTATTTTAATTATTTAAATTATATAAAATGTTTCGTTTTATAATATCAACATTTAAATTAAAATCTATAAAATCGAACATGTCGTTAAAACAGCAACACAGCTTTCTAAACGGATCTGCCATTGCAAAGTTTGTCCGAAAGGTTTTAACGTATAATGGTGTATTATATCGTAATAGTCGTTGAGGTACATTTAATGAAATATTACTTATAAGAAATTCAGAGCAAACATTTCCATTTAAGAGATTTAACATAAATGAGACATTAAGCATTGTTCTGCGACTTTTCCACGTTTGTAAATTTAATAATGCAAGTCTTGTTGAGTGCGATGGAAGTTCACTATAGTTCCGATATATGTTTTTTAGGCAAAATATTAGGAACTGTTTTTGAACTGATTCGATGTGGTAAATATGAACGTTATAGTACGGGTCCCATACAACTGACCCATATTCCAATATCGGTCTTACAAGTGAAGTAAATAATCGCTTAGTTATAAGCGGATCATTGAATTCTTTTGACCAACGTTTAATAAAAGCCAAAACACCACGAGCTTTATTGACGGCCATTATTATGTGTTGAACAAAATTTAATTTTGTGTCCAGCAAAATTCCCAGATCAATAATGTCGTTTACTGACACTAATTCAAAATTATTGATATTGTACGAATCTGCCGTTTCAAATCCCCTAGAAAAATGTTTATGTTTGCATTTTGCCAAGTTCAGTTCCATTAGATTTAGTTTACACCAGCCGTAAAAGTTGTTCAAGTCGTTCTGAAGGTAAATATGATCAGACGAATGTTTGAAACTTAAAAATATTTTTACATCGTCGGCAAACATCAATATTTTAGAATATTTTATAGCATCGGGCAAATCGTTTATAAAAAGTAGGAACAAAATTGGACCAAGATGGCTTCCTTGTGGAACACCTGATTTGACCAATATTGTTTTGGAAATGGTAGTATTAAATTTTATTGACTGCTTTCTATTTATCAAATATGATCTGAACCAGCTTAAATATGTCGTATCAAAACCCAGAATATCCATTTTCTTTAACAAGAGTTGATGGTTGACTTTGTCGAAACCTTGCTGAAATCGGTATAAATGACATCGGTGTGTTGACCATTTACGAAACCTTCATTTACTAAAGTTGTTAGTTGAAGAATATTTGTCATAGCAGAAAATCCTTTGCGAAAACCATGTTGGAGGGGTGTGAGTAAGGGAGATACTTGGTGAACAAGGTAATCTGTCATACATTTTTCGAAGAGTTTAGGAATTGCGTTAAGTTTAGCTATACCTCTGTAGTTTATAATATTTGATTTGTTGCCAGACTTGAACTTGGATTATGTAAGATTCTTTCCAAACTTTCGGAAAGTAGCCAAACTTTAATGAAATATTAAACATAATAGATAACGGGGTAGCTATTGCCTTTGCGCAATTTATAAGTACACAGCTTGGTATATCGTCAGGCCCGCTTGAAAATGATGATTTGAAGCATTGTAGATATTTAACAATGTGTGTAGTGCTTATTAAAGATGTTGATATTGGTTGACTGCACTCCTTATTTAAGTATTTCATAACTTTCGGAGTGCCGCATATTTTCCTTTTTGAGTTAACGAATGTGAAAAATGACCGAGGGTCGTGTTCAAAATTCCGTTTTACTGTAGATAAATATTTATCATACAATTTTATATTTAGCAAGTTATATTTCGCTCTGAGAAGAGAATAATTAGTATAGTCAACGGTTGTACCTGATTCTTGTATTTTCTATAAAGTTTATTTTTCATATTTTTTAAGGAAGATAGTTGTTTTGAACTCCAGGGTGGAACAGTCTTTGAATTTGGTATACGTTTTGGAATACAATCATTCATATATTGATCCATGATTTCATAAAATGTTTCAATCATTTTATCAATTGAATTAGGCATACCATTTGGAATTGTCAACAATTGAAGCCAATTTGTATTATTTAAATAGTTGTTCAATTCGCGATAGTTAGCTCGTTTGAAACAGAATACTTTATTTTTAATTACATCATTTTTATAACAATAAGAATTCTGAATGTTGCAGTTTATTTCAATTGTGCGGTGGTAACGATCTTCAGGGAGTGTAAGTGGTTCAAAACGATTTATGGTACATTCCACAGTGGGGCAGAATCGAAATTTTTTGGAAATAAATCTGGCATTTCTAAACGGCTGATCCGATCGGTATAAAATTTGGCGTGAGCGTAGCCAAGCAGAGTTCGAGTTTAAGTTTTGAAGATGAACCCCGCAGATGCCCCAGGGACGGCGCTGTGGCGGCTCAAATTAGGGTACCTACGACATGTAAAATTTTTAAACTCGTGCCATTTTTTTGTTTTTCATCCAAATACAAAGATTTTTATATTTTCTGAAAGCGACGAGATCTTGAAAAAACATGCTTGGACATACTACTTATCTCTTATAATATCCGAGTTATAGTCATTTAAAAATTTAGTGATACAAAATTTACCATACCTCGGTCCGCCTATTTTTGAATTCCGGGCGTAATTTTGGACCAAATGGACTCAATTTTTCTTGTTAGTTAGACAACAAAATTTCCAATAATATACAAGAAATTTCAGATCAATATCATTTACAGATCCAAAAATATACGTTTTTTAATTTAAAAATTCAAAAAATTTTAGATTTTTTTTTTTTTTGCCAAAAAAAAAAAAGAGTCTTAACTCTTTTATTAATAAAATAAAAATAAATAAATTTAAGAACATATAACAATTTTATAGTTTTCTAAAAGGTATCTTTACGCAGAACGCTTTGGCGTAAAAAACTTGTCCTATTTTTTGAAAATGTTGCCACTGCGTCCTTCCGAATATGACCTATTTTTTATCAAAACTTCAACTTTGGGCGACATGTTCTAAAACCCCAAAGCTGGGATCAGAAAACTGAAAGCAGTTTTGGAAACCTCAATATGTTTTATATTTACTCCAAAAGTATTTTACTAGCCCTGAAAAAAATGTGGACCCTATGGGCAAAAATGTAAAAAATCCCATTTTTGGGATTTTCATTCCTATTTTTGGGAATTGCGGGATGCCCTTTGATCTTTTCAATTTTTTTTTGCATTTTCTTATTTGAAATGACAAATTTAACAAGCGTTGAAAATTTCATTGAGTTTTGTTCATAAATAAAGATTTTGTCATATATTACATATTTGTTTAATTTCTAAAACTATGATTTATATCAAAATTTTAATAGGGTCGCAGATAGCTACAACAATTTAGTCCATATTTATCCCTTAATATCTTTTTTTAGTTAGATATGGAAATTCTCGATTCTTTACAAAAATTTTCAAACCAATATCTCAATTACATTCAAAAATATGTTCATTTAAACCTGTGTCCTTTAATTTCATATTTTAGTATTAAGTATGACAGAACATACATTTGGTGTTGAATAAAATATTTGGACAATTTTTAAAAATTATTTAGTTAATTATTTTATTAAAGACTATAACATTGTATATACAATAAAAAAATTATAATTTTATTATGAGCCACGCACAACAACACCTAAATCACCCCACACAAACCACCTTTCCCGCCCACCGAAATATAAAACACAATTTAATACAATATCATCAGTTAGTATAATGGCTTTTTTATTTGAACTGTTTATCTTAAACATAATACAATTAATTCTTACAACCTACTTATATAGTTAATTCCTAACACTACTTATTTTCTATAAAATAATCTGTCATATCGGTATACATATCCAGAAGGTAATATAAGTCCTTTAAATCTTCCTTGTTTTGAGATGATAGGGTTTCATAACAAATCCATCTTTTTCGCATAGTTGAAAGAACAGGATCAGAAGATAGAAGTAAACTATTAAAAATATCTTCATTCTGTGATTATTTTTGAAGTAATTTTCTCGCCGTATTACCGTCATTTGTACTACCGCAACTTGGAAGTGGTTTGTCGATGTTTAATCCCATCTGAACTTTAAATTCTTCTTGGATTCTGCTTTTTTCCGCAGCTCTCAGTTCTTTCAATTCTTCATTATTTTTTGTTGATTTAGTAAGATTCTCTGGCACACTTCTATATTTGAGGTCGTATGCTATGTGTAAAAAGTAATCCAAAAATCGTATTCTGGCATGAAGTGGTGAAATTCCGAAAGACAGGACTTCTTCATTAATACTTCTGTTTTTGTTTATATTTGAGAATTGCGACTTTTTCTCATTACATATTGAGCATCTCCAGAAGGAAGAAGTTTCTGTTATGGCATTGCTGACCTTTCCATCAATCATTGTTAAGCTTAGCTGATATGATACGTTAATAGAGAATTCCTTTATTTTTATGCAAATGGGCTCCAGTGCATTTATTTCATCTTTTAAATATTCCACTAAATCTGTTGTTGTTTTCTTTGACTCCTTTATATATTCAAATCCAATGGGTCTACAAAAATTTTTTGAACCCGGAGTTGTATTGATCCATATATCTTCAAATGAATTTCCGATGCTTGACGATGATGGATTAAGGGAATATGAACGAATTCGTAATGGCACTAATGATGACATAAATACACTTTTGTAGTCTGCTAATGTCCAACTTCCACAAGCTTGTTTGTATTCCGGAAGTGCTGATAAACCGTCACATCCCCACTTACACATTAAGACAACATCACAGTTATGAATTTTCCTTAGTTGGTCTTCTGAAAAGTCTGACAAAATTCTTGATGCTGTGTTTTCGAGCAAAGGTGATATATCAATACAAGAATCCACATCATTAACAGTAATAGGTGATGGTAGGATAGTTTGTTTTTTTTTTCTGGATCGCCTTGTATGATGGTAATATATTGTGTCCTTTTTCATGCAGAGCTTTCCTTAATATTTGGTACTTATTTCGACTGAGACCCAGTTCCAACATAAGCGCTATTGCTTCATCTTCAGTAAAATTTGATTGTGATGTTGGAGTTGGTATACTTTCCACAATTCGCTTAAGTCGTTTTGGTGATGCATTAGGAAGAATAGTTGCAATATGTACGGCATCCATAGGTTGGTTTTCCTTTTTCAGCATTTCGTTAAATTGTAGATTTATTAAATATGGTACTTAAAATCTGAGAAGTTTACTTATATACCAATTCTTGTCATTTCCGATACAGCTATTCCAAAGTAAAAAATTGCGAATTGTCTACCTATTAACATTTAGGACTATATTACTATAACCTGTAATTCAGTCATTGATATTTCTTATTAGTGAATGAATCGAAATTATCATTACCTGTATATTTTTACCTACATGATCATAAACGAAACAGAACGAAATGATCTGTCGAAAAAATTTAGGTAAAAAATAGTTATAAATTTTTGAAAATTTAAGCATAATAGGACCTTTCAATTATAAGGATAAGCAAACAAATAGAAAATAGGTAAATATAAGATTTAAATATGTTCTGTCATATTTAATACTAAAATATGAAAAATATGAAATTAAAGGATACAGGTTTAAATGAACATATTTTTGAATGTAATTGAGATATTGGTTTGAAAATTTTTGTAAAGAATCGAGAATTTCCATATCTAACTAAAAAAAGATATTAAGGGATAAATATGGACTAAATTGTTGTAGCTATCTGCGACCCTATTAAAATTTTGATATAAATCATAGTTTTAGAAATTAAACAAATATGTAATATATGACAAAATCTTTATTTATGAACAAAACTCAATGAAATTTTCAACGCTTGTTAAATTTGTCATTTCAAATAAGAAAATGCAAAAAAAAAATTGAAAAGGTCAAAGGGCATCCCGCAATTCCCAAAAATAGGAATGAAAATCCCAAAAATGGAATTTTTTAAATATTTGGAGTAAATATAAAACATATTGAGGTTTCCAAAACTGCTTTCAGCTTTCTGATCCCAGCTTTGGGATTTTAGAACATGTCGCCCAAAGTTGAAGTTTTGATAAAAAATAGGTCATATTCGGAAGGACGCAGTGGCAACATTTTCAAAAAATAGGACAAGTTTTTTACGCCAAAGCGTTCTGCGTAAAGATTCCTTTTAGAAAACTAAAAATATTTATATGTTCTTAAAGAAAATTTTATTTTATTAATAAAAGAGTTAAGACACATTTTTGGCAAAAAAACGGCAAAAATCTAATATTTTTTTGAATTTTTAAATTAAAAAAACGTATATTTTTGGATCTGTAAATGATATTGATCTGAAATTTTTTGTATATTATTGGAAATTTTGAGGAAATTTGAATTTTTTCAACGCTTGTTAAATTTGTCATTTCAAATAAGAAAATGCAAAAAAAAATTGAAAAGGTCAAAGGGCATCCCGCAATTCCCAAAAATAGGAATGAAAATCCCAAAAATGGGATTTTTTACATTTTTGCCCATAGGGTCCACATTTCTTTCAGGGCTGGTAAAATACTTTTGGAGTAAATATAAAACATATTGAGGTTTCCAAAACTGCTTTCAGTTTTCTGATCCCAGCTTTGGGGTTTTAGAACATGTCGCCCAAAGTTGAAGTTTTGATAAAAAATAGGTCATATTCGGAAGGACGCAGTGGCAACATTTTCAAAAAATAGGACAAGTTTTTTACGCCAAAGCGTTCTGCGTAAAGATACCTTTTAGAAAACTATAAAATTGTTATATGTTCTTAAATTTATTTATTTTTATTTTATTAATAAAAGAGTTAAGACACATTTTTTTTTTTGGCAAAAAAAAAAAAATCTAAAATTTTTTGAATTTTTAAATTAAAAAAACTTATATTTTTGGATCTGTAAATGATATTGATCTGAAATTTTTTGTATATTATTGGAAATTTTGTTGTCTAACTAACAAGAAAAAATTGAGTCCATTTGGTCCAAAATTACGCCCGGAATTCAAAAATAGGCGGACCGAGGTATGGTAAATTTTGTATCACTAAATTTTTAAATGACTATAACTCGGATATTATAAGAGATAAGTAGTATGTCCAAGCATGTTTTTTCAAGATCTCGTCGAGCGCTTTCAGAAAATATAAAAATCTTTGTATGGCACGAGTTTAAAAATTTTACATGTCGTAGGTACCCTACTTTGAGCCACCACAGCGTCCCTGGGGCATCTGCGGGGTTAATCAAAACTTAAACTCGAACTCTCCTTGGCTACGCTCACGCCAAATTTTATACCGATCGGATCAGCCGTTTAGAAATGCCAGATTTATTTCCAAAAAATTTCGATTCTGCCCCACTGTGCATTCATTTGGTGCATTAACAAATACCAAATCTAAAAGTTTACCAAAGATATTGTAAATTCCGTTGATTTGATATAGGAATAATTTCGAAATGTTGTTGTATACATCATCACTGTTATCGTCCGATCTTATGGGTACATAATTATTGAATTCAGTGGAGAATTGCCAAGCTATTTGGGGTAAATTAAAATCACCTAGAACGAAAATTAATTCAGCAGGATTAGTCTTTAGAGATACCATTTTAATTGCAGCAATGTGTTGTTGATAAATTAACAAATCTGATTGAGGAGGAATGTATGAACAAGTAATAAAAACTTTAATTGAGTTCACTTTTATAACTACTGCTATAAACTCAATATTATAGGTTAAATCAAGTTTTATTTTATCGGCTGAAAATTTGCTGGAAATAGCTATTAAAACACCACCACCGGTTGTTAACGTTATTCTATCACGGCGAAAAACATAAAAATTGTTGCATATTATTTCTGTGTTTAAAAAGGTATTATTAAGCCAGGTCTCAGTAAAACAGAACACATGATGATTGAATCCAAAGCTACCTTGATATAGTTTAGATGATTTCGTTTTCAATCCTCGCACATTTTGGTATATTATATGAAATAGATTATCGGTGATATTATTTAGTTTTTTTGATTAATTGTTTGGCGAAGTGGAAGATGTGCAATATTATTTGGTCGTTGGTTAACTTTATATTCATATTCACGAACAAGAACGTGATTTGGCCAGAATGATGGTTGAATTATGCAGTCGAACATTTCATACGGAACTGTTATTTTGAATGATGTTATACGCCTTGGTTGTGAATAAGTAAATTTATGTACATTGATATCAACGTCTTGGCTGAGCTTAGATTTTATGTAGTAGTTTATGTCTTCCACAGAAGTATCAAACGCGAAACGGGATAAGAAAATTTGTTTTTTACGGGGAATAACTCGTAATTCTTTATGAGCATTAGAATTTATTCCATTATTTATAACGACTTCAGCATAATTTAAATTATGCTGATTTACTTGGTTGGATTCTTCAGAAATGGCAGGTGCAGGATTCAGATGTATAGATGAGGCAGCATTATTTAGAGGGGCATCATTTACGGGAGCATTATTAACAGTGCCAGAGATTTGAGGTATTAAGGAGTTGGAATTATTTAAAGTATTAGAATTAGCAACAGGGGGTACAAAAGCAGAAAATGTAAAAGAAGGTAAATATGTAGAAGGTGAAGCAGCAAAAGAAGTACCAGAAGAAGTTGTGGCTGTAGCAGTTGAGGTTGTAGCTGCACCATTATATTCAGTTGGAGGGATATCCTGTTTAAAACCCATAAAATGGGTTTTAGTTCCTTGAAAAAAAAAAAAAAAAACGGTAAAAACTAACACCAATTTTTTTACAGGCAGTACAGCACCAGTGAAGTCCGTTATGCTTTAAAAGTGATTCAGCAACAAGAACAGGTAAGCCGCTACATTTAAAATGACAGAGGCCTTGACATAGCCAGCAAGTTATCATCCTCTCTTCATCATTAGTAATGGCACAGTTTTTATTGAGACAATTCATTATCATAATGTTGAATGAAATGTTTTGTTAGGTTATTAAAATTTTGTTCAATAATAATACAATAGATGGCGGTAACAAAATGACTTAGTGGTGACAAAAACCAATATTGGTAGTATTTAATCGTAAGTCAATGTTATTATAAGCAAATGTTCCACGGTTGTAAAAAATATTATTATATGTAATTTAACTACGATCAGATGTTCAAGTGTTGTAAATTATGGTATGAAGAAACTTTTATTTACAAGAACAAAATATGTATATTAACCCTAGCTCTGGCACCAAATTTTTTCTACGCTATCTGGCACTATTTACATATGTAAATATGATTAATTTTATACAGTTTGTATGGAAAATTTACTTAAATGTTATATTTTTAATGAGGAAATAAGTATGTTTTTAATCAAATATTATTCTTTATGTTT
Organism: Lucilia sericata; assembly: GCF_015586225.1. Classification (NCBI taxonomy): domain Eukaryota; kingdom Metazoa; phylum Arthropoda; class Insecta; order Diptera; family Calliphoridae; genus Lucilia; species Lucilia sericata. Next base: position 120,514 of record NW_023994252.1, read on the forward strand.
TGAATAAGTGTAATTTTCTTTTTTGATAATATACAGTGGTGGCCATGAGGTTAGCACACTAGCTACTTGCTATTTTTAAACGCTAATATTTCCTCTATTTTTTATTTTTTTTTTTTATTATCTCTTTTGCATGCGTGTTACATATCCCTCTAAGATCATGTCCTAATATGTCCAACATTATTCCTTTATATATATTTTACGTTTTTCTATCCAGAATAGAATAACCACTGGACAGTATTTTAGCACAGATTAAAATGTTTATTCATATTAAAAAAAATTAACAAAACAAAAAAACTTATTTCACTAAAAACTTAGTACTTGGTTGGATACCCTTTATTTTTGATCACAGCTGCTAGTCTCATTGGCATACTTTCTACAAGAGCCATACAGCGATCCACTGAAATTCCACTCCAAGCTTTTTCTACTTCCTTCCATAAATCGGCCAAATTTTTAGGCTTTTCTCTCATTATATGCTGCTCCACATCATTCCAAAGGTTCTCAATAGGATTGAGATCCGAAGATTGGTCTGGCCATTTTAACACGTCTCTATTGTTCGATTCCAAGCAACACCTCACTAAGCGTGAGGTGTGTTTTGCATCATTATCTTGCATAAATCGCCACCTAAGTGGCATGTTGTCCTCTGCATAAGGTATCACTGTATTTAGAAGTATATTCTGGTATACATACTGGTCCATACGAGTATCAGTCTTTTTTATAGGATCATGCTGCCCACACCATCACATTACCCCCACCGTGTTTTATTGTTTTACTGGTGTACTTTGGATTATGTTGCATGTTCGGAGGACGCCATACATACCTCTTACCATCCGACCCGAATCTACAAAATTTAGATTCATCACTCCAGAGGACAATTTTCCAAAAAAAATTAACGGTTTTTCCAAATGCTCACGAGCAAAGCACAACCGAGCTTGTATGTTCTTTTTTGAAACATGTGGCTTATGCTGAGAAATGCATCCACGTAAATTTTTTCATTAAGTCTTCTTCTTATCGTTCTGCTGGACACATTGATACCATATTTTTCTGAAATTTCTCTCTGGATTATGGTGGAGCTCTTAAAAGGATCTTCGACAGAGGCTCTGTATATTAAAGAGTCCTCTTTACGTGAAGTTTTTCTGGGCCGAGGAGCCTGTGTAACATTTTTAAATGTTTTATAATTCTGAATATGTCTTATGGCATTATAAACCATCTTCCTGGAGCATTCCAAAGTATTAGCAATCTGACTTATACTTGTTCCTCTCGAGTTCATTTGTTGAATAATCTTTCGTTTTTCCTCTGTACACCACTTTTTTTAGCCATATCTAAATAATGTTTATTAATTCAGTTTGTCTTCCTCATTGATTAAATAATACCTAAACTTACCAAATAATATTTATACCCACAAAAAACTTTTAAAAAATTTAATTATACTTGCATGTGCTAAAATTGTATCCAGCTTATTTTACATATTACTGCACTAATATGAAAATTTGAAAGAGAATAGCGATAGAATGCAAAAAAAAAGTAACGGGACTTATTGATCACACCATAAACAACACTAATTACCAAAAATTTTAGTTTATAATTGCAATGAAATGAAATAATTTGCTTTAGAAAACAGCAAGTATGATGTGTGCTAACCTCATGGCCACCACTGTATATGTATATGGGTGTTTAATTTTAATTAAAACTTCTAAAGTGTTAAAAAAATTAAAAAAAAAACGGAAAAAAGTAAAGTGAATTAGTGCATCCAACATTTACATTTTGATACCGATAACCTGGAAACCAAGTATTCGATACTCATTTGTTGGAAAGTCCCGTTATATTTTTTTTCTTCATGTTCAAATTTGTTGTTCTGTTTATGTTCTCTTATTTTATCATTCTGGCATCTAAAACCATAATGGAACCTAAAGATAAAAAATTTAAGCTTTTGAGCGTTTCGTCAGTGCACAGTGAGACATTTGGCACTTTTAGAATAAAAAATAAACGCTTTCCAATTGTCTTGCTTGCAGTGTGACCAGGTCTCAAAAAATGTTGCGGCTAAATCCCATCCAAAATAATGCTAGAAAAAATGCTAAATTGATTTTAAAATGCCAAAAAAAAAATGCTAAAATTTTTTAAGTGTTTTTATGAACAATTCATATTAATTTTTAACTGAAATTCATTGTAATTTATATCAAGTAAGAAAGTATATTCGGCCGTGGTTGACCATATGAGTATAAAATTTGATTTATTTTTCGTAATAAAGCATTTATGTTGAATTGAACCTTGGTTCCGATATATTTAAACAAATTTTCTGAGAAAGGCTTTATACATTTGTATATGTATGGGGGCTAGGTAAAATAAAGGACGGACTTTAACCATTTTTAAAAGGTTTTGTCAATGGATCAAAAAGCATACGTGCTTATTGTTTTGAAAATTTCAACCTCTAATTTTAAGTTATTTATCTTCATGAATCTTCTTGCATTATTTTGAATTACAGTGTAAATTATTACATTTCTCATATTTCTTGTTGCTTGTGTTTGGGTAGACATTTAATTCTGATTTTTTCCGGTTAAACCTATTTCCAATATAAATCTTTTTTGCAAAAATTTTTCTTTTTTTTGTTTATATACTAAAATTGCAAAAAAGGCTAAAAATGCTAAAAATATTTTATAAAAATGCTAAATAAAATGCCAAATGCTAAATTAAAATTTTACAGCTAAATCAAAATAAAAAATGCTAAATCTAGCTGCAAAAATGCCAAAATGGTCACACTGCTTGCTTGTTATTATAGTTAACAGTAAACATTCCATATACTATAGAAAAATAACTAAAAATATTGCAAAGTTCCTTTAATCCGAAATATAGGTGCTCAAAGTTTGTCCTTTTAAAAATAAAATAATTTTCTTGTAATATTCCTGAAGCGGCATATTAATTTTGAATGCGCATATCTTGGTAAATATTTCAGATATTTATATAGTTTCTTCAGTATAATTTAATACTTCGGAATTAATACTTCGGAATTATTCTGCAATGATTTTTTAGACAAAAGCTCAATTTTATTTTTTATTCTAAGAAAAAATAATATTAATAATAAAAATATATTAAAAAATTATATTTTTAATGGAATAGATCTAATGACTGCAGCCAATTGCAGTTATCTAATTATAACCCTTGCATAGGAAATTTTCTATGGAAACATATATATGAAAATCGGCTGCGACCTTTTGCGATCTTCAGAAATATTCAAAAAAATTTGAGTGTCCTATAGAACAAAATATGTTTTTTTTTTTAATTAAGTGTAGACTCACGTTTGGGGTATACATAAATTTTGGCATTGGCACCATGTATTAGGCCACAATTACTGCTTTTAAAAAATAATTACTTAAGCCAATCAGGGGTCATAGCTTTATTAAACAAATAAAATTTTCTGTTTACTTCCAGATTTAAATTTATTGATTATACATATATCTTTTTCTTTGTAAAAACCGCGGAATTTATATTTTATTTTAAATTTTAATAAGAGTATAAGTTTTTGTTAATGTTCTATTCAATTATTTGCGAATATTTTTACAATTTGAGAAACATTTCTAAAAGTTACTACCCTAATAATCATTAGGGATTTTATAGAAAGTATATTTGTAAAAATTATAGAAGAGCATGCACTAATACTGCTAATACTTATCGTGCTGATTATTATGTGGAGCGTTTGGCCAATTGTGTGCTAACTGTAACTAAAATTAGAACTGAATGTCACTAAGATTTGATTAATGTCGTTCTAAAAGTGCCAAATGTCTCACTGTGCAGTGTCCCGATAAGAAACTATGAATTTTTTAGAAGATGAATACTACATTTCAAATAAATTAGGCTTTCATATGATGCACAAATAAGATATTTTCATGACCTGGTTGACAACATCGACTCTGATAAAGAAGAAATGGCAGCAGACGTTACGTCACCAGTTTCCACAGATGAGAGTAATATACCAATAATATTTGAAGAAGTGGAAAATGAGGCATCTGATGTTGAAACCACTTCATATCCTGTCGAGTTGGGACACGGGGGTGACTCAGACAATGAGAATGAAGTTGAAGAGGAAGCAGATACTGATATGACATCGGATGCGACGTCAAAATATATTTCGAGATAATCGGTTTGTCGGTCCAAACCCTACTACAAAGAATTTAGGAATTGTGGATACATTCAATGCTATAATGCATCCAACAATTACATCAATTATTTGCAGAAATACGAACAAGAAAGCCAGGGATATTTATGATGAATCGGAAAGAACACGAACGCTAACAACACTGTAAGTAATAACAATGTCTACTTTTAAATTCAGGTTCAAAAACATCCAAAATCCCTGTAGAAGATCAGTTTGGGAGGAAATTAATGATGAAGAGTTCAGTGCATTCTTTGGGGTATTAATAGCAATGGGAATTCATAATGCCAACAATGAGAGACTAGAAGCACTATGGCAGAGTAATGCCTTTCCTTTATACCGAGCAACCATGTCGGGAAAACGGTTCGTAAATATTGCAAGATTTATTCGATTTGATCAACAAAATACAAGAGAGACAAGATCTTTGACGGACAAAGCAGCACCAATTTCGGAAATTTTTGAAATGTTAAATGCAAATCTGCGTCAAAATTATAGGCCTGGAAAGAACATTACTGTCGATGAACAGCTATTTCCATTCAGAGGACGTACTAAGTTTACGCAATATATTCCATCAAAACCTGCCAAATACGGAATAAAGCTGTGGTGGGTATGTGACGCAAAATTGTACTATCCCCTAACTGGGCAAATATATACTGGAAAAACTGGAAACAATAGAGAGATGAACCAAGGAGAAAGAGTTGTTAAGGATTTAGTTCAGCAATATAAAAACTCGGGTCGGAACGTAACATGTGATAATTTTTTTACAAGCCTACCATTAGCCGATACACTTGCAACATGGGGATTGTCTCTTGTCCCTCGGAGTTCAAAGCATCACCACAGCGACCAGAACATTCAACATTATTCGGATATGGGAAAAACAGAACTATTTGTTCCTATGTTTCAAAAAAGAACAAATCGGTTGTATTACTATCGACAATGCCATGTGACAACACAATATCTGATATAAAACAAAAACCAAATATAATATTGTTTTACAATCAGACAAAGAGGTAATTATTTTTTACAAAATTCAATCCGAAACAAACATTGATTTGCAATTTATAACAAAATAAGTGCATGTCGTTTTTTTTTACAAAAATTAGCAGAACAGACAGGTAAAATTCCACGAGTTGTGTAATTTTTTCCAACGAAGAATGCAATAGAATGCATACTAGGAGCACCTATTCACTCGTTGACTAGCTCCACACAGAAAGATTTTGTCCCTGATGAAGATGACCGTGGGCATTCAAATGTAAAAGGTTCTTGCTATATGTGCTACCAAGAACTACATAAAAGAAAGCGATGTACCAGAAATGTAAAAAACCTGTCTGCCTTGAACATAGCAAAGTTCAAACCAAATGTAACCAATGTTTTAAAAATTGATCTTATAGTTTTTCATTATATTTACTTATTTATCGAAATGTATTTAAAAAACACAAACATATTTTAAAAATTATTCATATTTACAAATGTAAATAGTGCCAGATAATGAAGAAAAACTAACAAAATAGCAAAAAATACCGGTAAAATTAATTTATTTTTTTATATACTTAGAAAGAGCATGCAAAATTAGTCACTGAGTCCAAAACATATCCAAATCGGATCCGAAATGCACAACTTATAGCTATTTGAAAATCGAAATATTTACAAATGTAAATAGTGCCAGAGCTAGGGTTAATTTGACTTTTTGTTAGAATTTTTGTATTGATGCAATGTAGCTCTTGCACTGCTTTTAATGTCACTAATAGTTCACATTCGTATAATTTCAAATCAGTTTAACAAGAAAATTATAATGATCAGTAAACAACACGTCCGCACAAATTCATTAAGGTAGTACAAAACGTTGTTATAAGATTGATAATAAAAGAAAATTGTCATGATTGATGAAAATTCAGGTCTATCTACAAGGAATAAACAAATAGACCACGACAATAAATGTATACATATTTTGTTGAGATTTAATGAATAACTTAACAATGGCTTTTTAAACTATGACAATTTATTTAATATGTCAGAAGTACATTTCGCATGTAATTTACATTTATATATAAAACACTTCATGTTAAAAAATATTTAAAATTATTATTTATATAAACACAATATTTATATGTTCATTTTGTTCCATAAAATTTTCTCACTTTTAATCTTATTTTAAAATATTTATTTGATAACACAAACACTTTAAAGGGAACCACAATTTGAAATAATACAAACTAGTTTTCGTCATACATTTTCAACTATTCCTTTAGTTTTTTCTTGTATGTTGAGAAATTTCTTCAGTTCTACGTGTCTTTGTTCAATTTGAATAAAATAAAATTGTTAAAATTGACGAAGTTTCTTCAAAGCTACAGCCCTATTTCAATATTTTTTTCTTCTTTGTATTTTATTTTATTTCGTCTGTTTTATTGCAAGAAATGAATAAATTTCTTCAAAATTTTATTCATTCAACGATATATTCTTCAAATTAACCACCTTCAAGGGAGTAAAATTAACTATTTTAGATGTAGATTTGAATAATTGCGATTTTACTATTTTACCACTGTTTTAACTAAATTTCTGTTGATTTAACAAAATTTTGTATGTAAATATAAAGATATTTATTCAAATCAACGGATTAAATTGACTAAATTTTTTAACAAAAATAAATTACTAAATGTGAAGAAAATTCGTTTATATGAATAAAATTACTGTAGATTTGAAAAAAAAACCTGTAGATTTAACTATTTTTTTCGTTAAGGGTTTACTAAAATTTTTCGTTAATATTACTTACGATATTTCGTTCTGTGCGGTTGTGGGCATATTATAGAGTGGTAAAAGCTTGCATCCGGTCGTAGGACGTTGTTGGACATACCATTCGCTTAACAACAAGTTTATATATCAAGCAGTGAAAGAATTATGTAAAAATCATGACTGAGTCCAAAGTTATAGGCATTTTAATTTAAAAAATTAAAAAAGGCGATTTTTTGCCATTTTTTTGGGAAAAAAGTATCTTTTTCTTTTTAAGTTATCTAAAAAGTTTCTAAGAAAATGGCGAAAATCGGGAATATTTGGACCCGCTATTATCAAAAAACTAAAGTAAGGACGGTAAAAATTTTAATTTTCAAATGCGAATATCTCCTAAACTATAAGAGATAATTTACTGCTACGACATTTTTTATAGTGCTCGATGAGGAGATTCTATATACGAAATTTTTTTAAATCGGAACTCAAATGAAGAAATAGGATCGTTTTAAAAATTTAACATGGCCGAGGTGTCCTAATTTGAGGACCCCCCGACGGGCCCCTGGTTGACCTATAAGGTCCAAATTCAAAACCTAACATTTTTAACATTTTTATAAATTTTGGACAAAAATTATTCTTTTTGCTCTGAAAATATGAATACATGTGTGTTCGTTTCATAACATCTGCGGATTTTTTTTACAGAACAAAATTTTTTGATCTAAAATATTTACAATGGAGACATGTTTTTATTGTTGCATAAAAAAGCTTTAAAGAAAAAACAAATTGTAAAAAACAGTACATTTTGGTACTGATTTCGGTGTTGTGATTAAAACAGTAGGTCATAAAAGGAATGCTCCCCTATAAACATCAGGATCACTCATTAAATTAACTACCGCTTTTGATAAAATTTTTTAGACCGATTTAGGTTCATATAAACATGTTTACATCGAATATTATCGCTATAATCTCATTTGTATATCAGTAACTAGTTGCGCGTACCCGGCATAGCCCGGGTTTCTTCTAAAAGTAAAGAGAATATTTTTCTATCTGTAATGACTATACTTTTTGTAATAGATATGAAAATTTAGCTTATAACGATAAAATAGTTATTATATTTTTCTGACTTAAAGTCAGTTTCTGGACCAAAATGTCCCTTAAAAATTTACAAATTGAAAATGAGCTTTAATTTGGAAATTTTGACTAATTTGTAGAAAAATTTAGGAAACTTTTTTTGAGAAATTATACTGAAATCAGCATTCTCAATCACTGGAAGAGAACTAAGGACACTTTCAAATTAGTTGTTTTATTTTTCCCATGTGGAGTAGATTTATAGAACTGTTCAGTTTAAATTCGGTCACACTGTACTTTGAATTGTAGTGCCCCTGGTGTATAGATGCAAAAGGCTTCGGGGCATTTTATTAACTACAAAAATACGTACCATTAATCGTACAAAATTTTAAGCCATTTTCTTTCTATTTGAAAAAGTACAGGCAATTGAAGAAACTCTGAAACGATTATGAAAAATTCTGCACAAAATCATGAAAAATTTGGGCTCATTGGAAGATTTTAAATTCCTTTAAAAATAACAAAATTAAGTTTTTTTCTGTCTTAAAAAATATGAAGAATCTTTGAATCTTGACAGAGAAAACAAAACAACTTTTAATTTGACAAACAATTTTGATTAGTTCATTAAAGAGTAAAACCACCGTTCTTGTCTCATCATTGTTTCTCAAAAATACATCCATTTATACAAAATTATGTTTAATTATATTATTTTTATTGTTATTGCGGCTGCAATTCATACGTTACGACTGTAACACTCTCATAAGAATTATAATAAAACGCTAAGTGAATAAGTACACAGACTGATTTACTTTCTCTTAAATTTGTTGGTAGATAGGTAGGTTGGTAGGTTTTATTATCTAAACGAGTTTAGAAATACATTAATTCAAATATTATTCTAATTCTAAAAACTAACTTACACAATTCGCAGTCGAATCGCTGTATCAAAGTAACAATGTTGCAATGTAATATCAAAATGTAACTAAAGACATGGTTTACACTTTACAAGTAATTAATGTATAAAGATGGTAACACTAGACGTGTAAATGGTAAAATAAAACGAAAACACTAGACGTGTAAATAACTAACATGACAATGTTTACATATACAAATATTCAAATTCACCAATTTTAAAAATACGATAATAAAATTAATTATTTCAGTTAAATATACTTAAAATGCATTCAGATCACATTTAATTCATAACAATCCACCGCCCGTGAGTCGATCAGGGAGACTCACTAACCACATCGAGCACGGCTAGTTTTGAAGCAGGACGTCGTAATCTTCCATTTGAAGTTTTAACCATCGCTGATCGAACTTGCCCATCAGCCGCTGTACTGACTTCCTCTATCACGCCACGCTTCCATTTGCCACGTTCCTCGGTCTCATCGCATATAATCACAACATCGCCTACTTGCAATGGTTTTACTGGTTGATACCATTTTGTACGCCTTGTTAAATCGGGTAAATATTCCAGAACCCATCTCTTCCAGAATGTCTGTTTAAGCTGCTGTAAAATTTGCCACTGCTTCCGGAGAAAAACCTTCTCGTCCACTGCAGGGGTTTGCACAATGTTAGGAGATCCGATCAAAAAATGATTCGGCGTAAGCGGTTCACTATCTGAGCTGTCAATAGGTAGATGCGTCAATGGACGTGAGTTCACTAGATTTTCAGCCTCAATTAATAGGCTATTCAATGTATCAAGTTGTGGCGATTTTTCCTTTAGAGTGAACGACAACACATTCTTCACTGAGCGGACCATCCTTTCCCAGACACCACCTGCTGAGGGATCAGCCGGGGTATTAAATACCCATTCAATGCCTCGACGCGTACACTCATCACCCAACTCCGTTTCAATTTTCACGAAGTCTTCTTTACTGGCTCCAACGAAATTGGTACCTCTATCGCTTCTTATTCTTATCGGAATGCCTCTTCTATTAATAAAATTTCTGATACATAAAATCACTGCATTTGTTGAGAGGTCTCTTGCCAGTTCAAGGTGGATTGCTCTCGTTGTCATACATGTAAAAAGTGACACCCACCTTTTTTCACATCTTCTGCCTATGGACACCGTATACGGGCCGAGGTAGTCAATTCCCGTGTATGTGAAAGGCCTAACAAACGGGGTTAGACGATCTACCGGCAATTGACCCATTAATGGATGTTTGGGGGCTGCAGATCTATTTTTACACTCCTGGCAGTTTTTCTTGACATTTCTGACTAATTGCCTTAAACTGGGAATCCAAAACTTGCTACGAATTGCAGCACAAATAGCCTCCTGATTTTGGTGTACAAAATTATCATGAAATTGTCTTACTATTAATCTGGTGATCAAATGATTCTTGGGCATAATAATGGGCTCTCTAGTGGATAGACCAACACATGTCGCTTTACTAATACGACCTGAAATTCGCAATAAACCATCATCTTTAATACACGGGTTCAAATTATATATACTGCTCTTTTTGGATATAGGTTTGCCAGCTTTCAGTACGTTATACTCATTTCCGAACACTTCTCGCTGTGCTATTTGACACCAAAATATTTCAGCTTCTTTTATTTCCTGAATAGTAATATATGGCTTAAAATTCAAAGTAGATTTATCTTGATGTGTAACAAAACATTTAAATGTTTGAACGGCCCGAACAAACCAACAAGTTATTCTCAGTAGCTTGTAGTACTTAGATTTTTCTCCATACGGTATTAAGGGGTGAGCTTCAGCCATAAACAATAAAAACTTTGTTCGCACCTCAGATTCATATATTTGTTTATCGGCTTCTCCACTTAATTTTGGCCACTTAGTTTCATCATATTTTAAAAAAGACGGACCGTTTAACCATCGAGATTCCTGTACATTTCCTGAAAAATATTGGGGCCTTGTCGCATCATCAGCAGGGTTTTGGGACCCAGGAACCCATCTCCATTGGTCGACCTCTGATTGCTCTAAAATTTCCGCAATCCGATGAGAGACAAATTGTTTATAAACGCGGTAATCTGACTGAATCCACTTCACCACTGTTCTCGAATCTGACCAAAATGTTATTGTTGTCGGCTTAATATCATGGCTGGAAACTATAGCCTCTTTTAGTCTTACACCAAGTACTGCAGCTTGTAGTTCCAGTCTTGGGATCGAAAGGGGTTTTATAGGGGCACACTTAGACTTCCCAGCAACAAATATCACCTCAACACTATCTAATAACCGCATTCTCCAATAACCAACAGCAGCAAAAGCGACTTCGCTTGCATCCACGAAAATATGAAGTTCGATTACAGTTGCGGGATCGGAAAACATTGCTCCATAACACCTAGAGATCCTAATATTGCGCACATTCTTAAGTTCATGGTACCATTCATGCCATTTTTTATATATTTTTTCCGGAATAGGGGAGCTCCAGTCAACATTACAGATCCATAATTCTTGTAATATTATTTTGGACCTTATAACAATGTTTGCTAAGAAGCCAAACGGATCGAATATTGACATAACCAAACTAAGTACTTCACGTTTGCTAGGTTTTCGACTGCCATTTAACACCGCTTCAGGAACTCTTGAGAATTTTAAAATAAAACAAAATGTGTCATCATTATGTGCCCAAAAAAGCCCTAATACTTTTTCTGTCATCGATTCACCTTTACTGAGGTTCTTTAATTCCAATTCGTTAACATAATCTGGTCCTTCTATAGAACGACAAAACTCAAGTGAATTAGAGACAAATCCTCTTATCTCAAAATTGGCTTTTTGGTGAATATTTATTACACATCTAGTGACGGAAATAGCCTCATCAATTGTGTCGAAACTATCAACATAGTCGTCAACATAGTGGCAGTCTACAATTGCTTTATAGGCTCTGGCATCCGTTTTTTCAAATCGCTTTGCATTTAAGTTTTTTACATATTGCGCGGAACACGGTGAACTAGCAGATCCAAAAATCATTGCCTGCATTACATATACATCTGGCTTAGTAGTACTGTCACCTGATCGCCATAAAAAACGCTGAGCTGTTTGATCCTCTTTGCGGATAAGTACACGGTGAAACATCTCACGTATGTCGCCACAAACTCCAATCTTCCTCTGACGAAACTTAAACAAAATTGAAAGTAACGGCTTGGGTTGATATGTAGCTGGACCTTTTAGCAATCTCGAGTTAAATGATTCACCTTCTGCTATAGCCGCTGCATCAAAGACCAGTCGTCTCTTATTACCTTTATTAACGTTTGTAATTACGAAATGGGGCAAATACCATGTGCGATCTGTTTCAATGGAGACTTCTTCCTCTGATAATTTTCTGGCATACCCTTTTAATACATATTCTTCTATCTTATTTTTATACCATTCAGCCAGATCATTATCTTTTTTCATCTTACATTCGGCACCTAGTAAACGTTTATAGGCTAGTGAATAAGTGTCCTTAAAATTATATTTATCCAGTCTCCATAACAGACCAGTTTCATATTGTAGTCCTTTCAGAACAGTGGTATCCTTCAATATTTTTTCGGCTCTCAAATTATCATTAGAAATAATAGGATTTACTGGTTTCATCCCAAAACTTTCTAATGTAAAATATTCTGACACCTGTTGTCTGATGTCATCCATAGTGTCACATTCAATCAGAAACACATGATTGGATTCAATGCTATCCTCATTGGAACCAAACAGAATATTTCCCAAAACTGTTCTATGTACAGAAAAACTTTCGTCCAAATTTATCAGCCGTTGAGGACGAACCAGTCTTACGTGAGGCAAACCAATGAGCAACTTCGGTATTATTTCATAATATTCATCAATGACAAATTCTTTAAGTTTGGAAAACTTCTCTTTAAATGCTTGAAGTTGTAAACTTTGTGGCGGCAATTTTAAATGCTTTGTTGTTCTAACATTCTTCATATGAAAGCTACTATTGTTATCATTAACATTACAAATTTCAAATTCTACTTTCATTGACATCTCGTTTGACCTTTTTCCACCTATCCATCCCAGCGATAAATTAGTGGTTGGTCCCTCTAAACCAATTTCCTTAGCAATGTCTTCTTCTAGTAGTGAAACTTTCGATCCATCATCAATAAAAGCTACTATATCCACGCTACCATTTGGACCCCTCAATCGTACTGGCAAATACTTAAATAACGTTTTCTTTCCTAAGCTGCTTTTTATAATTGTCGTTACTGATACGCTATCGCTTTCATTCTGTTCGGGTGTTTCTGCTGTATCACCACTAACAGCTGTAATCGATTGCTTATTTGTCTTATTATTATTGTTATTTGTTTTGATCCCTTTTTCGTGAAGCAAACGATTATGATATCTGCCACATTCTGATATACAACATTGACGGCGAGAGTTGCATTGAAAGGAACTGTGACCAGGTAATAAGCAACCAAAACACAACCGATTCTCTTTCACAAATTTCCATCTTTGTGCTGTAGACATATTCCTAAATTTTGTACATTAGCTAAGATGATGATTAACATGGCACATCAGGCATCCTAACTGACTGCGGTCGTCGACTGTGATAGCTAGTGCTGGCTTAAATTTGTTTACTTTGTTCTTCACAACTTCATCGCTACTCGGATCCATTTCGGTTGCCATTGATATGTAAGTAGCAATATTATGCAGCCACTCACTAAACTGTCTTACTGTTGGGTATTGGCCCAAGTTGTGCAATGAATATTTCACCCATTCCTCACGCCTTGTAAGAGGTAACTTATTTACGAGTTCTTCGAGTAATGTCGGATTTAACAGATATTGTGTGGCTCCAGCATTCTCTAAAAATATGGTAAGATTTGCGACCATGGAAGAAAAATTTACAATATCCGATATTTTTCTTCCCGAAATGGCAGGGAATGCTCTTACTTTAGCAATTTGACTACGAATCATAATATGCGGACGGCCATAATAAAATTCAAGAGTATTCATCACCTGATCTACACTTTCGGGGTGAATAAGGTAAGCTTCCACTTTTGCCTTGGCATTACCCTTTAAGGCCTTTTGCAAACGGAACAAATTTTCCAATTTGGTATAATTGTAGTGCTGAGTAGTTTCCCTATAAGACACGGCAAACATTGGCCATTGTTCCGGCTGTCCACTAAATTCAGGCAGGTCATACAATTTACGAAAAGGGTGCAGAGTAGGCTGATCCGCAGGCAATGGTGTAGTTGTAACTCCTAGAGCATTCAAAGGATTTGATGTTGTTGAACGTGACATAGTAGACGGTAAAGGCTGCGTTAAATGAGGCGACATATATGCTGTGTGATGAGACGGCGTAAAGGTATACTGAGGCGATGGTGGTATATGTGTGTTTTGCGCTGGCAATGGCTTATGGTCTGTGGCAGGATACGTCGAAGATGATGTAGGCGTTGTGTTTGAGTGAGGTAAGTCTGTACTCGTTCCTGGGAGAAAATTTGGTGTAGGGGCTTTGTACGATGGTTGAGAGGCAGAATTTTTCATGAACATTTCCAACGACATTTTTAATATTCGAATTTCTTCTCTCATTTCCGCAATGGCATCGCTTTGTACAACAGTCTTTTCATGATCATCTTCACTATGTGACAACTCGGCATTATCTGTACTAGCGGCAGGTGGATCAACGCTGGCTTCACGTGTTCTTGGGGTCTTCTCTTGAGACATCTTATTTAATCGACCACTTCGACGGGGATCGGAAGACATACGGCGGCAGTAATTTTATAGATCAAACTTTCCAGAAAAGGCATACAATTCCAATAATTGTATAATAAAAAATTGTTATTGCGGCTGCAATTCATACGTTACGGCTGTAACACTCTCATAAGAATTATAATAAAACGCTAAGTGAATAAGTACACAGACTGATTTACTTTCTCTTAAATTTGTTGGTAGATAGGTAGGTTGGTAGGTTTTATTATCTAAACGAGTTTAGAAATACATTAATTCAAATATTATTCTAATTCTAAAAACTAACTTACACAATTCGCAGTCGAATCGCTGTATCAAAGTAACAATGTTGCAATGTAATATCAAAATGTAACTAAAGACATGGTTTACACTTTACAAGTAATTAATGTATAAAGATGGTAACACTAGACGTGTAAATGGTAAAATAAAACGAAAACACTAGACGTGTAAATAACTAACATGACAATGTTTACATATACAAATATTCAAATTCACCAATTTTAAAAATACGATAATAAAATTAATTATTTCAGTTAAATATACTTAAAATGCATTCAGATCACATTTAATTCATAACATTTATTCATTAGCTTTTATTCATCCACACTAAAGTTTTGGCTAAATTTAGACACCACTTATTAAATCTGAAGAAATAAAGGTCAAATATCGTTAGATGTACAAAGCAGATACCCAAATAATTTTACTTATTAAAATATCCACGTCTTCTTCTAATTAAAAAAAATTCAGAATTTGTAAATGGTAAATATAAAATATGTGCTGGAACCACAGCCGATTTAAAATTCGAATTTTAGTGAACATATAATATGAATATATTATTTTCCCTATTTTAGAAGCGGTTTTTGTTCAGTAGTTTTTATTCTGCATACAAATGTGACATCGTAGATATTCATTCAAGATCTAATAAAGATTCTATTTTAAAATAGCTATTTTCTGAGAATATTCAAATCTGGCAACTTCATGCCTGAGTAGAAGTGTTTTTTTCTGCAGCTGATCATTTGCTGATAAAATTAACTTAGTTTCTTGCTAAAGATAAATTAAGAAGTACTTTTTGCATTTATTTATTTAAAAAATTTAGTGCTTTTTTAATATTAAATATAATTATTTAAATTGAACTGTTGTTCACTGGTTAATAAGTGGAAGTGTACTGGTGCTGTATGTTGCTGCTTGCTGTTGTTCATTTGCTTTGTTGCCAAATTTACTTTTGTTTACTTACAGCAACTAAAATATAAAATGTCGCCTCCAACTAAAACTTTTAAATGCGGATCCTGCAATGATAACATTAACAAGAACCAAACTAGCATTCAATGTAAAGAATGTGCCCTGTGGTTTCACATTACATGCGCCAAGATTCCTGAAAAGGTTCTTTCAGCTTTGAAGGATAGCAGGTTATCTTTTACTTGTACCTGTTGTAATAATGATCCTCGGTCCGGATTTGAGACTATGTTGAGAAATGAAATTAGCTCTCTTAATTGCAAAATAGATGACTATATAAAAAGTTCCGGATTATGAATAGTGACAGATTGAGAGTTAAATTAACATTACCCGATGATTCTGAGGTGGTCTATAGTCCTTCTCAATGTGCAGATATGCTGGATGATGGCCGTTGGTATTTTCAATTTGTTATTTTTATTTTTTGCACTCTTTGAGTTTAATTTAAAGTACATACATGCATACATGGGAGTTTTAATTTACTTTTTTCATATTACATTCATTGTCTTGATTAGGAAATAGTATGAATTAATAATTATCAAATTGTTTTCACTGATGTTTATACTTACTTTTGTTAATGATTCAAAAACTTTCTGCTATCACATGTAAATTTTATTTATTGCTAAATGCTTATTGATAACCAGTTTCTGTATTCCAGATGGGTACTCTAATTGGGTAATCACTTTTATGTGGTTATTCATTTGATTCGAAATAACTGTATATTGATTTATTCTGTGAATATTATATATGTATTTGAGGAATAAATTGATTTTAAATAACTAAATATTTTTGATAAATATTCATGTGAATATGGAATGTTTTTTACTTGAGTTCTTGTACAATGTATGTCCCATGTATGAAATACATAATTACAAATGTTTAATTTTATATTTATTTTCAATTGTAATTAATTATCTTTCTTAATTTATCAATATTTGATTAACCTTTTTTGCTAATGATTAGCTGTTTGTTATAATATATTCTTGTTTTAAAATATGTTTGTTATTTTTATTAATATTATATCTTTTTACCCTTTCTGGTTCCCCACAGAGATCTTGTTATACCCTTCACCTTCGTGAGAAGGGTATATATAAGTTTGTCATTCCGTTTGTAATTTCTATAATATAATTTTCCGACCCCATAAAGTATATATATTCTGGATCCTTATAGTTGATTAAGCTATGTCCGTTTGTGTGTTTGTTGAAATCAGTTTTTAGAGGACCCCATATATCGGCGAGATCCAAATCTTCAATAATTCTGTTAGACATGCTTTCGAGAAGATCGCTATTTAAAATCAGCAAAATCGGTCCATAAATACCGGAGATATGAGCAAAAATCCGAGACAACCTCTGAAAATTTCATAAAAAAGACTATTTTTTTCATGCTTTGATATAAGCAACAACACTGCTTATTCATTGAGTATTCGTTTCATATGTTTGGATGGCTGTGTGTTTCATTGCCTCGTGTATATTGTTTTTGTTTCTTGGTGCATTCAGTTTCGTATGTTTGGATGTCTGTTGGTTTCATTGCGTTGAGTATTTTGTTTTTGCTTTTTTTATGAGTTTTTCGTTTCGTATGTTTCATTGCCTTGTGTATATTGTTTTTGTTTTTTGGTGTATTCTGTTTCATATGTTTGGATGTCTGTTGGTTTCATTGCGTTGTGTATTTTGTTTTTGTTTTTTTGTGTATTTCGTTTCGTATGTTTGGATATCTGTTGGTTTTACTGCCTTGTGTATTTTGTTTTTGTGTGTGTTTATTTCGTTTAGCGTGTTCGTTTTGCTATTGCCATTAACGGGAAAATGAAATTAATTAAAATTTTATAGAATTGAATTTTTTTAAATACACTGTGGTGAAGGGTATATAAGATTCGGCACAGCCGAATATAGTACCTGTTTTTTATAATGATGCCTTATAACAGCTGGTCCTCAATTCAGTGTGAATTCTTACTTTAGAACTGCTTTGCAGCATCATGTATGTAATTTTAATGCTGCCCATTTGAATTGTCAGAGTATTAAGCCTTCTGCAAATCGTTCTAAGTTTGATGAGTTAAATGCTCTATTAACTGATGTTTTTTTATGTTTTTGCTGTTACTGAAACGTGGTTAAAACCATACATAACATGTCGTGCGGTTGAAATTCCTAGATACAATTTTTGTAGAAATGATAGATTGATTTCTAGAGGTGGTGAAGTTTCGCTATATATTTCCAGTGGAAAAAAGTATAGAAAAGTGTTTCAAATTTCAGAACTTGGAATATGTGAGCCGTTATTTGTTGAATTGTACCTTAACAATACAGTATTTCTATTTGGGGTTGTTTACTTACCACATGGTGATATTTGTTCTTTTGAATATTTTCATCATGACCTTTTTTTGAGTTATAATAATATCATATTGTCGTTGACCAATGTCATAACCTTACTTCTCTATTAAACTTACTTTTTTCTTGTGTTCCGGTAGTTAAAAAGAGAATTTGTCGTAATAACATTAATTGGATGAAATGTAAAGAACTTGCGTATAGAGCCTATTTGTCTAATCGCTCAGAGAGTAACTGGAGAGTTTTCTGTAAGCTTCGAAATAAGGGCAAGAATGTTATTCGTAGAGTAAATAGGTTACATTTTTCTAAAGTTTTTTGGGGGCTTGATTCATCTGCTCTTTGGACGGTTCTTAGGAGTGCTGGCTGTGTTGGGATTGATTCAATGACATATGAGGGTGATATTAATGAATTAAATGATTTCTTTGTTTCGCGTAACAGTACAAATTCCAATATTGACTTAACTTTGATAATTCGATTGATTCTTTTTCATTTAGTTGTATTGATGAAATGGAACTAATGGAAGCGTTGAACAAAGTTAAATCTAATTCGGTTGGCACTGACAATATTTCTATTCGATTTGTTAAATTAGTTTATCCTTATATATCTAATTATATACTTCATTTGATTAACTCTATTTTAACAACTTCTACTTTTCCTAAATGTTGGAAAATGGCAAGGGTTGTACCTTTACCTAAGTCTGTGGTAGTTCATGGACCGGAAGATTTTCGGCCCCATTGTTCAAATTAATGGGGTTAGTTAAGGGTTACGTCATCTTTTATCTGGTGTCCCTCAGGGGTCAGTCTTGGGGCCTCTTTTGTTTATTTTGTATGTTAACAGTCTTCCTTCTTGTGTCAATTCTATGATCTGTGAATCTTTTCTTTTTGCTGATGATGTTTTTTGCTGTTCAGAAGTAGTTTGGATTTTAAGGATGTGTTAATATCTAACATAAACTTTTGCCTCAGAAGTATTCTTGAGTGGACATCGGATAATTCATTGTGTATTAACCCTAATAAGACGAAAGAAATTATGTTTGGACCTACGAATTGGTTTTTTGCTGATTTAAATATTTTCTTGTGTGATGGTAGAATTGATTTTGTTGACCATGTTGGTGTCATGTTATATATACATATTTATATATATACATTAGGGTGGGTCGAAAAAAAAGTTGAGTCAGTCACCCCCTACGATTAAAGATATGTTAATAACATTTCCAAAAATATAAAAAATATTTTTTTGCCACGCCTAGAAATACCGCCCTTTTTGTTTTTTATATATAACGTCGCCATTTTAAGTCCGATCGTAACATATAATATATCAATATTTATGGCTTGACTGTAGCTATTTTTCACTCTTAGAAAATTTTTTAATTCGACGTCATATTCTATGCGCGACTTCTGATATCTCGGATCCTTCCCCAAAATCGAAAATTGTGGCTATACTGCAATAAAGTACATTGAATTATATGAACTATTAGCTTTTAAAATGCTCACTTTTATGCATAAACACCTATTTTACAGGTATTTAAAAATACCTGTATAGTTCTAACTACAAACAATTAATTTTCTAGGGATATGGTCGAAAACTATTTTTTCAAATTAATTTACAATACACAAATTTCATTCTGCCCTTATCTTAACACAAGGAAGATAATTTTATTCGGCATTTAATTTTATTAATTAATAACAAAATCACGTAGGTACATAAAAATTAAACATTTTATTTTATAAAAATCTATGCAAAATTAAATAGTTATACTTTATAAAAATATTTCTTGTTTTTACCATACGATTACTCTCTTGGTTCTTTTTTAAACAATTTTCAAAAATGTTTATACTAATTTTTATAAAATGTAATAAATTTATTTAATGATAGATTAACTTTTCTTAAATAGTTATATATTTTTAAAGAAGTTCTTGAAATAAAAACTAATAAAAAATATTAGTCGGGAATGGCCGACCATATGATACCAGTTATGAGTATATCTAAAACATGATTTCTTTTTTAATAAAGCATTTATATTGAAATTTGTCCATTACTTTTTAAGCAATTTATTGATGAAAAACTAATTTTCTGAAAGAGCCTATATATGGGAGCTAGGATCAATTATAGACCGATCCTATCAAAATTTGGTGGAGGGATTTATGTTCATATAGGAGTTAGATATGCAGAATTTCATCATAATGGAAGTGTTTAAGAGGGAAATAACGACAAGCCACAATTAAGAGCTCCGATTTAATCCATTTTCAAACAATTTCGTCCTTTGGTAAAGTGAAAATTGCGACTTGTAGTTTGATTACAAGGTTTAAATGGATGGACAGCCGGACGGACATAGCAAAACCACTATATTGCTGTCTTGATATATAGTACATACATAGTTAACTTTCTGCTATTTTGAAAGGAAGTAGGATCTGAAATGGTTTGTAACTGAAACAATAAAACGGATTTCTGTTCATTTAAAAAAAATGTCGACTGTTTTTCCTGGCAAATTAATTGTTTGTTATGGGAACGGTTGATAAATACTTGAACATTTTTAAATATCTATAAAATAGGTGTTTATGCATAAAAGTGAGCATTTTAAAACCTAATAGTTCATATAATTCAATGTACTTTATTCCAGTAAAGCCACAATTTTCGATTTTGGGGAAGGATCCGAGATATCAGAAGTCACGCATAGAATATGACGTCGAATTAAAAAATTTTCTAGGAGTGAAATATAGCTACAGTCAAGCCATAAATATTGATATATCATATGTTACGATCAGACTTAAAATGGCGACGTTATATATAAAAAACAAAAAGGGCGGTATTTCTAGGCGTGGCAAAAAAATATTTTTTATATTTTTGGAAATGTTATTAACATATCTTTAATCCTAGGGGGTGACTGACACAACTTTTTTTTTGTCCATAGAGACCGACCCACTCTAATATACATATTTATATATGTATATATTTTTTATATGATCTCAGGCGTTATTTGCTGTGTAATATCAATATTTTGGCCTTTGTAGGCTTTATATTACAAATAAATGAAATAAATAAATATACAGATTTTTGTTTTGAAATAAAAACAGATCTTTAGCAATATAAATGTAACAAAAAGTGGACGGAAAAAGGTCATTGTATTTCATTAAGATCACAACAGGCTATAGGTGTATTTATTCGGATTTGGTGTTTTAAACATTATCTTCCTTAAACTAACCTAACCTTCCACGATAGAACTATTGTCATGCTAAATTTCATGAAGCATAAAATCCATATCAAAAAGTCGATTCCAAAATTACACTGTATGTTGCCAAATTTCTTGAAAATCGGTTCATGTTTTTTATATATAGCCTAGAAATTTGGCGTTATAGCTGTTGTATAAATTAACACAATGAATTATTTTTCTCTAATTTAAAATTAAGAAATCTATAACAATTACATAAAAATGAATTGTATTTATGAATTATGTATATTAATGTAATTAGTTATAAGTAACTCTTTTCTTTACGTTTTATTAAAATCGCGATTTAAAAATAAATTGTACACACTTATATTAACATTGTAGAAAAAAAACTATGTTAAATTTAACGAAAAGAATTAAACCGTTATAACGTTGTTCAAAAAAGCCTTCATGGCATAAAAATAAAATATTATACTTTCCATTCCAACACAATTATCAAAGAGTATGCATCTCTTGCTAAAACAAATAAATTGCTTTGCGCAAAAAAAAAACTAATTCCTTTGATTTTTTTCTTTCTTTATACTTACCCTTTTTCTCAAGCAACAAATCCTCATCAACTTATATTTTCTCAGGAATGAGAAATTATAAGTTGCAAAATATTTATTAATTTCAAATAAATATTTTATTAACAAATTCTAAAGCCAAAGTGAGTATGCATTAAATTTGTACATATCTACACACCTATGTGTGATTAAAGAGAAAGGACAAAATTGCCAAAGAAATAAAATATTTAAAGCCTAAATTTTAATAGAAATCGTAAAAATCATCGAGTGAAATTGCCTGGAAAAGCAAAAAAAAAAAAAAATTTATATAAGAAAAATCTGTGAAAGTGCAGGAAAAATTGGGAAAATAAATTAAATAAAAAACCGTTTATTTATTATTTCGACTTTATTGTCGCACAGTGGTATAGGAAAAAAAAGAGGGAATAATTCGGTAACTTCTAAACGGTTAATCCGATTTTAATGAAATTTATGTATGCACAAAGAGTCGAGTTTAGGTTTTGAATTTGGACCTTATAGGCCAACCAGGGGCCCGGCGGGGGGTCCTCAAATTAGGACACCTCGGCTATGTTAAATTTTTAAAACGATCCTATTTCTTCATTTGAGTTCCGATTTAAAAAAATTTCGTATATAGAATCTCCTCATCGAGCACTATAAAAAATGTCGCAGTAAATTATCTCTTATAGTTTAGGAGATATTCGCATTTGAAAATTAAAATTTTAAAATTTTTACCGTCCTTACTTTAGTTTTTTGATAATAGCGGGTCCAAATATTCCCGATTTTGGCCATTTTTTTTTATTCGCTTAACAACAAGTTTATATATCAAGCAGTGAAAAAATTATGTAAAAATCATGACTGAGTCCAAAGTTATAGGCATTTTAATTTAAAAAATTAAAAAAAGGCGATTTTTTGCCATTTTTTTGGAAAAAAAGTATCTTTTTCTTTTTAAGTTATCTAAAAAGTTTCTAAGAAGATGTATATAGAATTTATTCTTTTTGGAAAGCTGACTATACATAAAATACGATAAATGAAATAAAACCTAAAAATTTTTGATACCGAGGGGACCAGGTCCATCCAAAAAAACCCTATTTTTTATGGAAAATTCAATTTTGAGCAAAACTTCTCAAATCGCATAGTCGATATCAAATTATAATGACCTGTTTTATATGACCGAATATGTTCTTAATCATTTTGTAACGGGTTTCGATAACCCCGCCCCTGGTATGGATATAATAGGCAAAAAACGAAAAAATCCCATTTTTTGGATTTTTTAAAACTTTTTTGGGAATTCCGGGATTTCTAATAAGAAAATTCGAAATTTTTATTTAATTTTGGATTTTGCGTAAAAAATTGACCTAACTGTAAAATTTCATCAAAAAATATTCATAAATAAAATTTTTATTGCAATTTGAAAAATTTGTATCTTCGCAAAAACTAAATAAAAAACATTTTTTATTTTTTTTTTTTAAGTATTCCGCGAAATTTTTAATTATATACAGTTTTGAAAAATAGACAAAATTACCTTTCCATTGATATATAACATGCCTACCTAATGTTTTTTAAGTGACAAATTAATTAGGGAAAACTCAACATCTTTTAGAGAATTTACCTAGTACTATTATTTTCATCCATACATTTATTAGGCATGTTTTACTACCTAAATTTTTATGAATTTTTACAGCCACTTTTTACGATTAATCTTTTTTTCTTTATCCCTAAAAAAATTAACAAGTATTTATTTTATATAAAAATAGTCTTTATTTATTTTTTTTTATAAATTAATATAATTTTGTAAAATAATCGGTATCACAGTAGTCCATATCTAAAAGATAAAGTAAATCTTTAAATTCATGAATATTTCCAAATGCTAACGTTTTGTAGCAAATCCAACGTTTCCTTATAGTAGATAAAACAGGATCAGAAGATAGAATCAGATTATTAAAAATATCTTCATTTTGAGACTGCCTAGAACACTTCCTTGAGCTAAACTGATGAATATGCTTAAAGTCTCTATTCCTCGATTCTTGGGGTTCTTCTGTAAGCTCTCCTAAAGGCAGAATATTATGTTCAATGATGACCTTTCCATGACATAATATCTTGTGAACTGTAGGTATCATTTCTTTCCAGGGATATAATTCCAAAAGTAATTTAGAAACTTTTGTAGAATACTCTCCAAATTTTGTTGCGTTCACTTTATGCTTGCTATTTATCGCCATTAGAATAATATTGACCTTTTGCAGTAAATCCATATTAATTCCGGTTATTTCGGAAGTAGTTTCAAAGTGTTTGAAAAAACGTCTAGCGGTATTTATCAATATTTAATCCCATCCGCTTTTTAAATTCCTCTTGAATTCTTCTTTTCTCACTGGCTCTCATTTCCATTAACTCCTTATTGTTATTTGCACTTTTGTTTGCATTTTCCGGTATGCTGCTGTACTTTAAATCATATGCTAAATGTAGAAAATGTTCCAGAAATCGTATGCGAGCATGTAGGGGGGATATTCCAAATTGTAATGTTTCCTCATTTATCGACCTTTGCTTGGAAATATTCGAAAATTCTGATTTTTTATCACCACATATGTAGCAGTACCAAGTAGATGATGTTCCTGTAATGGCATTTCCAACTTTCCCATCAATCATTGTAAGTTTTAAATCATAGGACATGTTAAACGAATAATTTTCTATTTCGATTGTTATAGGTTCCAAGTTTTTAATTTCTGCTTCAATACGATTTATCAAATCTTGCGTTGTTGTTTTGGATTCCTTTATATACTCAAAGCTTATTGGCCTACAAAAAGCTTTGGATCCTGGAGTCGAATTCTTCCAAATATCATCGAAACTGGTTGATGGAGAATCGCTGTCAGCATACTTTCGAATTCTTAATGGAACTAGCGATGCTATAAATACACTTTTATACTCGGAAGCTGATTCACTTGTGTTGATTTGTTTATATTCCGAGAGTGCTGATAATCCATCACATCCCCACTTACAAATGAGTTGAAGATCACAAGAATTTATTTTTTTTAGTTGGTCTGAAGAAAAGTCAGAAGCAATCCTTAAAGCAGTATTTTCGAGTAGTTATTTCAATAGGAGATGGTATAATGCTTTTCTTCTTTTCATTTATTTGGTCATATGATGGTAAAACATCCACTCCTTTTTCAGATAGCGCCTTTCTTAACGTTATGTAGTTATCATGACTTAATCCCAGCTGCAACATAAGCGCAATAGCTTCTTCCTCAGTGAACGTTGTATCAGATGATGGTGTGGGTATACTCTTTACAATTCTTTTCAGTCGTCTTGGTGATGCGGTTGGAAGAATATTTGCAATTTTTATGGCATCCAAAGGCTGTTTTTCTTTTCTTAACATTGCTTTAAAAGTGTCCGAAACTTCTTCGTTAGATAAGGTTTCTAGTGAAGTTGATAACCTTTTCCTCTTTGATTTTGAGCTCAAATCCTCATACTGCTTACAGGGAGCACCAACAGTTGATACGCAAATAGCAACTTCTACACATTCATCCAGCCAATCAGAAAATTTCGATCGAAATTTAGCAATGGAATACTGAACACTCTTCAGTTTTATATCAACTGATTTTATAAAATTTTCAATTTTACATATATCAGTTTTATCCGCTTTATTTTTATGTGCAGTTTCAATATATTTCAATAAGAAGTTGACTTTATCTGAAGCTGAATAAAATGGAGCACAAATCATTTTTTTTTAGTACGATCGCCATGGTTAGAAAATTACAAATAATTACAAACAGATATTAACCTGTCTTATATATTAATTACAGGTACTTAAATTAAATTATTTTTTAAAGGGTTATGATATTCTACCTAATATGTCTAACGTTTCCTTATGTAATGAATTTTTCCTCAATAGGTCACTTTAATAAGCTACCTATTAAAGTGACCTATAGGGGTAAAAATATTACAGTTTAAAAAATAATACCTGAACATTTTTTAATATTTGTAACAAATTTAAGAGTTAACCTTATGTAGTGTTTATAAACCGGTTAACCGGTTAACCGAAGAACCGGTTTTTATTGCATATTTCGGTTTTTCGCAAACCGTTTTTTTTAAAACATTGGTTTTCGGTTAACCGGGTTATCCGGTTTTAAGTCTCGGTTAACCGATTTCAAAAAAATCTAATTTTTAGTACAAAATTGTATGTTTTCTTTGATTTTTTATTGCGATTTTTAAAAATTTTGGATAGTTGAGATTGTTAAACAAATGTTAGGAAATGTTAAACATATACTATGCATATAAAATGGAGATTTACAATTTCAGACAATCAGGAAATTAGTAAAAAGTTGGCATTTAAACCAATAAAAAATTAAGTATTTAAACAAATTCCAACCATTATATGAAGAAATTTGTTACTTATTAAGACGAATAAATAACGTTGATTATAAAATGCACTTCCTTGTTTACTGCGTGAGTATAATAAAAATCGAGAAGTTTGTCAAACGTTCCCAAAACGGATTTTATTTATCGAAACATAAGGGTAATTGTCGCTGTCCGAGAATTTATGCTGATGGGGTTTTTCACAAACTGTAATGGCGCTTAGTTTGATTATCAGGAAGTAAGTAATGACACCTGTCAATATTCCTAAGTGTCATTCACAGTAATTTGAACAACCACAGGCGTAGCAAGCGGAGGGTGGTCACAATTAAAGCAGTGGCTCAATGTCTATGTCGAGACAGTCGTCGTCTACTTCCGTTCCCGATGAATCGTCGCGAGCCTGAACACTATTTATACTAGTGTTGGACATAAAATTTTTTATTGATATAGATGCATTATATATTCAAAGGTCAATTTATTCCTCCTATGGCAACTTCCATATACCTGAGGAATCAATAATAACTTCAGATCTGTATAAGTTTGCTTTCTTATGATATATTAATGTACATATTTATACTAAAAAGTGCAAATATCTTATTAAGTAATTCATAATATTTCGCAAAATGAAATTTTTCAACTAAATATTATAATATTTTAAAGATTTCCAAACATTTTGGTTAACCGGTTTTTTTGTACTCGGTTAACCGACAAACCGGTTTTTTTAGAAATGGTCAATTTTCGGTTAACCGAATAACCGGTTTTTCCAAAAGTCGGTTTTTTATAAACACTAACCTTATGGATGAAAATAATAGTGCTAGGTAAATTTTCTAAAAGATGTTGAGTTTTCCCTAATTAATTTGTCACTTAAAAAACATTAGGTAGGCATGTTATATATCAATGGAAAGGTAATTTTGTCTATTTTTCAAAACTGTATATAATTTTTAAATTAAAAAAATTCGCGGAATACTTAAAAAAAAAATAAAAAATGTTTTTCATTCAGTTTTTGCGAAGATACAAATTTTTCAAATTGCAATACAAATTTTATTTATGAATATTTTTTGATGAAATTTTACAGTTAGGTAGATTTTTTTACTCAAAATCCAAAATTAAATAAAAATTTCCAATTTTCTTATTAGAAATCCCGGAATTCCCAAAAAAGTTTTAAAAAATCCCAAAAATGGGATTTTTTGGTTTTTTGCCTATTATATACATACCAGGGGCGGGGTTATCGAAACCCGTTACAAAATGATTAGGAACATATTGGGTCATATAAAACAGGTCACTATAATTTGATATCGACTATACGATTTGAGAAGTTTTGCTCAAAATTGAATTTTCCATAAAAAATAGGGTTTTTTTGGATGGACCTGGTCCCCTCGGTATCAAAAAATTTTAGGTTTTGTTTCATTTATCGTATTTTATGTATAGTCAGCTTTCCAAAAAGTATAAATTCTATATACATCTTCTTAGAAACTTTTTAGATAACTTAAAAAGAAAAAGTTACTTTTTTCCCAAAAAAATGGCAAAAAATCGCCTTTTTTTAATTTTTTAAATTAAAATGCCTATAACTTTGGACTCAGTCATGATTTTTACATAATTCTTTCACTGCTTGATATATAAACTTGTTGTTAAGAGAATAAAAAAAATGGCGAAAATCGGGAATATTTGGACCCGCTATTATCAAAAAACTAAAGTAAGGACTGTAAAAATTTTAAGATTTTAATTTTCAAATGCGAATATCTCCTAAACTATAAGAGATAATTTACTGCTTTTTTTTTAAATCGGAACTCAAATGAAGAAATAGGATCGTTTTAAAAATTTAACACAGCCGAGGTGTCCTGATTTGAGGACCCCCCACCGGGCCCCTGGTTGGCCTATAAGGTCCAAATTCAAAACCTAAACTCGACAACACCTCCTCTTTGTGCATACCAAATTTCATTAATCGGATTAACCGTTTAGAAGTTACCGAATTATTTCCCTCTTTTTTTCCTATACCACTGTGTGTCGTGATGTTCTAACTTAAATTATTTCGTTTTGTTTATCAACTAAAACTCTAACAGACATTCAGTCAGCAGTTTTACATTTGAAAAGAAATATGAGTTGTTTTCATATTTGAATTTATTTATGCTGACAATGTATTTATGTTGATACCAGATGTTCATTAAATAACAATAATACATACAAATCATCAAGCAAACGGGAGTTTACTATTGTGCATGGATTGTGTATCCATAACCCGGACGAAGATGCTTGCCCATTTTCCAAAGGAATTATTGGCAAGTTAATACTTACTTGTGTTTATACCCTACACCACTTTAGTGGGGAGGGTATATTGGATTTGTGCTGATGTTTGTAACATACAAAAATATTCGTCCTAGACCCACCTTAAAGTATACCAATCGGCTTAGAATCGTTTTCTGAGTCGATTAAGCTATGTCCGTCCGTCCGTCTGGCTGGCTGGCTGGCTGTCCATGTAAACCTTGTGCGCAAGGTACAGGTCGCAATTTTCAAGATAATTGGATGAAATTTGGCACGCACGTTTTATTTGACCTAAGGACGAAGCCTATTGAAAATGGTTAAAATCGGTCCATTATTTCACCTAGCCCCCATAGAACAGAACCCCCCGAAAAGGGCTTCTGAGCTCATAATTATGTTAAATATACAGATATATCGGTAAAATACGGCACAACTAAGTTTTATAGAAGTCTTGATGACCCTGCCAAATTTCATAAAGATCGGGCCACATTTGACCCTAGCTCCCATACAAAGTCCCCTTCAGAAAATTACTTGAATGTCCCAAATTAGCTTATAAACACAAATATCGCGATGAAATTCAGCACAATAAAATATTATGACAATATAAATATATTCACAAAATTTTATCGGGCTTGGTCCATATTTGCCCCTAGCCCCCATATAAAGCCTCTTTCAGAAAATTAGTTTTTCATCCATAAATTGCTTAAATGTATCGGAACAAGGGAATATTGAAGATAAATGCTTTATTATGAAAAATAAATCACATTTAATATTCATAACTGGTGTAGGGTATCATATGGTCGGCGCCGCCCGACTATAATTTCTTACTTGTTTCTTATTTTCTTTAATCTTAATATAGGTGTAGATACATAATAATTATTATAACGGTGGTAATAGATACATACTGTATTTTCTCATGATATTTTAATTCTGTGATAATTTTGATATTTTCCATATGTTTGTAATGTAATTCTTTTAAAGTTATTGATTCATTAGTGGTTATATTTCTAATAGTATTTGGAACAATAATAGTGTCTTGATGACAATTTTCAATATAAATAAAATAGTTTCCATTTAAAGTAAGTGGGAACTTATTACAAGTATGATTTACATCAAAGTCTCCGTTAATTACTACAATAGCATTAATTCCAATCTCTATCACCTCCGTTAAAGTGTTAATTTCATAATTACATGTCATTTGATTTTGATTAAATATAATTTGAATACAGTTATCTTGAACTTTCTTTAAGTCTGATTTTTTGTTAGTTTTTTTTATAAGCAATGTTTTGCTTAACAATATAGTTCTTATTATCTAATACAATTTGTTTTTTATTCTTGTTTGGAATTGGTTGGATAACAATTTCTTTACATGTTTCAGTTTCTATATTAGGAATCCTAATTATAAAAATTATGTTTTTATCATGCAATGCAACATCCAATTCGATGTTTTTAATTTTGGTTATTGCAATGTTAAAGTCGTTAATCTCTTGATCGGTAAGTATGTCTTTAGTAAGAGTCCTTAATTTAAAAGCCAATAATAATTCTCTAACTTGTTCAATTATTTTTTCTATATGATCTAATTCGTATTGTAATTCGAATTTTCTAATTTGTGTTAGAGTTTCATTGATTAATTGTTTATTTTGTATAATAGATATAGTTTGTAAATTTCCCAAGTCAGACAGTTTTACTACTTGATTTTCAAAATATTCGTTTATTGTAACTTGTTTATTAACTTGTTCGATAATGTTTCTGTTATTTTCTGTTATGATTTTTAATTTAGTTTCTATTTCAATTCGGTCGTTATCATCCATAACACCGTATATCCATTTAAGTCCCGTTCCAAATACGTTTACTAGTCCTCTAATCTGTCTATGCCTTGGTATAATCGAATATAATTGCTTTTCAATATGTCTAATTTGATGATTTAAGTATTCGTTCTTTAATGGTTCTATTTTAAACTTCAATTCCTTCACATAGTCGGAATATTTTTCTGTGTTGGATATATGTAGTATTTTAAAATTATTTTCAATAAGAGCCACTTCTCCTGTTTGTATTAAAGTAAATCCGTTTCCATAGCTGAAATCAGTTGTCAGTAGTTTTTGTGCTAGGGCCAGGTTGATCGTCAGCATCGTCAACAAGAACCTCCAAAGATCTGGAAATATATTTTTTCTCTTTAATAAATTGATCTAAAGATTTTGTTTATGAATATACTTTCTAGGATTAATTTATTTTGCCTTAACTTTCATAATTTTTGATTCAATTTTCCATCTTTTCCTACGTTTTTGGCATATTTAGTATTAATACTATCATCATGTCCAAGGTATATTAATTTTTTAAGGTAGTGTCATCGGCGAATTCAGAATACCAAGCGAATTGGTTATAATTATACCCTACACCACTTTAGTGGGGAGGGTATATTGGATTTGTGCTGATGTTTGTAACATACAAAAATATTCGTCCTAGACCCACCTTAAAGTATACCAATCGGCTTAGAATCGTTTTCTGAGTCGATTAAGCTATGTCCGTCCGTCCGTCCGTCTGGCTGGCTGGCTGGCTGGCTGTCCATGTAAACCTTGTGCGCAAGCTACAGGTCGCAATTTTCAAGATAATTGGATGAAATTTGGCACGCACGTTTTATTTGCCCCAAGGACGAAGCCTATTGAAAATGGTTGAAATCGGTCCATTATTTCACCTAGCCCCCATAGAACAGAACCCCCCGAAAAGGGCTTCTGAGCTCATAATTATGTTAAATATACAGATATATCGATAAAATACGGCACAACTAAGTTTTATAGAAGTCTTGATGACCCTGCCAAATTTCATAAAGATCGGGCCCCATTGACCCTAGCTCCCATACAAAGTCCCCTTCAGAAAATTACTTGAATGTTCCAAATTAACTTATAAACACAAATATCGCGATGAAATTCAGCACAATAAAATATTATGTAAATATAAATATATTCATATATTCATATATCGGGCTTGGTCCATATTTGCCCCTAGCCCCCATATAAAGCCTCTTTCAGAAAATTAGTTTTTCATCCATAAATTGCTTAAATGTATCGGAACAGGGGAATATTGAAGATAAATGCTTTATTATGAAAAATAAATCACATTTAATATTCATAACTGGGTAGGGTATATGGTCGGCCACGCCCGACTATACTTCTTACTTGTTTTTTTTATATGTAGTTTGACATTGTGCCTGTACTTGAAGGCGAATTTGCTGTAAGGGAAAAATTTCAAAAACAGCTGACAAATAAATCAAAGCGAATTTATATTAAACAAAAAATTTTTATAAATTTGAATCTGTTTATAATTTATTCTGATGTTTTAACTTTTAAAAATTAAAAACACAAAAATATGCCCTAATCACACAATTTCACTTTAATCACAAAATTCACATATACAAAATGAAACCAGTTTGACATTAACAAAATGAAAACAAAGTTTGACATTTACAAAATGTAAACAAAGTTTGACATTAATTATACACCACGGCGAAAAATGAACATAATAGCAAAAAACGATCAGCTGTTCTGATAACACTACCTTATAATTAATATATCTTGATCATGTCTATTTTTATTTATGTAATCTAAAGTTTTTTGTTTTTTACTGTCCATTCTCATATATTTTTCTTTTGTGTCAACTTTATTTGAAAAATGTAAATCTATTGACTTTTTGCCAGTAGTTGTCATTTTCTTGTTCCCTAATCTTCAAAATTCTTATCTGTTCATTCAAGGTTCCATGAAGTCTTTCGACATGAGAATTACATGTGTGTCTATTTAGAGTAGTAAAATGATATTCAATATTTTGTTTTTCCAAAAAATCTGTAAACAATGGTGACCTAAAACCACCTTCATTATCCAGTTGTTCTTTCAGGAATTTCTTCAATCATTGCGTATTTTGTAAATTTTTCTATCATTGTTACGTACATTTGATTGTTATTTACATATATACCATATATCTGAATGATATATTTGAAAAGGACCTGTTGGAGTTTCTGTTTTCTCCAAAGGTAGCTTTACAGGGTTTCTTTCATGTTTAAAGTTTCAACTGTGGCAATTGTTAATAAATTTTGTTATTTCTTTTTTCAGGTTTGGATAGTAATATAATTGTTTTAAATCTTCATACCTTTTGTTTATTCCAGGGTGATTATTATGAAACCTATGATCAGATCAGATCAGAATCAAATTCTGTATAGTTATATATTATTCTATTATTTATTTTTTAATTTTTCAAAATTCTCCCTATAATCCTTATCATTTACGTTGATAACTGCGTCCTTTTTAAGGCGGATCGTTAAAGGTTTTGCAATTTTAGAATAATTGGGATTAATTTTCTATAATAACCACTTAGTCCTAGGAAACTTTGTATTTCCTTGACCGTTTTTGGAATGGTTTGTTTTTTAATAGCTTCTATTTTATTAGGATTTGGCCTTATGCTTTCGTTCGTAACTATATGTCCCAGAAACTCAGTTTCTTTTTTCAAGAACTCGCTTTTATTTAAAGACACTTTTAAGTTTGCTTTCCTCAATGTAATAAATATTTTTTTGAGTTACTAATGTGTTCTTGTAAAGAAGTCGAAAATACTAAGATGTCGTCCATGTAAATAACACAGATTTTGTTAACATGTTCCCTAAGAACATTGTTCATCATGCGCTGAAAAGTCGAAGGAGCGTTCTTAAGCCCAAAAGGCATTCGAACGAACCCAAAATGACCATTATGCGTAGAGGTCTTCAGGTTCTATTCTATTTGATAGAATCCCTTGGTAAGATGTAGTGTCGAAAAATAATTCGCTCTACCTAGTTTTTTTAGTATGTCATCTATTCGTGGTATAGGATATTTATCTTCCTTAGTAACCTGATTTAATTTGCGGTAATCTATGTCTATACGCCATTCTTTGTTACCTACTTTGTCCTCTTTTTTAGGCACAATCCATATAGGTGCGTTATATGGTGAATTTGAATGTTTTATGATTCCTTGTTCTAACATTTCGTTCATTTGTTTTTCTACCTCTTCTGTATGAATACTAGGATATCTATATGTTTTAGAATATGTATATGGGACTTGTCAGTCCTGTATCAATTTTATGCTTTACTTCATTTGTAAAGGTCAAATCATCACCTTTATGATAGAAAACATCTTCATGTTTCTGAATTAAGATACGAATAGCTTTTGATTCTTCGGAATTCAAATGGTCTAAACGTAAAGGATTAAATTCTGGTAACCGATTTATATCATCTGAAACTGTCGTCTCTTCATCATCTCCTTCATAATAAAACTTTAATGTCCTTCCATTTATTTTTAAAGTTTTTTCTTCGTAATTAATTGTTGCTCTGTTTAATCTTAAAGTCAAATGTCCTAAAAGTCCATGAAAAAATTATGAAATTCGTATAAACCGAAAGTGGTATCTGAAACTAATGGTATTTGCATACTGTCTTTTGGTATAATACCCTCGTGAGAAATATTAAAAATTCCTCATGCTGTTTTAATCGATCTGGGGTTTTCCAACCTTTTGATAAATTGGGGGGGACAATGGTCAAAATTTTAAAAGTTTTCGGTCGATCCTGTGTCAATTAATAGTCGCAATTAATAGTCACATTTCATCTCTACACTCGTACTTGTAAGCCAGTAATCAGCGTTAAAGTATATATCTGGAGGGGACCTTATATGGTGGTAGGGTCAATTATGGACCGATCCTCACAAAATTTCATAGGGAGATTTTGGATCATATGAAACTTATTTATGTCGAATTTTATCGCTATACTCTAACTGTTAAAACAGATATGCTCGTTTTCGGGGGTCCGCTTGTATGGGGGCTATCCGAAAACACGGACCGATAAATTTCAACCCTCTAGCTTATTCCGTTCGGACTCTATCGTGCTTTCAACAGACAGACGGACGGACATGGCTAGATCGCGTTAGAATTTAATAATATAATATTTCGATGTGTTACAACGGAATGACAAAATCAATATACCCCCCATCTTTTTTGATGATGGGTATAAAAAAAGAGCTGTTAAATTGCAAAACAGATTTTTAGTTACTTTTTTCCATAAAAAAAAGATTCTATAAAAAGTGTGTAATTTCTTTTATTCAAATTTGCATAAAATTCTGTTCTTATAAGAGTACATAATAAGTTAAAAAACCACTACCTTTTTGTAATATAAACATGATAAAAGCTAAGATTAACAAAAAAGAATAATCAAAGTATAGTGATATATACACGCACACACAATTGTTTGCTCTTAAACAGGCATGGAAAATTCAGTCCTTTAGTACTTTTTTCAGTACTTTTAGATACCCAAAAATACCGTAGTATCCCCGTCTTATTTTTAGTACTTTTTACTAATTTTCCAAATAATACTGATCGGCAAAATTTAAGTTTTTCGTTCACTTGAACGTCTTTTATATTTTTTGTAAATGAAAACATGCAGTTTTTTGTGTAATTCTCTATAACACCGGGCAACAGGCATTTTTAAACATGAATAAATCTACGTGCAAAGGTAACTGTGGACCATTAGTATTAACTCTGTGTACTAAGTTTTTCATAATCAGCTCTTATGTCCCTGTAAAAGGACCATAAAGTTTAAAGGACATAAGATTTCAAAAGATGGAATTCCAAAATTATATAAAAACAAGTAGGAAAATATAGTCGGGCATGACCGACCATATGATACCCTACACCACTGAGTATGTTAAAAATGTGGATTATTTTTATTAACAAAGCATTTAAGCATTCCGAAATATGTTAACAATTTGTTGAAAAAAGTGATTTTCTAAAAGAGGGGTTATATGGGCTACATGTGTATACTTAGGACGTAAAATATTAGATTTGGTGGTGGGAGAGAAAAACTCTGAAGTAAAAACTTTTAGAATTTTTATACAATTCTCACTTTTTATTTTTGGGGTTTACTTATTCGTTTGAACTCCACTTCAATACTAAAAATAAAACTAATTACAAAGCTAAGCATTGAGCATAAGAATAAATGAAATATTACAAGAGAGAGATCAAAAATATGGAATTTCCAATACAGTTCCAATGCAGTTTGGATAATAATAATAGAGTTAATAAACAATAAATATAAAATAGAAGTTAACACGATCGGGTATACATGAACGGGAAAAATCTAAACAAGGTTGTGCTGACGGTGCACACGCGCAAGCTAGTATGCAGGATCATATTTCGTCTGAAAGATTGCATAACGTGGGAATGGAATAAGTTGTATCAGCAGAATTATTGAGATTAAAGCATTTAAAAAATATTGTTATAGTTAGTCTTAGTTAGGAAATTGACCAAAGCGGTCGTTAAATAAAATTGTAAACCTAAAATTAACGTGTTTCATTTATAGTGGACAAGTCGGTGTCCACTTAAAAATAATTTTTTTTATATTCGCATAACGAAGGAAGTTAACTGGCGCCCGAGCAGGGACCCGCCAAGAAAAAGCGGAGTCCTTATAAAATTAAATATAATAAATTAAATAAGTTTCTGCGATTCCTACGGGACCATCCAGAAACTAAATAATAAAAACTGGAAAAGATAAAAAAGAAATAGTGAAATTTAAAATTTTGTTTTGTGGAAAAGAGGTTCCACCTAAAGAAAGAAAGAACAGTGACAATTCAGTGAAATTTCGATCCTGTGACTACCAGTGAACTAATTTGAAGAGAAAAAGGAGAATTATTGGAAGGCATATCCTGCAAAAGTGACTGTGAAAATATAGAGAGAAGATCCTGTGAAGTTATAAAGCAAATTCCTATATATATGTGTGTATGTGTATGTAAGTATGCAACATTTGCAAAGTAAGGTAACAGAGTTAACTGGCGCCCTTAACGCCGTTCTAAACCAGCTAAAAACTCTGGATCAGAGAACGCTGGATTTAGAACGTAGGCCCAATAATCCTCCGGTTGTTGAGGGTGAAAGTCCTCCTCCCCCCCTGCGTGCTCCAACCACAGAAACTGAATTGAACGAAATAGGAAAACTTCCCGACTGTGTAAAGGACTTGCAGTCTTTCGAGGGTGACCCCACGCAGTATGTATCATGGATACACAGCGTGGAGAGTATCCTGAAGGACTATGAGATCGTCCGGCAGAAGCCGATATATAGGGCTATTGTTCAGGCTATACGCCGAAAATGTAGAGGAAAGGCTGATGCCGCCCTTACCTCCTACAACATATTTGATGAAGATTGGGCACCGATAAAGAACTGTCTTTCTCTGCATTATGCAGACAAAAGAGATGTTCGCACACTAGAACATCAGTTAACCCAACTAGCCCAGGAGAGTATGAGCGTAGACGAGTTCTACGCTACAGTAAAGCACCAGTGATCCTTGATCATAAATAAATTGAAGACTTACTCTGAGGAAACGACTAACGTTTTAATAGAGACTTATAGGAATAGGACACTGGAAGTTTTAATAAGGGGTCTTAACGGCGAGCTGTCAAAGATGATAATGCTCATGAAGCCCAAGACACTTCCTGAGGCATATTCGCAATGTTTAGACTTGAAAAATACCAATTACAGGAGTCAGGTCTCCCTGCATTCGGTTAATGGTCAGAATAGGGTCCAGATTCCAATGGGATTCAATAACTTTCCGAATCACCACCCAAGTAAGACTCGAAACCAAGCTTCCTTCCAAAAGTTTGTACAGAAAAACCGGTATCAACCTCAAGCGAACCCTTTTGTAAACCGACAATATGAGCCACGGCGTGTTGGGCAACAGCCTGCTCCCCACAGTCCAGAACTAATGGATATAGATCAGAGTACGCAACCTAGGGGGATCGGAAACTGACCATGGAATAACCACAAAAGGCGGGCCTTTTCGGAACAGGTTCGTCCCGTGTCGGCACAACACCCGTTTAAACAACAGATAATTTTTAACATGACACAAGAGGACAATGAGGGCGAACCGGCCGACGACGAAATAAATTTTAGGACTCGTGCCTTTCCGGCTTACTATACTTAAGCAATGAATTAAAGGATGGCTCAATAATAAAATGTTTAATAGACACAGGGGCTACCAAAAACTTTGTTGAGCCAGTCTTATGCCCCAGTTCAAAGAAATTAGATAAACCATTTTATGTTCGCACTGCATCAGGGAGAATACAAATTAGTGAGAAGGTAAAGGGGAAATTCTTTGCCCCATTTGGTAACGATACGACAATTACATTCTATGTACTACCGGGATTCACATCTTTCAATGGTATAATCGGCTATGATACTCTACGAGAGCTTCAAGCTATAATAGACCACAAAAATAATACACTGACAATCTCGCCAGGGATCAGTATACCACTTAGAGTTCAGACATTGAACGAAATTAACGTACTTCCATCGTGCACTACATTGAGTGATCTTATAGCCGAATTTAGTAACATATTTGGACCAATAAATAATGAATTGGCAGCAACATCTAATAGGGCAGAGATACGGTGTACCACTGATGAGCCAATATACTCAAAGAGATATCCTTATCCAGCTTGTATGCGTGCTGAAGTGGACAGACAAATAGAAGAACTTCTGGATAATAATGTAATACGGCCGTCAAGAAGTCCTTAAAATTCTCCCATTTGGGTGGTCCCAAAGAAACCTAAACCAAATGGAGAGAAACAATATCGGATGGTGGTGGATTTCAAAAGACTGAATGCCCTTACCATACCTGATACATATCCAATTCCTGACATAAATTCAACTATTCCGAGCCTTGGCAAGGCGAAATATTTTACAACCCTTGACCTCACTTCGGGGTTTCATCAGATTTCAATGAATCCAAGGGATATTCCAAAGACAGCCTTTTCCACAATGAATGGGAAGTATGAGTTTTTGAGGCTACCGTTCGGCCTACGGAATGCGCCTGCTATATTTCAGCGTATGGTCGGTGACGTCCTGCGAGGTTGTATAGGGAAAATATGTTATGTCTATATAGGCGACATAATAGTATACGGGGGTAATATTGAGGAACACCTAGGGAACCTTAGGAAAGTATTTCAGCGTCTAAGAGACGCTCACCTTAGGGTTAATTTGGAGAAAACTGCTTTTATGAAAACCCGAGGTCGAATTCCTTGGTTATGTGGTTACTAAGGATGGTATACTGCCTGTTAGGAGGAAAGTGAGGGCAATCCTTGACATTGTGCCACCCCAGACCCTGAAAAAGCTCAAAACATTTCTGGGATTAACATCCTATTATAGGAGGTTCATTAAGGACTTTGCCAAAGTAGCTAAACCCTTAACCACTCTCACTCGTGGCGAGATGGCACAAGCCAAGATCGAAGAAAGTTAGAATTATTCTCGGGGAGGAAGAGCTACAAGCATTTAACGAGCTTGAGGAGTTGCTCACGTCATCGGAAGTATTAGCCTTCCCGGACTTTGACAAACCATGTAATCTTAAGACCGACGCTTCTAACAGTGCTTTAGGTGCAGTACTGTCTCAAGGGGAAATGGGACAAACCAATAACCTTTATTTCACGCAGAGGAGGTATATGCCACGAACGAGAAAGAGATGCTCGCCATAGTTTGGGCATTGGACAATCTTCGCTCCTATCTGTATGAAGCTAAGAAAATACGCATTTTTATCGATCACCAACCTCTGACGTTTGCCATGAGCAACAGGAATTATAATGCGAAATTGAAAAGGTGGAAGGCTAGGATAGAAGAATATAACTTCGAACTTATATATAAACCAAAGAAATTCAATGTAGTAGCCGACGCCTTATCTCGCTTAAAAGCAGACTCAGCCGACTCAGTGAAAGCTGAGCAGACTTCGAGAACTGCATCTACAGATTTGTGTGTCCATATTGCGGATGAGTCCTCCACTGACAAGCAAGTGAAAGTAGGGTAGGAAGTGAAGGTAGGGTAGGAAGTGAGGATTCAGATACCGTAACAGCTAGTGAGGGTACGATAGGGAACGGAGACTCAGCTACTATAACAGCTAGCGAGGGAACCGTACACAGCGCCGAACAGGATGGCACAGATTTGATTCCACATGTCGAAGCTCCCATTAATGTTTTTCGTAATCAGATTATAATACGACAATTCCAATCAGATATGATTGCACATATTAATCCTCATCCTGGCTACAACCGACACATCATATCTTTGGAGGAAATTAGCAGGGAAAATCTTACACGAATCCTGAGGGAAAAACTTAGACCTAATGTCTTAAATGGGATTAAAATTCCTGAACAGTATTTGTGGTTATTACAGCCTTAGAGATGAATACGATAAAATTTATGAAATGAAAACGGAAATGAAAGATAAAATTAGTTAAGATTAAGAGAAAACTAACTTAGAATAAGAATCTACTAACGAAAATGTGGCCTTCAGCCTTAAAGATGAATATAATAAAATTTATGAGATGAAAACGGAAATGAAAGATGAAATAAATTAAGATAAAGGGAAAACTAACATAGAATAAGAATCTATAAACGTTAAAATATTATATAAGTGAAAATGTGAAGTAGAAATTTAATTGTACTAATCGTACTAACACTCTAACAATACAATCATACTAACACTGTAACAAACTAATCGTAGAGCTAGACAAAACGACATTTATCATTCCAGTCTCACGTGGTTCACGGCTGTGAACAGTCTACAAATCTTCGAATACCACTCGCAGTTGGTTACATTCAAATACGGCAAAGGTTGGCTGGTTGATGGAAGGTTTAACCTGGTTCATGTTATCAACTTAGAAGAATACGAGCGCCTATTAGCCCAAACCATGGCAATGCTGGAAAAAATTGCTGGGAATGAGAAAGAAAGGATGGAAATTGATTTCCATGTTAATACAATTTTTTCTCAATTAGATACGCTTAGGGGTAAATACAAGAAGAAGAAATGCTCTATCAATTGGATCGGTTCAGCTTGGAAATGGTTGGCTGGCAATCCGTATGCAGCAGATTGGGATAATGTGTTGAGGTCCGAACAAAGCATCATTGAAAATAATACCAATACGTGATCAACGATCGACTCTCTAAAGCGTCACAGGAAGCAATATCTAAGGTTAATGCAATGGTGGCGCGATTCCACAACGAGGTCAATGCAACGAATGTCGAAAAATTCATTAATCAAGTCCTACGCCAAATAATGGTCATCAAAGAAGAAGTAAACGAGGTTATGAGAGCCGCGCAAATGGCCATAGGTAGCTTAGTCAACTCTAATGTACTCGACAGAGAAGAAATTCACCACATAATTGACGAAATTGCAACACTCCCTTATTCTA
Organism: Lucilia sericata; assembly: GCF_015586225.1. Lineage (NCBI taxonomy): Eukaryota > Metazoa > Arthropoda > Insecta > Diptera > Calliphoridae > Lucilia > Lucilia sericata. The sequence continues at coordinate 161,178 of NW_023994252.1, forward strand.
ATGAATTGGAGGCCATCGAGTACGCCGATCCAAAGGTATGCACAAACGGTTCAATGACCCTCTATGTCCTTTCACTGCCCAAGGTAAGAGGAGTTGAGTATAACTACCTTATTGTCAAACCATCCATTCAGGAAGGAAAGGTTATAGACTTACCGTTTAACACGTTGCTGGTTAATGAGAAAGAGACATATGTCATCACCAAACCATGCATGCGAATCAACAACAATACCGTGTGTGAGGAAAAGAGCTTGAGAAAACTCCCTGAAGATGATTGTGTTCCAATTCTCATCAAAGGAGGTGAAGCAAAATGTTCCTACAGATCCTGTGAAGAAGAGGCTGTCGAACTTGTTATGGTAGATACCATATTCATTACCAACTTTAGAGGTAGTCTCCAGAGTGGTAACGTTACTAAATTCCTTTCGAAAACCTACGCAGTGCGACTTAACAACGAAGAAGTGAAAATAAAAAACGTTACGTACACCAGCCAAAGCGAGTTTCGTCGAATATATTCGACATTACAATAGACTCTGCTTTTAAGCATTTTTTGGGTATAATATTTAACTTTAGTTTTAATTTTTTTCTTTTAAATGAAAATGAAGACCTTATTATATTTATAATTCAGATTTTGCAAGATCTTCCGTATTTTAAAAGTATTTAAAAATTAGATTTTAAGAAATTGTCACTTATGACTACTATTTAAAAATTAGATTTTAAGAAATTGTCACTTATGACTACTATTTAAAAAGCGCTTTTTAACAACGTTTAAAAAACAGCTTCATTTAATGGCCAAAAAAAATGTATTTTAGGAGATCGGACTATGCAGATTTAAATTGTATTGTATTGAAAGAACTTTAAGAAGACATTTTACAAAAAAATAAATCATAAAACATATTGGTGGTACTTTTTGGTGATGTCAAATGTATCCTTGGCTTCGCCTCGGAATGATTTGGCATCGGGTCTAACCAGAGCACCATATAATCTGGCACTACGGGTGGCCGGTTGCCCACAGGACCTAGTCCTGGCCGGTCAATTGGTTGAGGTTCCTTCGGGATCCACGTAGTGGCTGTGGTTGAAATCCAAATCACGGGGAGAGAATGTTGGTTTAAGGACTGATATATCCTATACCTAATGGGTTGGATAATTCTCTCTTCAAACAGGTCTGTGTACAAAGCAGCATATGCTGGATTCCTAAACCCGATCGGTATTTCTTACCGGTCGTGTAGTGGGACGCCGGTATATGCTGGGGAATTGTCAGGTTAGTATTCAATGGTTGCCTGTCATCCCGTAGAGCGATCTTTATGATCATGGGAATGGAACTGATGCGGAAATTGGTGAAAGATCGGGAAAGTCTCCATATATTGGAGATTAGTACTGATTTAGTATGTCCTTTTACGCTTCGGGGAAGTTCTTCGGTGCTGTTGCCATCTCAACAGGATATATTGATACATGCTACGCGACTAATTTGTCGGGGCAATTATTGGAATTAATTGACTTTAGAAATTCCTATTTCCTTTGTTACATTGATCGGTTCATAAGAGAGGGATCCTGATCCATTTTGTTGGGTATTTCGGACTACCAAATATGTCTCTAGGTGCTGTTGCCAAACCAAGAGGGCCATCTCAGTAGTGTGGTTGCGCGGGCTTAAAGAGGTTAAGGAATGCACTGGAATGGGTCATTAGATGATGGGGATTGCATTTTGAATAATGCAATCTTTCATGACATCATAAGGGTGGTCACCTTCCGGCTTGCCGGAAGATTGATTTCACCTGTTGGGACTAGTCACCCCCTTCTATTGACTTTAGACCAGTGATTGCTTTTTCCTTGTTGGGGTTTGCATTGGGATTGATCCCATGCTGCCTGTCATTCCTCAACGGGGCTACTATGGCAAGAGATTAGATAGCTAGAGTTCTTTAACAAAGTGCTTGTACATGGACCGGCTCAGCCATGTACAAAAATTGCTACCTGAGTTCTTCATTGAAGAATTCAGGGGCGCGGGTAGACCGTATCTAGTTTACCCAGTGGATGAAAAAGACCACCGCGAAATTAGGCCGTCAAGGCAGGTATTCCCGTTAAACTCTCGACATTCATACTCGAAGGTGACAAATCAACTTTTCTGACCTCAGTTCGAAGAAATCTGCTTTCCCAACAGACTTTCCAAACCCGTGAATGGCATTTCATCCCCGCCGGTGCACCACACATGTGTGGCCTTTGGGAAGCCGGTGTTAAGTCATTTAAAGCTCACCTCAAGAAAATCACTCATGCCCAACATTTTACGTTCGAAGAGTTTACCACTATGCTTGCTAGAATAGAAGCATGTCTTAACTCCAGACCATTGAGTCCCATGAGTGATAACCCCGAAAACCTTTGCGCTCTAACACCCGGACATTTCCTAATTGGCGCTCCCTTACTTTTAACCCCTGAACCCGACTTCAGTAACCAGTCTTTAAGCGTTAACGTTAACCAATGGCAAAAGTTAAAAGTGCTTCATCACCATTTTGCATGTCGATGGAAGAATGAATATCTCCAAGAGATGCACAAGCGTATAAAATGGAAATATCCCCAACGAAATTTTGCAGTTAATGATCTTGTTGTAGTGAAACAAGATAATCTCCCCCCACACGAATGGCGTCTCGGACGCATTGAGAAACTACACCCAGGCGATGATAATAACGTCAGATTTGTTTCCATCCGCACATCTACTGACCTTATTTTAAGGCCAATAGTCAAACTTGTCCTACTCCCCTCATCCCATACTAACTAATCAATAAAAAACCACCCTAATATTCCCTTTTTTTGCAGCACCATGTCATCAAATAGGCGTCATTCGAGAAGTTTTTCCCCTCTTGAAGAAGACCGACGCCCACGTCGTCGTCCAACTCGTTTGCCAGATTGTCGTTTATGCAAGAGAGACCATCCTCTAAGGACTTGCAGTCAATTTCGAAGGCTTAACGTCACTCAAAAGAGGCAAATAGTTAAAAAATACCACTATTGTGAAAATTGTTTAGCACATAGCCATTTCATCCGAAAGTGTCGAAGTATCGTTAGATGTCGCCAGTTATTGGACTGGCGACCTTATTACACCGTCACGAAAGACTTCGTTCTAACGCAAACCTCAGTGATGCTATTAGCCAGACTGTATCCCTCACCCGCTCTGAAATCTTGATACCCACCGTCATCATCACCTTAAAGTTGGACAACGAATCATCGCCTGGGTGTAGTTTCTCAATGCGTCCGAGACGCCATTCGTGTGGGGGGAGATTATCTTGTTTCACTACAACAAGATCATTAACTGCAAAATTTCGTTGGGGATATTTCCATTTTATACGCTTGTGCATCTCTTGGAGATATTCATTCTTCCATCGACATGCAAAATGGTGATGAAGCACTTTTAACTTTTGCCATTGGTTAACGTTAACGCTTAAAGACTGGTTACTGAAGTCGGGTTCAGGCGTTAAAAGTAAGGGAGCGCCAATTAGAAAATGTCCGGGTGTTAGAGCGCAAAGGTTTTCGGGGTTATCACTCATGGGACTCAATGGTCTGGAGTTAAGACATGCTTCTATTCTAGCAAGCATAGTGGTAAACTCTTCGAACGTAAAATGTTGGGCATGAGTGATTTTCTTGAGGTGAGCTTTAAATGACTTAACACCGGCTTCCCAAAGGCCACACATGTGTGGTGCACCGGCGGGGATGAAATGCCATTCACGGGTTTGGAAAGTCTGTTGGGAAAGCAGGTTTCTTCGAACTGAGGTCAGAAAAGTTGATTTGTCACCTTCGAGTATGAATGTCGAGAGTTTAACGTGAACACCTGCCTTGACGGCCTAATTTCACGGTGGTCTTTTTCATCCACTGGGTAAACTAGAGACGGTCTACCCGCGCCCCTGAATTCTTCAATGAAGAACTCAGGTAGCAATTTTTGTACATGGCTGAGCCGGTCCATGTACAAGCACTTTGTTAAAGAACTCGAGCTATCTAATCTCTTGCCATAGTAGCCCCGTTGCGGAATGACAGGCAGCATGGGATCAATCCCAATGCAAACCCCGACAAGGAAACCGATCAATGTAACAAAGGAAATAGGAATTTCTAAAGTCAATTAATTCCAATAATTGCCCCGACAAATTAGTCGCGTAGCATGTATCAATATATCCTGTTGAGATGGCAACAGCACCGAAGAACTTCCCCGATCTCCAATATATGGAGACTTTCCCGATCTTTCACCAATTTCCGCATCAGTTCCATTCCCATGATCATAAAGATCGCTCTACGGGATGACAGGCAACCATTGAATACTAACCTGACAATTCCCCAGCATATACCGGCGTCCCACTACACGACCGGTAAGAAATACCGATCGGGTTTAGGAATCCAGCATATGCTGCTTTGTACACAGACCTGTTCGAAGAGAGAATTATCCAACCCATTAGGTATAGGATATATCAGTCCTTAAACCAACATTCTCTCCCCGCGATTTGGATCCCGAAGGAACCTCAACCAATTGACCGGCCAGGACTAGGTCCTGTGGGCAACCGGCCACCCGTAGTGTCAGATTATATGGTGCTCTGGTTAGACCCCATGCCAAATCATTCCGAGGCGAAGCCAAGGATACATTTGACTTCACCAGTTTATAGTCCCGGCAGACTGGAGATACTGGTAGCATCTCTTTACCCCGGGATTGCAATACACCATGATGGACATTTCCTCATGGAAACATGCCCCGGGGGGACCTTCGAGTATATGGGATGCTCCTATAAAGGCTGCTCTGTTATCAGAGAAGATTGACCTTGAGGTACCGCGACGAGAGAAAAAACGAGCGAATGCTGCTAAAAAAAGCTTCAGTGGAAATGTCACTAGTAGGTTTTAGGTGTATGGCCTTTGTAGAGAAACACACGAGAACCAAGACATAACCTTTGATGACCTTAAAACGTCGTCCTGAAAAAGTCTTAATATTAAAGGGACCAGCGAAATCTAAACCTGTATTTGTGAAAGGGCGTAAAGGGGTGGTTCTTTCAGACGGAAGTGCAGCCATAATTTGTTGGCTTCGTTTGTGTTTATACAAAACACAAAGTTTTCAGCTAAAATAGTTGTCCTTATTAAATTCTTGAGCTTAGGAACCCAAAACTCTAATCGCATTAGATGCAAAAGAAGGGAGTTTTTTCCATGAATGGAGTACTTATGAAGAAGTTCTAAATATAGTCTTGTAAATCGACCTGCATAGGGTAGAATTTTTTGGAAATCTTTCTTCATATGATAAGGTAGGACACTGAGACATCCTTCCGTTAACTCTTAAAAACTCGTTCGGATCAATAAATGCATTCAAAGATAACAAGTGACTTTTACGCGGTAAAACTAATCCTCGAGAAAGTAACGTATATTCGGGAAATCGGGAGTTTTGACAGAGAACAATTAAACAGTTCTTTACAAAATTCATTTCTGATTGATGTAGATCCGCAGTAGGACAATTAAAGTGTTGTTTCAAAAGTGGGTGAGTAGATTTATATAAACGAAAGATGTATGATATCACACGTATAGCCCTTGCCAGATCTGAAAATCTAGAGAGAATGTCTTCAGCGTTTAAGTGAGAAAGATGAGTTTTAACTGGTCGTATTTCTTCATGGGTTTCTGATATATTGGGTTTACAAGGCCATTCAAAACGTGGACGACTTAGCCAATGGGGTCCATGCCACCATAGGGAGTTCGAAATCAGATCTTTGGCGGCGAGACCTCATGATCCTAGATCAGCAGGGTTATCTTTCGAACAAACGTGATGCCATTTGTCATTGCCAACCTTTTCTACAATGGATGAAATTCTGTTAGCGACAAACGTAGTCCAGTGCGAGGGGTGCTTGCCAAGCCATGCTAGTACAATCATGGAGTCGGTCCAGAGATAGAGGTTGCATTTATCAATATGTATTAGTGAAAGAAAAGTCTGAGTCATCTTGGCTAATAATTCTGCACCACATAGCTCTATTCTTGGGAGTGTTACAAATTTGATGGGTACTACTTTAGTTTTGGCAATTAGCAAATTCGTAAAAATGTCACCATTGGGGGTTGTAGTTCGTAAATAAAGGGTTGCACAATACGCTTTTTCTGATGCGTCACAAAAACCGTGCAACTCAGTAAGGAATGTGGGGTTATAATCGACGAAACGTGGTATTTTGATTTGTTCAATGTGATGGTAGTCATTTAAGAATAATTGCCACTGTTTAAAAGTATCTTCTTTGATGTTTTCATCCCATTCTGTCTTATCTACCCATATCCTTTGCAGGATCATTTTGGCTGTTACAATTTTTGGCGCTAACCACCCAGCCGGGTTAAAAAATCGAGCTATTTCAAATAAAACTTGTCTTTTTGTGATGGTTTCTCTGTTAGGGTATCTAGAAGGGTTGAAATAGAAACAATCTTGGTTCGCATTCCAACTTAACCCTAAAATTTTCGTCGTGGCATTTTCAGATAACTTAAGAAAATCTGAATTTAAGAGGTGTTGACGGTTAAGGTCTTCCAAAAGGGTTTTTTTTCGTTGGATATCCATTTCCGTAGGGAGAATCAAGCAGAATTAAGAACTCGGTTAAGATTATCACGAGCATGGAGAGCCTGGGACAAATCGTGTGAGCCTGCCGAGACATCGTCAACATACATATGGTTACGGAGAATGTCTGATACTTCGGGGTATTGTGTGGCAGAGCTTAGCGATTTCTAACAATGTTCCAATTTGCTAAGTAGGGGGCGCAATTGACACCAAATGTGACGGAGATAAAAGTAGCTTCAGAAGCTGTATCTATAAGGGCACGAACCGTACATCTGGTGTTTGATATATAAATATCAACGAGGGCTGTTCCAAGTACAACAGAATTCTTTAGGTATTGGAGTATCAGGCCGGTGAAGCGGGGAGTCATGTTTCTTTTTACACACACAATCCAGCAGAATTAAGAACTCGGTTAAGATTATCACGAGCATGGAGAGCCTGGGACAAATCGTGTGAGCCTGCCAAGACATCGTCAACATACATATGGTTACGGAGAATGTCTGATACTTCGGGGTATTGTGATTGGCAGAGCTTAGCGATTTCTAACAATGTTCTAATTGCTAAGTTCAAAATCTTGGGGTTCAACATTTGGTGTTTTTCGGAAAAAATACGTTGATAAGGGGTATGAGAGGGGTGGACGAGAATCTGTCGATACATCTTCTCGATATAGGCATTGAAGACAAAGCGAAATAGACAACAACGTGAAATAAGGATCGTTAAGTCTTGCTGTAGAATTGGACCTGGGTGTAAAACATCATTTAAACTAGTACCATTGGAGCTTGGACTTGAAGCGTTAAAAACGACGCAAAGTTTGGTGGTGGTACTTTCAGGTTTTATAACTGAGTGGTGCAGTAAATAATACGAAGTGTTAGGGTTGGCAGAAAGAGTTGGATCTATCAATTGCCTATGACCTAGAGTAGCATATTCTTCTATTACATGGTCATAATCATCTTTGAGAGTGGGGTTTTTGAGTAAACGAGTTTCGTTTCTAATGAATTGAGACGGGGCAATGCCTCGAGGGAGACCAAGTGATATAGACTCGGGAAAACTAGACTTAAAGGGAAGCGATACTACAAAACGTCCACTGGATTTAGGGACCCCAGTGGACGTTTTGTGGTAGTTTTATATAAATTTTCGCAGAAATTATCTTCTATAGATAGGGTTACTTGATTGGGCAAATTTGAAATTTCATGGTAGGGTAAATAACCAGTCAATTTGTTGACTACATACGCATCAGTGTGGGTTACAAATTGCTTCTCAATGGGGGAACTAATAGTAAGTGTACATGTTCGTGTGGCTGTAGCAGTTGAGGAACCACTTAAACCTGTGGCTAACGGGAGCTTTGTTTGAAGTCTTTTTGAGATAAAAGTAGCTTCAGAAGCTGTATCAATAAGGGCACGAACCGTGCATCTGGTGTTTGAAATATAAATATCAACGAGAGCTGTTCCAAGTACAACAGAATTCTTTAGGGTGGACTGTAGCTTTGTGGCAAATACCTGTCTGGGGTTAAGTGCACTTTGATGAGAGGATGTTGGGGTTTCTATTTGTGTCGTGGGTGTGTGGTAGGTGTTTGAAATACGTGAATTATCTGAGTTATTAGAAGTGAGATTCGATGTCGAATTTGAGTGGGATGGTTGCTTTTGGACAGGAGTATTTGGAGTATCAGGCCGATGAAGCAGGGAGTTATGTTTCTTTTTAAAGTGATTGCAAACAATTTGACTTTGACAACGTTTAATATTGTGAGACATTGAAACAAGGTTTCTCTCTTTTGAGAGACTGTCATTTTAAGAAATGTGGAACATGACCTTAAAGGGTGTGATAATTCACAAAGAACACACACTCGTGGGGATTCGAAGATATATTCGTTTGGTAATTGTGAAGCTTACGAGATTCAGATGTATGAGATTTCCTATTAGAGATAGTTTTTCGAGATGATGTTGTGAAGTTATTCATAGATGATCGAATATCTGTTACAGACTCGAGGGTTTGGTACCTCGTAGTAAGAAATGCGTCCATCTGTTTTCATGTGGGAAGTTCTGAGCTGTCACGAAGAGATTGTTCCCACAGATTTAGGGTCAAATCAGGGAGCGAAATGGAGCACACATAAACAAATATTACGTCCCAATTGCCTGTCCGAATATTTAGAAGCGAAAGATTTGTGACGCAGTCATTTATAGTTCTTTGAATTCTTTTTATATTAGGTCCTGATTCCTTATTGACAGGTGTTAGGTTAAACAATATTTTAAGTTGTGCGTTGATGAGAACTATTTTATTTTCATACCTGTTAACAAGGTTTTGCCAGGCCATGTGAAAACCATTATTGTTTAATTGACATGTTTTTAAAATATCGTGGGCTTCTCCCTGGGTCTTTTTTAAAAGATGACAAAGCTTTTCGATATTGGTTAGACTAGGATTGTTTCCGTAAAGCGCAGAAAACATATCGCGAGAGCTTGGCCAGGAGACGTAGTCCCCATAAAATATCTCAGTGTCACATGGGGGAAGGCTAATATTGGGTATGTAACTAGCGGTAGGGGCTTCAGTTGGTGAAACTGGAGAATCCTTAACAGAGAGTGAATCTAAGATCTCTTTGACCTTAGATAAGGCTTTTATATAAGCGGAGTAGGTCTTATAGAAACGTTCTTTAAGACTCTCCATATTAACCTCTTCTTCCAGGCTACCATAATCAAGTAATATCTTATCATAACTTGATCGAAAAGCTGACAAAAGTGCAAGTACTTCATCCTTATGGATGTCTAAAAAATAAATACTATGACTTGCGGCGGGTAAATCACCTAAAAAAGCTTCAAATTCTACAACCTTATCCGAGGCTTTGATATAACTGTCTAGTAGTGACATTATGGCTAAATATGTTATAGAAAATTGAGTTAATTAAACCAAAGATAAGTTGATTCGACTAGGAAAGGTGTAAATTTTTCTTGTTCACAAACAAGGAAAACTACAAATGCGAAACGAGAATTTTAAACCAATGAATCCGTACGAGATAACGCCAAATGGGAGAATTTGGGTAGGGATATAGGGGTTAGATATAAATTTAAAATTATTAGTATACAAAAACGTATAAATTCTATAAAATTCCACAATTACTTTGGAAATGTATAATAATTAAAAATTTGCTGGCGTTGTAAACAGTATCAACCTCTTATAAACTCACTAGCTATACCCAGTGTGCTTCGCTACCCTCATCGTAATGGAATAAAATAAATATTATTGTAAATGTATATATATCTGCAATATCAAAAAGTCCCCTATTTAAATTTATGTTTATATATTCAATATTTTAGAAAACTCAAAAAGTACCAATGAAGTACGAAAAAGTAACAAAAGACCTCTTTTATTTAATTTCATGTTCCTAAGTTCAATATTATAGAAAATTAAAAAGTACCAGTTGAAGAACGAAAAATTACCAAAGGGTCCCCTTTTATAGATTCTCATTAACTCCGGGCTCCACATGGTTAATTTCATGTTATAAAAAACACAAAAACTACCTTTTGAAGAACGAAAAATTACAAAAAAGTCCTCTTTTATATGTTCCCACTTACTCCGGGCTCTACGTACTTAATTTCATGTTTCTAGGTTCAATATTATAGAAAATTCAAAAAGTACCTTTTGAAGAACGAAAAAGTGCCGAAAAGTCCCCTTTTATAGGTTATCACTTAATCTTGACTGTACTTGCTTAATTTCATGTTTCTAGGTTCAATATTATAGAAAATTCAAAAAGTACCTTTTGAAGAACGAAAAAGTACCAAAAAGTCCCCTCTTATAGATTCTCATTTACTCCAGGCTCTATATGCTTAATTTCATGCTTCTAGGATCAATATTATAGAAAATTCAAAAAGTACCTTTTGAAGAACGAAAAAGTACCAAAAAGTCCCCTTTTATAGATTCTCATTTACTCCAGGCTCTACATGCTTAATTTCATGCTTCTAGGATCAATATTATAGAAAATTCAAAAAGTACTTTTTGAAGAACGAAAAAGTACCAAAAAGTCCCCTTTTATAGGTCCTCACTTAATTCGGGCTCTACATGTTTAATTTCATGTTTCTAGGTTCAATATTATAGAAAATTCAAAAAGTACCTTTTGAAGAACAAAAAAGTACCAAAAAGTCCCCTTTTATAGTTTCTCACTTAATCCAGGCTCTACATGCATACTTTCATGTTTCTATTTTCAATATTATAGAAAATTCATAAAGTACCTTTTGAAGAACGAAAAAGTACCAAAAAGTCCCCTTTTATAGATTCTCATTTACTACGGGCTCTAAATGCTTATTTTCATGTTTCTAGGTTCAATTTATTGGAAACTCAAAAAGTACCAGTCGAAGGACGAAAAAGTACCAAATAGTCCCCTTTTATAGATTCTCATTTAATAAGGGCTCTACATGCTTAATTTTATGTTTCTAGGTTAAATTTTATAGAAAACTCAAAAAGTACCAGTCGAAGGACGAAAAAGTACCAAAAAGTCCCCTTTTATAGATTCTCATTAACTAAGGCCTCCGCATGCTTAATTTCATGTTTCTAGGTTAAATTTTATAGAAAACTCAAAAAGTACCAGTCGAAGGACGAAAAAGTCCCCTTTTATAGATTCTCATTTACTCCGGGCTCTACATGCTTAATTTCATGTTTCTAGGTTAAATTTTATAGAAAACTCAAAAAGTACCAGTCGAAAGACGAAAAAGTACCAAAAAGTCCCCTTTTTTCTCATTTACTAAGGGCTCTACATGCTTAATTTCATGTTTCTAGGTTAAATTTTATAGAAAACTCAAAAAGTACCAGTCGAAGGACGAAAAAGTACCAAAAAGACCCCTTTTATAGATTCTCATTTACTAAGGACTCTACATGCTTAATTTTATGTTTCTAGGTTAAATTTTATAGAAAACTCAAAAAGTACCAGTCGAAGGACGAAATAGTACCAAAAAGTCCCCTATTATAGATTCTCATTTACTCTGGGCTCTACATGCTTAATTTCATGTTTCTAGGTTAAATTTTATAGAAAACTCAAAAAGTACCAGTCGAAAGACGAAAAAGTACCAAAAAGTCCCCTATTATAGACTCTCATTTACTAAGGGCTCTTCATGCTTAATTTCATGTTTCTAGGTTAAATTTTATAGAAAACTCAAAAAGTACCAGTCGAAGGACGAAAAAGTTCCAAAAAGTCCCCTTTCATAGATTCTCATTTACTAAGGCCTCTGCATGCTTAATTTCATGTTTCTAGGTTAAATTTTATAGGAAACTCAAAAAGTACCAGTCGAAGGACGAAATAGTACCAAAAAGTCCCTTTTATAGATTCTCATTTACTCTGGGCTCTACATGCTTAATTTCATGTTTCTAGGTTAAATTTTATAGAAAACTTCAAAAGTACCAGTCGAAGGACGAAAAAGTACCAAAAAGTCCCCTTTTATAGATTCTCATTTACTCTCGGCTCTACATGCTTAAATTCATGTTTCTAGGTTAAATTTTATAGAAAACTCAAAAAGTACCAGTCGAAAGACGAAAAAGTTCCAAAAAGTCCCCTTTTATAGATTCTCATTTACTCCGGGCTCTACATGCTTAATTTCATGTTTCTAGGTTAAATTTTATAGAAAACTCAAAAGTATCAGTCGAAAGACGAAAAAGTACAAAAAAGTCCCCTTTTATAGATTCTCATTTACTAAGGGCTCTACATGCTTAATTTCATGTTTCTAGGTTAAATTTTATAGAAAACTCAAAAGTACCAGTCGAAGGACGAAAAAGTACCAAAAAATCCCCTTTTATAGATTCTCATTTACTAAGGGCTCTACATGCTTAATTTCAGGTTTCTAGGTTAAATTTTATAGAAAACTCAAAAGGTACCAGTCGAAAGACGAAAAAGTACCAAATAGTCCCCTTTTATAGATTCTCATTTACTTAGGGCTCTACATGCTTAATTTTATGTTTCTAGGTTAAATTTTATAGAAAACTCAAAAAGTACCAGTCGAAGGACGAAAAAGTACCAAAAAGTCCCCTTTTATAGATTCTCATTAACTAAGGCCTCCGCATGCTTAATTTCATGTTTCTAGGTTAAATTTTATAGAAAACTCAAAAAGTACCAGTCGAAGGACGAAAAAGTACCAAAAAGTCCCCTATTATAGATTCTCATTTACTCTGGGTTCTACGTGCTTAATTTCATGTTTCTAGGTTAAATTTTATAGAAAACTCAAAAAGTACCAGTCGAAGGACGAAAAAGTACCAAAAAGTCCCCTATTATAGATTCTCATTTACTCTGGGTTCTACGTGCTTAATTTCATGTTTCTAGGTTAAATTTTATAGAAAACTCAAAAAGTACCAGTCGAAGGACGAAAAAGTCCCCTTTTATAGATTCTCATTTACTCCGGGCTCTACATGCTTAATTTCATGTTTCTAGGTTAAATTTTATAGAAAACTCAAAAAGTACCAGTCGAAGGACGAAAAAGTACCAAAAAGTTCCCTTTTATAGATTCTCATTTACTCCGGTCTCTACATGTTTAATTTCATGTTTCTAGGTTCAATATTATAGAAAATTCAAAAAGTACCTTTTGAAGAACGAAAAAGTACCAAAAAGTCCCATTTTATAGATTCCCATTTACTCCGAGCTCTACATGCTTAATTTCATGTTTCTAGGTTTAATTTTAAAGAAAACTCAAAAAAGTACCTGTGTAGAACGAAAAAGTAGAGAAAAGTCCCTTTATTATTAATTTCATGTTTCTATTTCAATATCATAGAAAACTCAAAAAGGACCAGTTGGAGAATGAAAAGTACCAAAAAATATCACTTGATACCGGGGTTCCAAATAACACCCCATTAGGATATTTAGTGTTTCTAAATTTAAAAATTTTATCTAAATTGGATCATTGTGGTTGAATAAAATCAAATTTCCCGTTTTTACCCCTTTTGGTACTTTTTTCCTCCCCATTAACGAAATAAAAATTCTATTCCAAAAAGTTGCAACATCGTAGTGGGAGCCCGTTATTATGTATTCATATGTATAAGTTAATAAACCAAAAACAATGTTTTATGAAAAAAGTACCAAAAATAGGTACAATTTTAACCCCTTAAACGTCCGAATATCCAAAAAGTACTAAATTCATATTTTTATTTTTTCGTTAAGTTATGAAGGAGTCAAAAATATTTTTTGAATGTGCACTGGTTTAAAAGATACATGGGGTGCGAAAAAAGTACCAAAATACAGTTTTTATCCGTTTATTCCCTAAAGGGGCCGAATTTTAAAAAAGTACCAGACACCTGTCCGTTTATTTTTTAAATGAACGGCGATAAGCTTTAAACTGTTTTTGTATCTTTTCTAGTTTATGAGATATAAGGTTACCGAATTTACCCGTCTTTACCCTTTTTTACCCCCTAAACATTCGAATTTCCAAAAATCCCGTCTTAGTGGATCTATTTGGCGGGAGACCAACCTCCTGTCCAAATTTCAGCTCTTTAGCTTCAACCGTTTAGGCTGTGCGATGATGAATCAGTCAGTGAATCAGTCAGTCAGTCAGTCAGTAACGTTAGAATTTTATATATATAGATTAAAATCTTTCTTTAAATTAAATTGTATACAATTTTGTTATATTCATGTGTTTTATTACAAGCAAAAAGAAAACAAGAGATATTTTGTATTACACCCAGTTTAGTAAGCACTGCTGATTTTATATGTAGGTATGTACATATGTATCGAAGTATCGAAGTACAGTGTTGCCATAAGGGCATTTAAAGTGCAATTCTAGCACTTTTTTTTCGTCGGCTGCACTTACTTTTTTAGAAAAAAGTGCTATATGCTTTTTAGCACTTCTTCGTCTTTTGCTATATATCTTTAGTATTAAAAGTGCATTTTTGGCACTTTTTCATTTATTTTGCACTTTTTATACCCACCATCAAAAAAGATGGGGGGTATATTGATTTTGTCATTCCGTTTGTAACACATCGAAATATTGGTCATAGACCCACAAAAGTATATATATTCTGGGTCCTCATTAAATTCTAAGACGATCTAGCCATGTCTGTCCGTCCGTATGTCTGTCTGTCTGTTGAAAGCACGATAGAGTCCAAATGGAAAGAGCTAGAGGGTTGAAATTTCACATAAATATTTCTTATAGGTAAGGTTTGTTTGGTATTAAATTATTAAATGGGCAATATCGGTCCACGTTTTCGGATAGCCCCCATACAAGTGGCTCCTCGAAAAGCAGCTTTAACAGCCATAACTTGTTTAAAAATACGAATATAGCGATGAAATTCGACATAAGTAAGTTTCTTATGATCCAAAATCACTGTGCAAAATTTTATGAGGATCGGTCCATAATTGACCCTACCCCCCATATAAGGTCCCCTTCAGAAAATGACTTTAACGCACATTACTGGCTTAAAAATTCTAGTATATAGATGAAATTCGATATAAGTAAGTTTCATACGAGTTAAAATCTATCTAAAAAATTTTATGTTGATCGGTCCATGATTGACCCTACCCCCCATATAAGGTCCCCTTCAGAAAATGACTGCAACGCTCATTAATGACTTAAAAATACGAGTGTAGCGATGAAATTCGACACAAATAAATTTTATACGAACCAAATTCTGTCTACCAAATTTTATGAGGATCGACCCATAATTGACCCTACCCCCCATATAAGGTCCCCTTCAGAAAATGACTTTAACGCTCATTACTGGCTTAAAAATTCTAGTATATAGATGAAATTCGACATAAGTAAGTTTCATACGAGTTAAAATCTATCTAAAAAATTTTATGTTGATCGGTCCATTATTGACCCTACCCCCCATATAAGGTCCCCTTCAGAAAATGACTGCAACGCTCATTAATGACTTAAAAATACGAGTGTAGCGATGAAATTCGACACAAATAAATTTTATACGAACCAAATTCTGTCTACCAAATTTTATGAGGATCGACCCATAATTGACCCTACCCGCCTATATAAGGTCCCCTTCAGAAAAATACTTTAACGCTTATAACTGGCCTAAAAATACGAATATATAGATGAAATTCGACATAAGTAAGTTTCATTCGAGTCAAACGAGGTTCGATGGTGGGTATATAAGATTCGGCATAGCCGAATATAACACTCTTACTTGTTGAGTATTAAGTTTGCAAAATGTTCCGTATTTAAATCTATATATCACAAATAAAACTCAAACGATTCAAATCTGCATTCATTTGTTCCAGAAAAATTGTGCTTTCAAAAAGTACCAAACAATATACACGTATTTGGTCCTATATAGGCCTTAGTACTCGAATCCCAAAATAATATAACAATAGCTTATTTTGTGTGAGTAAATAAACTACTTTTTCAAATTTTATAAAAATTGGCTCAATGAGTTTGAATAAAATTAAATTTCCCATTTTCCTCCTTTTTGGTACTTTTTTCGCCAGTGAAATAGCAAAAATTTTGTTTCAATAAATATTATAGAGTTAGTCCGTAAGTCAATAGGAATACTTCATAGATCGAAAAAGTTTTCTTAATGTGCTAAAAAAAAGTACCAAAATACAGTTTTCTCCATTTACACCCAAAAAGGACTGAATTTTAAAAAAGTACGGAACAGGTGTCTCCTAATTTTGGGAGATATATTCAAAATATTTACAAAAATTTTAATTTGTTTTTTAGTTAAAAAGTTATAAAGGGCCAAAAAAGGTACCAAAATCACTTTTGTCACACATTTTTACCCCTTAAAAGTACGAATTTCAAAAAAGTACCAGACACCCATCTGCTCATTTTAAGAGTAGATACAGGTGCGATGATGAATCAGTCAGTCAGTAACGCTACTCTTTTATATATATAGATTATAGCAATAGCAAAACGAACAACAACAACGCTAAACGAAATAAACACACAAAAGAACAAAATACAGAAGGCAGTAAAACCAACAGACATCCAAACATACGAAAAGAAATACATAAAAAAACAAAACAAAATACACAACGCAATGAAACCAACAGACATCCAAATACGATACTGAATACACCAAAAAACAAAAACAATATATACAAGGCAATGAAACATACGAAACGAAATACTCACAAAAAAGCAAAAACAAAATACACAACGCAAAGAAAACAACAGACATCCAAACATACGAAACTGAATGCACCAAGAAACAAAAACAATATTTACAAGGCAATGAAACACACAGCCATCCAAACATATGAAACGAAATACTCAATGAATAAGCAGTGTTGTTGTTGTTGCTTATGTCAAAGCATGAAAAAAATTGTCTTTTTTATGAAATTTTCAGAGGTTGTCTCGGATTTTTGCTCATATCTCCGGTATTTATGGACCGATTTTGCTGATTTTAAATAGCGATCTTCTCGAAAGCATGTCTAACAGAATTATTGAAGATTTGAATCTCGCGGTTATCTAGGGTCCTCTAAAAACTGATTTCAACAAACACACAGACGGACAGACAGACAGATAGACAGACGGACATAGCTTAATCAACTCCGCTACCTATAAAGATCCCGAATATATATACTTGATGGGGTCGGAAAATTATATTATAGAAATTACAAACGGAATGACAAACTTATATATACCGTTCTCACGAAGGTGAAGGGTATAAAAACTAAAAAAAAATAGTTTCTAGATGTTTTGTGAAATTTTAATGAATTCACACGAAAACTTTGTATATGTATGCAATTCCATGAAAAGGTGAACCACGACAGAAAAAATAAAACACTTATAAATTTACATTTTTGAAGATAATTCAACAAAATTTGGAGTATAAGCTTTTGTTACACTAAAGACCGAGGCTTTTAATTTTTTAAATCGGTCCATTATTATACCCAGCCGATATACCAACGGCACTAGTATTATGATAAAAATTGGCATAAATAAGTTTTATATGAATATAAAAATAAAATCCTCCTCAAAAGTTTATGAGGACCAGTTCATATTTAACCCTATTTCCCATATAAAGCCTCCTTTAATTTTTTTATCAATAAATTGCTTAAATACATTTGAATGAAGGTAAAATTCAACATAAATGTTTTTTTTGTATATAAAACTAGCTATACCCAGTGTGCTTTGCTACCCTAAAAGCAATATAAATAAAAAATCTTCTTAATAATTTTGAAGATTCTAACTGTAATGTTTTCCAGAGATACATTTTTTCCGAACGTTAATTAAGATTTTAATGTAATCGATGACAAATTAAATAAAATCTAATATTTTTCGGGATATACGAAATTTTGTATTTAATTCATATAGGCCAAGACCCCATTGAAAGTCCGCCCGTTATCCTCTAAATGTTCACATTAATGTCAAAGATCTTCATGTAGAATTTGAAGATTCTAGCTCTAATAGTTTCTCAGATATACGAACTTTTCTATTTAATTCATATGGGAACTCACAGCCCCCAGATGAAAGTTCTTCTTGCAATATTTGAAGAATCTTGTTCTATTAGTTTCCCAGATAAGCGAAATTTTGTATTTAATTCATATGTGAGGTGCCAAACCCCCCATTGAAAGTCCGCCCGTTATTCTCTGAATGTTCACATGAATGTCAAAGTTCTTCAATTATTTGAAGATTCTATTTTGAAGATTCTAGCTCTAATAGTTTCTCAGATATAATAATTTTTCTATTTAATTTATATGGGGGCTCCAAGCCCCCCATGACGAAAGTCCGCTCTTTTTTCTCCAAAATGTTCAGATGAATATTTAAGTTCTTAGTGCAAAATTTGAAGAATTTAGTTCCATTAGTTTCCCAGATAAACCAATTTTTGTATTTTATTAATATGGGAGGTGCTGCTCCCCTCATGGGTAGTCCGCCAATTTATTTCCCAAAATGTTTACATGGATGTTAAAGTTACTAATAGTTAATATTCTAACTGTAATAGTTTCCAAGATAAACGAATTTTTGTATTTAATTTATATGTGAGGTGCCACGCCCCCTAATGCTAATCCGCCTACTTTTTGTCTTAAATAATTATATTGATACTAAAGTTGCTCCGGAGAGACTATAACTATTATATTATCTCAGATATACTAATTTAATATTTTCTTAATATGGGCGTGGCACGTCGCCCACATGAAATTTCATCATAAAAAGTAGTCTATAATTCCTTCCAGACATACAGGAAGAAACTGTGAAAATTCCAGGAAAATCGGTCCAGCCGTTTAACAGTCTATAAAGCACAAACAAACAAACATACATACATACAAACACACTTTCATTTCATTTATATGTATAGATTATTTAATGTTAATGTAAAATTAATGCATTAAATTCAAAAATATTTAATGTTAATGCAAATTTAATGCATTAAATGTACCCATGTTAATGTTAATGCAATAAACTTTCATTAACATTAATTTTTTTTAATGTTGAAAAAATTGTTAATGCATTAACATATTTAATGCACTTAAACCAGGTCTATCTAATAGTTTGTATTGCTAGTCCGCCAATTTATTACCCAAATATTCACATTTATGAGATATACAAATTTTTGCATTTAATTCATATGGGAGGCACCAAGCCCCCCTAAAGAATGTCCGCCAGTTTTCCCCCCACATGTTCACATGGATTTTAAAGTTCTTCCTGCAAAATTTTAAAATTCTAGTTCTAATTGTTTCTCAGATAAACTAATTTTTTTATTTAATTCATATGGGAGGTGCCTCGCCCCCTATTGCTAGTCAGCCTATTTTTTGTCCTAAATATTCATGTTGTTAATAAAGTAGCTCCGAAAAATTTGAGTACTCTAACTGTTATATTTTCTCAGATATACTAATTTAAGATTTTATTATATGGGAGGTGTCACGCCCACTATAGATAGGCCGCCCATTTTTTCCACATATGTTCATATGAATGTCAAAGTTGTCCATACAAAATCTGAGGACTTTAGCTGCTGCAGTATCTGAGATATGCAACTTTTAATTATTATTTTGGATGTAGGCGTGGCACCTCGCCCACTTAAAATTTCTAAATAAAAAGTAGCCTATAGTTCCTTCCAGACATACAGGAAAGAACTGTGAAAATTTCAAGAAAATCGGTCCAGCAGTTTTGCCGTCCATAGACTTCAAACAAACAAACAATCCCACAAACAAATCCACAAACAAACCCACAAACAAATAAACACACATTCATTTTTATACCCTACACCACTTTAGTGGGGAGGGTATATTGGATTTGTGCTGATGTTTGTAACATACAAAAATAGACCCACCTTTAAGTATACCAATCGGCTTAGAATCGTTTTCTGAGTCGATTAAGCTATGTCCGTCACGCACGTTTTATTTGACCCAAGGACGAAGCCTATTGAAAATGGTTAAAATCGGTCCATTATTTCACCTAGCCCCCATACAACAGAACCCCCCGAAAAGGGCTTCTGAGCTCATAATTATGTTAACTATACAGATATATCGATAAAAAGGGAAGTCTTGGTTACCCTGCCAAATTTCATAAAGATCGGGCCCCATTTGACCCTAGCTCCCATACAAAGTCCCCTTCAGAAAATTACTGGAATGTCCCAAATTAACTTATAAACACAAATATCGCGATGAAATTCAGCACAATAAAATATTATGTAAATATAAATATATTCACAAAATTTTATCGGGCTTGGTCCATATTTGCCCCTAGCCCCCATATAAAGCCTCTTTCAGAAAATTAGTTTTTCATCCATAAATTGCTTAAATGTATCGGAACAAGGGTATATTAAGGATAAATGCTTTATTATGAAAAATAAGTCACATTTAATATTCATAACTGGTGTAGGGTATCATATGGTCGGCCACGCCCGACTATACTTTCTTACTTGTTATATATATATATAGATTGTAGGAAATATTTTAGTATAATGCAAAATATTATTGAAAAAATTAATTTACATAAATTGAAAAGAAGGAATTTTGAATAAATATGGTAAAATTTACGAAATATTTATTTATGCAAACATTTTTGTTCATTTTAAAATAATTTTTCTAATTTTAGTTCAAAATTATTTTCCACACGAATTTTAAATTTTTTTTTTATGAAAATAATATTATACTTTTTCTTAAATTTTATAAAAATGTTGTAGTTTTATTTAATACTAGCTTATTACCCGCTACTTTGTTAGCGAGGGTTTTTATAGAATAAGAAATATGTTGGCTCTTCATTTAGCAAGGAAAAAATAATATGTTTTAAAAAGATTACAAATTTTTAAATATTGGTAATTCCCTAATTTGAAGATATGATGATTGTATATGTGTACTCAATTTTAAGTACTTAAAAGTCCACTTTTATAGATTCTCATTTACTCCGGGCTCTATATGCCTAATTTCATGTTTTTAGGTTGAATTTTATAGAAAACTCAAAAAGTACCAATCGAAGGACGAAAAAGTGCCAAAAAGTTCACTTTTATAGATTCTCATTAACTAAGGCCTCTGCATGCTTAATTTCATGTTTCTAGGTTTAATTTTATGGAAAACTCAAAAAGTACCAGTCGAAGTACGATAAAGTACCAAAAAGTCCCCTTTTATAGATTCTAATTTACTCCAGGCTCTACATGCTTAATTTTATGTTTCTAGGTTAAATTTTATAAAAAACTGAAAAAAGTACCAGTCGAAGAATGAAAAAGTACAAAAAAGTCTCCTTTTATAGATTCTTATTTACACCGGGCTCTACATGCTTAATTTCATGTTTCTATGTTAAATTTTATAGAAAAATCAAAAAGTACCAATCGAAGAACAAAAAAGTACCAAAAAGGTCCTCTTTTATAGTTTCCAATTTACTCCGGGCTCTATATGCTTAATTTCATGTTTTTAGGTTCAATTTTATAGAAAAATCAAAAAGTACCAGTCGAAGAACGAAAAAGTACCAAAAAGTCCCCTTTTATATATTCTCATTAACTAAGGGCTCTGCATGCTTAATTTCATGTTTCTAGGTTAAATTTTATAGAAAAATCAAAAAGTACCAGTCGAAGGACGAAAAAGTACCAAAAAGTCCCCTATTATAGATTCTCCTTTACTCTGGGCTCTACATGCTTAAATTCATGTTTCTAGGTTAAATTTTATAGAAAACTCAAAAAGTACCAGTCGAAAGACGAAAAAGTTCCAAAAAGTCCCCTTTTATAGATTCTCATTTACTCCGGGCTCTACATGCTTAACTTCATGTTTCTAGGTTAAATTTTATAGAAAACTCAAAAGGTACCAGTCGAAAGACGAAAAAGTACCAAATAGTCCCCTTTTATAGATTCTCATTTACTTAGGGCTCTACATGCTTAATTTTATGTTTCTAGGTTAAATTTTATAGAAAACTCAAAAAGTACCAGTCGAAGGACGAAAAAGTACCAAAAAGTCCCCTTTTATAGATTCTCATTAACTAAGGCCTCCGCATGCTTAATTTCATGTTTCTAGGTTAAATTTTATAGAAAACTCAAAAAGTACCAGTCGAAGGACGAAAAAGTACCAAAAAGTCCCCTATTATAGATTCTCATTTACTCTGGGCTCTAGGTGCTTAATTTCATGTTTCTAGGTTAAATTTTATAGAAAACTCAAAAAGTACCAGTCGAAGGACGAAAAAGTACCAAAAAGTCCCCTTTTGTAGATTCTCATTTACTCCGGGCTCTACATGCTTAATTTCATGTTTCTAGGTTAAATTTTATAGAAAACTCAAAAAGTACCAGTCGAAGGACGAAAAAGTACCAAAAAGTCCCCTTTTATAGATTCCCATTTACTCCGGTCTCTACATGTTTAATTTCATGTTTCTAGGTTCAATATTATAGAAAATTCAAAAAGTACCTTTTGAAGAACGAAAAGTACCAAAAAGTCCCATTTTATAGATTCTCATTTACTCCGAGCTCTACATGCTTAATTTCATGTTTCTAGGTTTAATTTTAAAGAAAACTCAAAAAAGTACCTGTGTAGAACGAAAAAGTAGCGAAAAGTCCCTTTATTATTAATTTCATGTTTCTATTTCAATATCATAGAAAACTCAAAAAGTACTTTTTTCCTCCCCATTAACGAAATAAAAATTCTATTCCAAAAGGTTGCAACATCGTAGTGGGAGCCCGTTATTATGTATTCATATGTATAAGTTAATAAACCAAAAACAATGTCTTATGAAAAAATTACCAAAAATAGGTACAATGTTAACCCTTTAAACGTCCGAATATCCAAGAAGTACTAAATTCATATTTTTATTTTTTCGTTAAGTTATGAAGGAGTCAAAAATATTTTTTGAATGTGCACTGGTTTAAAAGATACATGGGGTGCGAAAAAAGTACCAAAATACAATTTTTACCCGTTTATTCCCTAAAGGGGCCGAATTTTAAAAAAGTACCAGACACATGTCCGTTTATTTTTTTAAATGAACGGCGATAAGCTTTAAACTGTTTTTGTATCTTTTCTAGTTTAGGAGATATAAGGTTACCGAATTTACCCGTTTTTACCCCCTAAACATTCGAATTTCCAAAAATCCCGTCTTAGTGGATCTATTTGCCGGGAGACCAACCTCCTGTCCAAATTTCAGCTCTTTAGCTTCAACCGTTTAGGCTGTGCGATGATGAATCAGTCAGTGAACCAGTCAGTCAGTCAGTCAGTCAGTCAGTCAGTCAGTAACGTTAGAATTTTATATATATAGATTAATATAATTAATATCATTATGTTTAATTTCGCTAAAATTTAAGAAAAAATATTACGAAAGGTTTTCGTACTTTCGTAAAAATAGAAAAGGGTTTTATTAAATAATATTTCGTATTTTACACGAAATTTTTGTAAATATTACGAAAATAGAAGTTACGAAATTGTTTTTCGTAAAGTTGAGCATGGATTATTTTCAGTTTGGTGTATACTTTCCTACTTGTTTGTTTAAGTGTATATACATGATATTTTTACAAAATATACATAAATATATTTTATAAACTAAAAAATTGAGAAAAATATGTCACGAACGATATTCAAATACTTACATATCTTCATTAATTAAAAATTATTTTCAAATTTTTTTTAATTTAAAATAATGGATTACCACTCACATACAATCGTATGGAATTGCCCACATGTTTATTGTAATAAAATAAAATAGAAGAATATAATACTTATCTTAGAATTTTTGTTGTTTTTATGTCAATTTTTAAAGTAAAAATATTAAATTTTAATATGATCAGTTATGTCCGTCCGTCTGTCTTGGAAGCATGATAGGGTCCGAACGAACAGATGGCTAAAATTTTCCACAAATATTTCCTAGATGTAAGGTTTATTTGATATTGACCCCATGCAATACATTTCAAACCATCATAAAATGTTAAATAGGTAGAAAATAAGCTGAAATTTGGCATTAGTTAGTTTTATGTACCCAACAATTATTTTGTATGGCGAACATTAATCTAACCCACATAAAATAAATTAGTTTTATTGGATCTTAAATGTCTTTATCAAATTTCATAAGAATCGGTCCATATTATATCCAAGCGTTTATAAAGGACCGCTTCAGAAAATGACTTAAGCGCTAATAAATCATGTCATAAAATTCTTCATAATCACATTTCATAGAATCTAAAAGTTCTTTCAGAATTATTTGTGGTTCGTTCAAATAAGCAAATAAAATCATTCACAATTAAAACATTTTAATATCATGATACATTCTCCAAAAAGGATTTATTTTAAAACATCATTCTTAAAGTTCGGACCGTGGCACAAACCATTAAGATCATATTCCGAAGTCTAATGCACACTAATGTGCATATTACTACAGATACACGATAATAAAATTTTAGCACACATCTAATAAATGAGTAAATCTTGGACAAACATGCTTTGAAGGAGCGTATATAAGTTTCGTTATATAACACGTTTACTTGTTTTCTATATTTTAAACATTTTTAATGAAACATTTTTTTAAAGTTTTCAGAGGATATTAGCTTTTTTTTTAGCATGTAGTGACACCAAATTCTAAAAAAAGACTTGGATTTATTTACAAACTCAAAATAACGCTCTGACATGGATTTTGTTTTAGCTCTTTTGCAAAGATTTGTTAGAATTATGGCACAATAAACAAACTTATATTGTTATCGATATTGTAGAGGGACATTAGTATAGGCAATGGCAAGTCATGGACCAATTTGAGTAATTTTAAATAAGCTTTTGGCTAAATACATATCACTGAATTATGTGAAAAATAGCGACCTGTACATTACGCATAATCTTTACATGCCTTAATCGACTTTTAAAAACTTGATTTGAATTTAGCACTTTCTTCAATGAATTTTCACTTTTTTGACTGCCATTTTGCACTTTTTTCGGAAGGAGTTCTGGCAACACTGGATATGTATTTATTTATTTATTGATTTCCTGTACAACAAGATAATATCTTATAATTACAGTACAGGAATATAAACCTTATAAAATATGTCAAAAAGTTATAATATTAATATTAAAATATTAAATTAGGGATAGAATATACTAAATACTGGAAAATCTGGCATCACCGTCATGCAAGAATAAAACATAAAATTGTTATTAAGAAACTTTTTATTGGAAAATAAATAAAATAAAGTGATTAGTGGTTTTTTATTGCTAAAATTTAAATTTAGTTGGAGTATAATCAATAACAAATTGAAGTTTTGTATTATTAGTGGCTGGTTTTATTAAAACAAAATTAATTTTGTGTAAAGTGTTTGAGCCGCCAAAAAAAAAAAAAAAAAAAACAATAAAGAAAGCAACAAAAAAAAATACATACAAACAAAACCAAAAAGTATACCATAAACAAAATAGAGGGAAAAAATCATCGCTTGTTTATGAATATTACATTGAATATTTAACACATTTATTAATTCATAAGTGCATTAATAAAATTGTTATAAACATTTGTTCCTGCATCTTTAAATTATTTGGTCAGCTCTACATTGTCTTCCTTATTGTACAGTGTCTCACATAACTATTATGGCGCCACAACATGAAACATATAAATGTCCTATCTGCCAAAAAAATGTAACTAAATCTCAACCATCTATAGGATGTGCTTGTTGTGGTTTATTCTTTCATACTACCTGTGCCAAAATTAGCCCAGAGGAATTCAATTTTATGGCAAAGCACAAAAAATTAAAGTTCATCTGTGGGACTTGTCTGAGTTCATCTCACACTACCAACATACAGGATGAGTTAGAAAAAGGGTTTTCATCACTATCAACAACTTTGGAAAAACAATTTAATTCAAAATTAGAAGAATATAAACATATTCTCCAGGAAAAATTGGATGCAGCCATTAATATTATTAAAATGCAAATTGATGAGTTGGTTAAGCAATGTACTGAAAATAAATTAAAAATCAGTGAACTTAAAACTGATGTTAAAAATTGCTATAAATTGATAAAACAAGTTGATGATGGGACTGAAAGTAAAATACATACCTTGGAAATGGAATCAAATACAAACCAAAGACGCCTAAATAGATCTAATATTATAATTAGAGGTCTTCCAAAAAATATTATCAATTTAAGGGAACCTATTGTTAAAATAGGTAGCTATTTCCAACTCTGATATACAACACTGCACTTACTTTGGTGGCGATAAAGCTGTGTTGGTGAAATTTAATTCTGTCCAACTTCGGGACCAGATTATGATCAATTACCATAAGAGTCGGTTAATTATACTTAAAGATGTAGTTGGAGGAGATATCGAGTCAAGGGTGTACTTAAATGATCATTTAACTTTGGCTGCTAAGAAAGTTGTTGCTGTGTGCAGAGACCTGAGATATAACGGGAAAATTAAAAGATACACACATTTAAACTACGATGTCCCCAAGGTCAGAATTGAGTTTAATGATGGCAATACAAAAATACTCAACTATGATCAGTGTTTGAATATATTGAACGAGTCACCGGATCCTGATACTTCCAATCAACCAATTGATGGTTTTTAAACTGTATTTTTATAATTATTAGAAATAGTTTATTTATGTTTTACAAAGTTTATTTTTCCTTGCTCACGACTGCCAAATTGAAATTTGTTTTTATTATTGTTATATTTAATAAAAATTTTTTTAATATTTTCTAGTAGTATTAGAAATAAATAACTATTTCATATGTAAATTTCTTTCTTTTATCCAAGATTAGCGGTATTTTCAAATGTTTGTATAGTTTTTTTATGACTTTCTGCTTTTGTTTATATATATGGCCTGTACGTGTAGAGTTTGTTTATATGTACATTAGGGACATAACATTTTTAAATCCAACATTATAAAATTTTTTGCACAAATCATGTTGAAGTTTGAAATGTTGATTTTTTTTCTAATTTAATTTATAAATATGCAAACATTTTAAATTTTATCATACTTCAATGTGATCTAAAACTGTTTTTAATTTTTTCTCTTTATATAACACTTCAAGATATATTAATTTAATTATAAGGTAGTGTCGTCGGCGAATTCAGAAAAACAGAGCGAATTCAATTTGTTTTTTTTATATATGGAGTTTGACAGTGTGCCTACACTTCAAAGCGCCAGCACACTGTCAAGCTTCATGAGAAAAAAATCAAAAGTGTATTAGCAAAAAACAATCAGCTGTTCTGTTAACACTGCCTTATAATTGATATACCTTGATAACACTTTTGATTTTGTAGATTTACAAAATGGTTTTTGTGCATGTAGAGTCTACATTGTAGACGGAGAGAAGTGTCATGGGTTTTTAAAACGAAATTTCCATACAAAATTGTTTTTATAGAATAAAGATTGGTTATAAGTAAGACCCTAAATATATACAAGCTATATATATAAATTTTTTTTTTTTTATTTTTTAATATTTTTGTTAAATCTTTATATTATCAAACAGCCTCATAAATTATTAATTGGGTTAAAGAAAAAATGTATAGTGGTATTTTTTTATCTACATATTTGCTTTTAAATAATTTGTTTACATTTTATGTAGTAAATAATATTGTAAAATGTTATTTTCATCTGATTTCAATTTGGCAATACTGAACTGTTCTTTAGAAGCTATTGCGCTATAATTTATATTCCTCTAAAATTTTCTCTTAATAATGTTATACATTTATTATTTTTTTTTTCTTTTTGCCAGATAACTTTTATTATAATTTATTATCTTCTATTATAATTTATTAATTAACTTTTAATTTATATATTATAATGAATACCGTAAATTTGGGTCCTATTTGCAGTAACAGTTCAATTTTAAGTAATAGTTTAAATAATTTTCAAAATTTTTTGAAGATTGGGCATTGCATCTACAGGTTCTAGTAAGATCAATGAAATAAGGCACATTCTGGAAGGCAATTATTTGAATATTGTTGGGTTAAGTGAAACATGGCTAGGACCTTACATATTGTCACAGGCTATTAATATACCTGGTTACAAAATATTAAGAAATGATAGATCGGATGGAAGAAGAGGGGGAGGAGTTGCGCTGTTGCTTTCCGAATGTCTTGAGTATAAAAAAGTTTTTGCATCTTCAAGTGGTGACGTTTGTGAAGCACTGTTTGTTGAGGTTATTATACGAGACATTAAAGTACTGGTTGGCGTTTGTTATCTGCCTGACGGTGATTTATCTGCGTTTGAGAATTCTATAGGTGATTTGCAAGTTAGGTATTCTCACAGTATCATTATGGGTGACTTCAACGTGAACTTATTTTGCCCGATTGACTCACTTTTAGTGCGCTCTATGTGTCATCGACTTGATTTAACTTACCATCATAATTCTTTACCCACCCATTATCATGCTGGTTGCCATACCACTTCTTTAATTGATTTCTTTTTTTAAGTAATAAACTTTCATTAGGTACATCTGACCAAATCAATGTCCGGGAGTATCAAGACATTCCCTTATTTTTATAGCTGTTGACATTCCATACCCAATTTGTCCGATGTTTGTTTCGTACAAAGATTATAAGGCATTAAGAGTGGAGGATTTGGAATCTGCTTCTAACGAACTGGATTTCAGTAACATCTATTTAACTAATGATGTTAACTTACAGCTAGAGAATCTTATGATAAATATTGAAGCCTTACATGCTCTAGTTCCCATGGTTCGTCGGAGAGTAAAAGTGAGTAGGGATGACTGGTTCAAAAATAAGGAAATTTTATATCACATATCACTTAGAGATCTTGCGTACAATCATTATCTTCGGTGGAGAACTACTCTGAGCTGGAGAATTTTCTGTAGATGCAGAAATAAGGTGAAAAGGGTAATAAGAAGAATCAGAAGTCGTGCTCATTCAAAAACCTTTCAGGACGCCAGTCCTGAACGTATGTGGGGTTTTTTAAGAAATAATGGATGTATAGAATCTCGAGAACATTTAACATTGTCTGACCCAGACAGTATTAATGACTTTTTTGTTTCCTGTCAAATACAGGATATTGGTCATTTTAGTAATTTTGTAAATAATCAATCTATTGATAACTTTTCATTCTCATGTATTGGGCATGATACGTTATATTTAGCATTTCAGAAAATTAAATCAAATGCAGTTGGTCATGATGCCATACCCTTAAAATTTCTGAAAATAATTTTTCCTTTTATTTCCTCACACCTTCTTCATCTTGTAAATACCATTATAACCACATCGTCGTTTCCCATAAATTGGAAAGTAGCTAGGGTTGTACCAATAAGAAAAGAAGGACATTCTACGGAACTAGATAATTTGCGCCCCATATCTATACTTCCTATTCTCTCCAAGGTGGTTGAACACATCTTAAAGGACCAGATGATTGAGTACCTAGATCGCAGGTCCTTAATTCATCCCTCTCAATCAGGATTCCGACGAGGCTATAGTACCACCGCACTATTGTTATCTTTAACTGATTCAATTAGACAATTTTTGGACAGCCGTAAGAACGTTGTATTACTCTCAGTGGATTTTTCAAAGGCTTTTGATAGGGTATTACACTCTAAATTAATTTTTAAATTATCAAAAGATTTTGGGTTTTCCTATAATGCATGTAATTTAATTAAATCTTATCTACATGATAGGCAGCAATATATTGGAACTGCAACTTCGCACTCCCATACTCGGCGGATTACTAGTGGAGTTCCACAAGGATCCGTTATTGGTCCACTGTTTTTTTATGATCTATATCAATGATCCTTTGCTTAACTTCAACGGTGTGTCTTGTCGGCCCTTTGTTTATTCTGATGATGTCCAATTTGTTTGTTATTCTGATGCTGAATTTGTTGATGTATTAAACGAGGGTGTTAATTATATACTCCATATTGTTAAATCGTGGGGATCTGAAAATGGTTTCCGTGTTAACACCGTAAAAACAAAGGTTATGGGATTTGGATTTGACACAAGCGCCATGAATGTAATGATTAATGATGAATCTATTGAATTTGTTAACAAAATGAAATGTTTAGGTCTTGTTATCGATAATTTATTAAATTTTTCTCCACATCTCAATTATTTATCATCCCGAATATCATTTCTGTTGAAAAGATTATATTCATTAAATATTCACTTACCTTGTTCAATTAAAAAAATTGCTTCGGCTGTTTTAATGCCCCATATACTATATTGTACTGAAGTATTTACGGGTACAGGAGCCCGGGTGCTTGGTAAATATAAACAAATTTTTAATAGGATTATACGTTATGTGTTCGGTTTGAAGGTACAAGACCATGTTACTCAACACACACATATTTTCTTGGGATCAGCTTTTGATGAATTTATTCTTATACGAATGCTTCTATTTTTTTATAAATCAATTGTAAGAGGCTACCCCACCTATATTGTTGATAAGTTTCACTTTTCACGATCAACTAGAAACACACAAATTATATTTCCTATAAAACATTTAAATTGTTTCCAGAAATCATATCAAATTCGACTGTCTAAAATTTGGAATGCCTTGCCAAGAGAATTAAGGAGATTTTCTTATCCATTAAAACAATACAAATTGAAATTATTAGAATTTGTAGATTCGACAGTATAAAATAAATATTTATTTACTTATTATATAGATTATTTGATCTATATTTTGAATTTTTCTGTAATACCAATAACACTAATTTTCTGTAATACCAATAACACATTTTTCCAGTGTTCATTATTGTGCATTTTATTCTTACTGTTAATTGCTTTTAGTTAAGTATAGTACTTTAAATATATAAACATATAAATCTATATTTATTTATTTATTTATTTATTTATTTATTTTTTTTTGTAGTATTTTTAGTTAGTAGCTTTAATTAGCCATATAAGGACCTAAAGGGCTCGGTTATGTAAATGAAGAACTAATAAAAAAAATTTATTTAAGATACATACATAAATTGAATAAGAAAATACATTTATTTAACAAAAAAACATAGAATTACATTTATTTAACAAAAAAGAAAAAAACATAGAATTAACAAAACAAACTAAACAAAAACTTCTTAAAATGTGTTGCGTTGCTTATAAGTTGGGAGCTGGGTGGAATGGTATTCCAAAGACGTGATGCATTTGTAAAGAACTGCCAGTCAGATGTAAGAGAGCGATACAGAGGTGTTATGAGTCGTCTACCTCTTCTTGATCTGGCGAAAGTTAAATGATTATATAAGTATTCGGGTTCCTTTGTATAGATAATTTTGTGTAAAAACACCAAAATACGAATATTAAGAAGGCTTTCAAAGGAAACACCATATAAATCTGTGGAGAAATTGGAGACATCATCACATTTTCTTAGGCCATAAACATATCTAATAATATTGTTGTAGAGCACTTTAAGCTTTCTTCTACTAACGTAGAAGAGGAGTTTTCTTACTCTGATGGGTGTGAAGTATTGAGTTACCCAGAGTGTTCTTAATTTAACATAGATTTGAATAACTAATGTATCTATGTGACTCGACCATGTCAAGGTATTGTTAAACAATATGCCAAGGTTTTTAACTTTCTGAACAATTTCGATTTTTTGGTTGTTTATAATAACATTAATGGCAGGAGTAGCTTGAAGAGATTTTTTAATAATAATATAAAAATTTATTAGCGCTTAATAATAATTAAGCGCTAATAAATCATGTCATAAAATTCTTCATAATCACATTTCAAAGAATCTAAAAGTTCTTTCAGAATTATTTGTGGTTCGTTCAAATAAGCAAATAAAATCATTCACAATTAAAACATTTTAATATCATTCTTAAAGTGCTTTGAAGGAGCGTATATAAGTTTCGTTATATAACACGTTTACTTGTTTTCTATATTTTAAAAATTTTTAATGAAACATTTTTTTAATGTTTTCAGAGGATATTAGCTTTTTTTTTAGCATGTAGTAACACCAAATTCTAAAAAAAGGACTTGGATTTATTTACAAACTCAAAATAACGCTCTGACATGGATTTTGTTTTAGCTCTTTTGCAAAGATTTGTTAGAATTATGGCACAATAAACAAACTTATATTGTTATCGATATTGTAGAGGGACATTAGTATAGGCAATGGCAAGTCATGGACCAATTTGAGTAATTTTAAATAAGCTTTTGGCTAAATACATATCACTGAATTATGTGAAAAATTGCGACCTGTACATTACGCATTAACTTTACATGCCTTAATCGACTTTTAAAAACTTGATTTGAATTTAGCACTTTTTTCAATGAATTTTCACTTTTTTGACTGCCATTTTGCACTTTTTTCGGAAGGAGTTCTGGCAACACTGGATATGTATTTATTTATTGATTTCCTGTACAACAAGATAATATCTTATAATTACAGTACAGGAATATAAACGTTATAAAATATGCCAAAAAGTTATAATATTAAAATTAAAATATTAAATTAGGGATAGAATATACTAAATACTAAAAAATACTCTTCTACTAACGTAGTCGCAGTTTCCAAAAAGTTCACAGCCATATAGGATTCCTGGTATTAAATAAGCTTTCGCGAGGAGTTTTCTTACTCTGATGAAGGTATTGTTAAACAATATGCCAAGGTTTTTAACTTTCTGAACAATTTCGATTTTTTGGTTGTTTATAATAACATTAATGGCAGGAGTAGCTTGAAGAGATTTTTTATTAATAATCAAACACTTTGTTTTTTGTGGATTAATGCAGAGCCCATTTTTCTTTGCCCAGCAATATATCCTGTTGAGGTCGTTGTTCATTTTATTAACGTTTTCCTGAAGAGATTTTGCTGGACTGCTGATATATAACTGAACGTCGTCAGCATACATATGTACTTTACAGTGGGAAAGTTGATTGGGCAGATCATTGGCATAGACTGAAAACAATAGTGGTCCCAGAATCGAGCCTTGAGGTACTCCTCTTCTAAGAAAAACAGGCGTGGAAATGGTGTTATTAGCATAAACGGACTGTGTACGTTCTGAAAGATATGATGATATTAGTTTCGTAGAAGTGTTAGAAAAGTTAAAGAAAATTTTCAATTTTGAACACAGAGCTTGATGGTTAACTGTATCAAATGCCTTAGAGTGGTCGAGCAATACTAAAATGTTAATTTTGTCACTATCAAGTTCTTATATTTTCAGAGACGTCGATTAAAGTTGTTATACAACTGTGATTGGAACGAAATCCGGACTGTTTTTCAGTCATTAATCGATTTTCGTATATGTATGTACTCATTTGTTTGAATAACACTTTCTCAAATACTTTAGAAAGAAAGCTTAGTATTGCTATTGGTCGGTATTCGCCATTCGATTTGGGTAGAGGTATAAACTTAGCATGCTTCCATTTAGTAAGGGAAAAATTATCCTAATAAATTTTGGATGTATGTTGTCAAAACCAACTGCATTTGATTTTATTAACAAGAAGCATGTAAAGACATCGTTGTGTGTAATACATGAAAAATTGAATGCGGCTTGAGGAAATGATAAATTAGTATCCACATCAGAACTAGATGTTGTATCGTCAGTGGAATCAACAGGGAGGTTTCTGAAAATTTTGTTCAACTCATTAGGTTCAATAGGGCAAGTTTCGTATTTATTGCTTTTACCAATTCCTATATCTTTGATAGTCTTCCATGTGTTCTTCGAATCAATTGCAAAGCTAAAATTTTGGGCATAGAAGTTAGTCTTGGCTATTTGAATTTTTTTGTTAACATCACTTTTAGCGACACGAAAGTCTTGCTTAAGATCCAGCGTTCTAAATCGTTTCCAGCGAGAGTATATGATGTATTTGCGCCGTATCGCCTCCTGAATCTCATGCGTGAACCATGGTTTCTCTTTGGTGTAATTTTTATCTTTTTCAGAGGAACGGCACCGTCGTAGAGACACGTAATGTTCGAATCTAGGAAACTTAACTGTTCAACTGCCGAGGGCATAAGGTATATATTATCCCAGTAAATGGTGGAAAAGGTATCAAACAGAAGGTTGTAATTAATGTTTTTAAAATCTCGATGAAAAAGTACTTTATTTTCCGGATGCAATTGGATATGTAAATTAAAAGATTTACCTCATTACACAAATTTGTTGAGAGCGCGAATTTATTTTACGTAAAGAGCATCGAAGCTAAAGTATGTAAGCAAGTATATTGTTGATATTAGTTTGTGTATATGTATATCTTAATAAGAGAACAAGTACTTGACTATTAACATTTAATGAGACTCAGACTTGTGGATGAGATTATTGGTAGTTGCAGTATAACAGTGAGATTCGGACATATTACAAAAATATTATTTTTTGTATTATTTGGATTTCATCATAACTAAAGCAGGGAAATTTTATTTTCCCAAATTTTGTAACGGATTTTGTTGTTTTTGTTTTCACTAAATGGGTTCTTTTTATACGTTGTTGTTATTAATTTATATGGGTTAATATATTATGACAAGATTTGCATACCTTTTTATACCCTACACCACTTTAGTGGGGAGGGTATATTGGATTTGTGCTGATGTTTGTAACATAAAAAATATTCGTCCTAGACCCACCTTAAAGTATACCAATCGGCTTAGAATCGTTTTCTGAGTCGATTAAGCTATGTCCGTCCGTCTGGCTGGCTGGCTGTCCATGTAAACCTTGTGCGCAAGGTACAAGTCGCAATTTTCAAGATAATTGGATGAAATTTGGCACGCACGTTTTATTTGACCCACGGACGAAGCCTATTGAAAATGGTTAAAATCGGTCCATTATTTCACCTAGCCCCCAAGAACAGAACCCCCCGAAAAGGGCTTCTGAGCTCATAATTATGTTAAATATACAGATATATCGATAAAATGCGGCACAACTAAGTTTTATAGAAGTCTTGATGACCCTGCCAAATTTCATAAAGATCGGGCCCCATTTGACCCTAGCTCCCATACAAAGTCCCCTTCAGAAAATTTCTTGAATGTCCCAAATTAACTTATAAACACAAATATCGCGATGAAATTCAGCACAATAAAATATGTAAATATATATATATTCACAAAATGTTATCGGGCTTGGTCCATATTTGCCGCTAGCCCCCATATAAAGCCTCTTTTAGAAAATTAGTTTTTCATCCATAAATTGCTTAAATGTATCGGAACAAGGGAATATTGAAGATAAATGCTTTATTATGAAAAATAAATCACATTTAATATTCATAACTGGTGTAGGGTATCATATGGTCGGCCACGCCCGACTATACTTTCTTACTTGTTTGTTGAATACTTATGTTTCTTAAATTGTAGATTTTATTTCATACGTTTTTGTAGGAATTTATATTTTCTTTAAATATTTTTTACTTTTACACTGGGTTACACTGGGGGTTTTCACTAAGGCACTGGGGTTTCACTTAGGTACACTGGGGTATCACTTGTGATGTGGTTGTATAGTTTAAAATCTATAAAATATATAAACTGTAATCAAATATTTGCGAAACAATATTTCTTGCGGCTTTGTATCCGCTTCGATTGTATCAATTGATGTATACTTAGGGCGCAAAATATACTCTGAAGTAAAAACTTTTAGAGTTTTTATACAATTCTCGCTTTTTATTTTTGGGGTTTACTTATTCGTTTGAACTCCACTTCAATACTAACAAGTAAGAAATGTGATTTATTTTTCATAATAAAGCATTTATCTTCAATATTCCCTTGTTCCGATACATTTAAGCAATTTATGGATGAAAAACTAATTTTCTGAAAGAGGCTTTATATGGGGGCTAGGGACAAATATATTTATATTTACATAATATTTCATTGTGCTAAATTTCATCGCGATATTTGTGTTTATAAGTTAATTTGGGACATTCAAGTAATTTTCTGAAGGGGACTTTGTATGGAAGCTAGGGTCAAATGGGACCCGATCTTTATGAAATTTGGCAGGGTCATCAAGACTTCTATAAAACTTAGTTGTACCGCATTTTATCGATATATCTGTATATTTAACATAATTATGAGCTCAAAAGCCCTTTTCGGGGGGTTCTGTTCTATGGGGGCTAGGTGAAATAATGGACCGATTTTAACCATTTTCAATAGGCTTCGTCCTTGGGTCAAACAAAACGTCGGTGGGCCAAAAAACACGTATGGTTAAAATTTCAGCAAAATATCTTGAAAATTGCGACCTGTACCTTGCGCACAAGGTTTACATGGACAGCCAGCCGGACAGACGGACGAAGCCTATTGAAAATGGTTCCAATTGGTCAATTATTTCACCTAGCCCCCATACAACCCTATTCACCGAAAAGGGCTTTTGAGTTCATAATTATGTTAAATATTGTAGTACCTTAAAGTATACGTATCGGCTTAGAATCGTTTTCTGAGTCGATTAAGCTTTATCCGTCTGTCCGTCCGCCCGTCTGTCTGTCTGGCTGTCCATTGTGACCAAGGTACAGGTCGCAATTTTCAAGATAATTGAATGAAATTTGGCACACACTCTAAGGACGAAGCCTATTGAAAATGGTTCAAATCGGTCCATTATTTCACCTAGCCCCCATACAACAGAACCCCCGAAAGGGCTTCTGAGCTCATAATAATGTTAAATATACCTGTATATTGATAAAAAAAAAAACAGCACAACTATGTTTCATACAAATTTCATAGAGATCGGGGCTCATTTGACCCTAGCTCCCATACAAAGTCCCCTTCAAAAAATTACTTGAATGTCCAAAATTTACTTATAAACACAAATATCGCGATGAAATTCAGCACAATAAAATATTATATATAAATATATTTACAAAATTTTATCGGGCTTGGTCCATATTTGCCCCTATAAAGCTTCGTTCAGAAAATTAGTTTTTCATCCATAAATTGCTTATATGTATCGAAACAAGGTATTAGAAGATAAATGCTTTATTATGAAAAATAAACGACATTTAATATTCATAACTGGTGTAGGGTATCAGATGGTCGGTCACGCCCGAATATACTTTCTTACTTGTTAAATTTAATTTCTTTTTCGAGTTTTTGTCTAAGTGAGTCAAATATATAATACAGATACATATCCACAGCTTTAATTTGATACTAATATTATGCCTAGTTCATACGAGCAGTTGAATTACTTAAGTAATTCATCCTCTTAATGACGATAGCCAATTAACCCGTTTCTACGACACATTCGTAATTCGTTTTGACAGTTCATCGCCATGTTGTTTTTTTTTTCATTATTTTGTAATTTTTTGGAATATTAGTGTGTGTGTGTATGATACGAAAATACGTTTGTTATATTATCTTAACAAATTAAGTTTTATATTTTCCAATTATTTGCATTTTATTGTAATTTTATTATACCCTACACCAGTTTAGTGGGGAGGGTATATTGGGTTTGTGCTGATGTTTGTAACATATAAAAATATTCGTCCTATACCCACCTTAAAGTATACCAATCGGCTTAGAATCGTTTTCTGAGTCGATTAAGCTATGTCCGTCTGTCCGTCCCTCTGGCTGGCTGGCTGGCTGTCCATGTAAACCTTGTGCGCAAGGTACAGGTCGCAATTTTCAAGATAATTGGATGAAATTTGGCACACACTCTTTTTTCGGCCTAAGGACGAAGCCTATTGGTTAAAATCGGTCCATTATTTCACCTAGCCCCCATACAACAAAACCCCCGAAAAGGGCTTCTGAGCTCATTATTATGTTAAATATACCTGTATATTGATAAAAAGCGGCACAACTAAATTTTATACAAGCCTTGATGACCTTGCCAAATTTCATAGAGATCGGGCCTCATTTGACCCCAGCTCCCATACAAAGTCCCCTTCAGAAAATTACTTGAATGTCCAAAATTAACTTATAAACACAAATATTGCGATGAAATTCAGCACAATAAAATATTATGTAAATATAAATATATTCACAAAATTTTATCGGGCTTGGTCCATATTTGTCCCTAGCCCCCATATAAAGCCTCTTTCATAAAATTAGTTTTTCATCCATAAATTGCTTAAATGAATCGGAACAAGGGAATATTGAAGATAAATGCTTTATTATGAAAAATAAATCACATTTAATATTCATTACTGGTGTAGGGTATCATATGGTCGGCCATCCAATGAAAACAAACAGCTGGTTATGCTGAATAGCTGATAAAAATTAGAGATAACATTCATTAATTCGTAATGCGTGAATTACGAATAATTGCACCGTGTTAGCATCATAAAACACATATAATATTTCAAATATTCGTTTGAAATTGTAAGTCCTTTAAACTTTGAAGTCCTTTTGTAAGGACATAAGAGCTGATTAGAAAAAATGGAGTATACAGAATTGCTCTAAATGGACTCTAGTTTCACATGCATATCAACTTTTCTATGTGTGAAATCTTTTTTCAAAATTGTTACATTATAACAATTATACATGATTTAAAAACCTATACTTATTTTCTTCCTATCGCATGTAGCTTACAAATTCATCCGAAAATGTTAAATTTTTAATAAATCTGGTCAACATATTGAGGGCAAAGAATAAACAAGATCACTAGATTTCGTTTAGTTCTAGTGATATTATGTCTCAAATTTTAGTCGTTCAAAGAAGAATTTAAAACTTCAAATGTGGGACTTGGTAAGTTGGTTTGACTATGTTAAGAAATTTGTACTTTGTCTTACTTATTTAAAATTGGAAGTATACGCGTTTTAGTTGGTGTATAATGGGGAATGGGGAAAGAGTGTTTTTTTTAATTTAACCATTTTATTGGAAAACAAGTACGAAAGTATAGAGAAAGTATAGGGCGTTACCGACAATATGATACCCTACACCAGTTATAAATATTAAATGTGGTTAATTTTTCATAATAAAGCATTTATCTTCTATTACCTTGTTCCGATACATTTAAGCTATTTATGGATGAAAAACTAATTTTCTGAAAGAGGCTTTATATGGGGGCTAGGGGCAAATATGGACCAAGCCTGATAAAATTTTGTGAGTATATTTATTTTTATTAACATAATTATGAGCTCAGAAGCCCTTTTCGGGGGGTTCTGTTGTATGGGGGCTAGGTGAAATAATGGACCGATTTTAATCATTTTCAATTTCTGATCGGTCTATAATTGGTCATAGTTCCCATACAAGGTCCTTTCCCGAAAATCACTTAAACTCACATAAGTCATTACTTAATTAAGATATGCATATAAAATTTGGTACAATTATTGTTCTTATTAGTGTTTATAAACCGGTTAACCGAAAAACCGGTTTTCGGTTAACCGGGTTATCCGGGTTTTAAGTCTCGGTTAACCGGTTTAAAAAAATTTTAATTTTTAGTACAAAATTGAATGTTTTTTTATTGTGGTTTTTAAAAATTTTGGATAGATAATTCTAAAAATTATTTTCCGTTTGTGTATATGAAAACAGACCTAAGATTGTTAAACAAAAGTTAGGAAAGTTAAACATATCTACATATATTATCTATATAAAATGGAGATTGACAATTTCAGACAATCATGAAATTAGTAAA
This sequence comes from Lucilia sericata, assembly GCF_015586225.1. NCBI lineage: Eukaryota > Metazoa > Arthropoda > Insecta > Diptera > Calliphoridae > Lucilia > Lucilia sericata. The sequence continues at coordinate 200,425 of NW_023994252.1, forward strand.
ATGTTGGCATTTAAACCAATAAGAAAGTATAGTCGGACGTGACCGACCGTATGATACCCTACACCAGTTATGAATATTAAATGTGATTTATTTTTCATAGTAAAGCATTTATTTACAATATTCCCTTGTTCCGATACATTTAAGCAATTTATGGATGAAAAACTAATTTTCTGAAAGAGGCTTTATATGGGGGCTAGGGGCAAATATGGACCAAGCCTGATAAAATTTTATGAATATATTTATATGTACATAATATTTTATTGTGCTGAATTTCATCGAGGTATTTGTGTTTATAAGTTAATTGTGGACATTCAAGTAATTTTCTGAAGGGGACTTTGTATGGGAGTTAGTGTCAAATGAGGCCCGATCTCTATGAAATTTGACAAGGTTATCAATGTGCCGCTTTTTATCAATATACAGGTATATTTAACATAATTATGGGCTCAGAAGCCCTTTTCGGGGGGTTCTGTTGTATGGGGGCTAGGTGAAATAATGGACCGATTTTAACCATTTTCAATAGGCTTCGTCCTTGGGCCAAAATTCATCCAATTATCTTGAAAATTGCGACCTGTACCTTGCGCACAAGGTTTACATGGACAGCCAGCCAGCCGGCCAGACGGACGAACAGACGGACGGACAGACGGACATAGCTTAATCGACTCAGAAAACGATTCTAAGCCGATTGGTATACTTGGTACAGAACGAATATTTTTGTATGTTACAAACATCAGCACAATCCCAATATACCCTCCCCACTAAAGTGGTGTAGGGTATAATTACTTGATAGTCCTGGAGATACCATTTTTATACCCTACACCACTATAGTGGGGAGAGTATTATGCTTTTGTGCTGATGTTTGAAACACTCAAAAATTTTGATCCTACACCCACCTTAACGTATACCAATCGGCTCAGAATAACTGAGTCGATTAAGCTATGTCCGCCCGTCCGTCTGTCTGTCTGAGTGTCCCTGCAAACCTTATGCGCACGCTACAGGTCGCAATTCTCAGGATAATGAGGCGCGTACGCCTCATTAAGCCCAAGGACAAACATTACTGAAAATGGTTAAAATAGGTAAATTATTTCACCTAGCCCCCATACAACCGAACCACCCACCAATAGGGCTTTGGAACTCATAATTATATTAAATGTTCTATTATTTCAACAAAAATTGACGAAACTTAGTTTTACAAAAGTCTAAATGATACTGCCGATTTTCGTAATAATCGGGCCTCATTTGACCCTAGCCCCTATACAAAGTCTTCTTCAGAAAATGACTTGAATGTTCAAAATGTTCAAAGATAATTTGAAATTTAGCACATATTCTTCTCTGGATCAAATGAGGAAGACTGCTGAAAATGATTGAAATCGGCCAGCAACTGTACAAACAAACCCAAAACACCCTCCCACAAATGCTTTACTATCTCTACAGACTTTTATATAAGTCTAAATGATACTGCCGATTTTCGTAATTATCGGACAGCATCATCAAAAAGTGGCAGAACTATGTTAATGACCTTGCTGAATTTTATAATAATCGGTCCTTGTTATCTCTCATATATGTATGTATGTAAATCTATCCACCAAATGTTATGTCTTCTTTCAGTAAATCAGTTTTTATACCCTTCACCTTCGTGAGAGTAATTTCTATAATATAATTTTCCGACCCTATAAAGTTTATACATTCTGGATCCTTATAGGTAGCGGAGTTGATTAAGCTATGTATGTTGAAATCAGTTTTTAGAGGACCCCATATATCGGCGAGATCCGAATCTTCAATAATTCTGTTAGACATGCTTTCGAGAAGATCAGTCCATAAAATCCGGGAGAACCTCTGAAAATTTCATAAAAAATTGAAATTTTTTATTCATGCTCAGACAGACACTTTAAACCAACAACAACAAAACACATAATCATACACTAAATGTTTTATTGTACTTGTTTATAAAAACAAAGCTGGGCATGACGTTACTTTACGAACGAAGCAGTGTGTTGTTGCTAGAAACATGAAATTTAGTATGTAGAGCCCGGATTAGGTACAAACACATAAAAGGGGATTTTTTTTGTACTTTTTCGTCTACAAAAGGTACTTTTTGAATTTTCTATAATATTGAACATTAAATTAAGTATGTAGAGCCCGGATTAGGTGAGAACCTATAAAAAGGGGTTTTTTGGTACTTTTTCGTTCTACAAAAGGTACATTTTGAATTTTCTATAATATTGAACCTATAAACATGAAATTAAGTAAATTAACTAATATTTCTGTAAGTAAATTAACTAATATTTTTTATACCCTACGCCACCATAGTGGGGAGGGTATTATACGTTTATGCTGATGTTTGTAACATATTGGTCCTACACCCACCTCAAAGTATACCGATCGACTCAGAATCACTTTCTGAGTCGATTAAGCCATGTCCGTCCGTCCGTCCATTTGTCCGGCTGGCTGTCCATGACCCTAGCCCCCATACAAGGTCCCCTTCAGAAAATGACAATAATTCCCTAATAAACACTAGTATCACGATGAAATCCAGCATACATACCTCTAATGTAAACGTAAAGCCACGTACCAAAATTTGTAAGGATAGGCTCATATTTACCCTACACCACTTTAGTGGGGAGGGTATATTGGGTTTGTGCTGATGTTTGTAACATACAACAAGTAAGAAAGTATAGAAAGTGAATATTAAATGTGATTTATTTTTCATAATAATTCATTGTTCAGATACATTTAAGCAATTTATGGATGAAAAACTAATTTTCTGAAAGAGGCTTCATATGGGGCTAAGGGCAAATATGGACCTAGCCCGATGAAGTTTTGTGAATATATTTATATAATACTAGCTATACCCAGTGTGCTTTGTTACCCTAAAAGCAATATAAATAAAAAATCTTCTTAATAATTTTGAAGATTCTAACTGTAATGTTTTCCAGAGATACATTTTTTCCGAACGTTAATTAAGATTTTAATGTAATCGATGACAAATTAAAAAAAATCTAATATTTTTCCGGATATACGAAATTTTGTATTTAATTCATATAGGCCAAGACCCCATTGAAAGTCCGTCCGTTATTCTCTAAATGTTCACATTAATGTCAAAGATCTTCATGTAGAATTTGAAGATTCTAGCTCTAATAGTTTCTCAGATATAATAATTTTTCTATTTAATTCATATGGGAACTCATAGCCCGCAGATGAAAGTCCGCCCTTTTTTTCCCCAAAATTTTCATATGTATAATAAGGTTCTTCTTGCAATATTTGAAGAATCTTGTTCTATTAGTTTCCCAGATAAGCGAAATTTTGTATTTAATTCATATGTGAGGTGCGAAACCCCCATTGAAAGTCCGCCCGTTATTCTCTGAATGTTCACATGAATGTCAAAGTTCTTCAATTAAAATTTGAAGATTCTAGCTGTAATAGTTTCTCAGATATAATAATTTTCCTATTTAATTTATATGGGGGCTCCAAGCCCCCCATGACGAAAGTCCGCTCTTTTTTCTCCAAAATGTTCAGATGAATATTTAAGTTCATAGTGCAAAATTTGAAGAATTTAGTTCTATTAGTTTCCCAGATAAACCAATTTTTGTATTTTATTAATATGGGAGGTGCTGCTCTCCTCATGTTTACAAAATGTTTACATGGATATTAAAGTGCAAATTTTCAATATTCTAACTGTAATAGTTTCCAAGATAAACGAATTTTTGTATTTAATTTATATGGGAGGTGCCACGCCCCCTAATGCTAATCCGCCTACTTTTTTTCTTAAATAATTATATTGATACTAAAGTTGCTCCGACAAAATTTGAAGACTCTAACGATTATATTATCTCAGATATACTAATTTAATATTTTCTTAATATGGGCGTGGCACGTCGCCCACATGAAATTTCAACATAAAAAGTAGCCTATAGTTCCTTCCAGACATACAGGAAGAAACTGTGAAAATTTCAGGAAAATCGGTCCAGCCGTTTACCAGTCTATAAAGCACAAACATACAAACAACATACATACATACATACATACATACATACATACATACATACATACATACATACATACATACATACATACATACATACATACATACATACATACATACATACATACATACATACATACATACATACATACATACATACATACATACATACATACATACATACATACATACATACATACATACATACATACATACATACATACATACATACATACATACATACATACATACATACATACATACATACATACATACATACATACAAACACACTTTCATTTTTATATATATAGATTCATATGGGAGGTGCCTCGTTCCCTATTGCTAGTCCGCCTATTTTTTGTCCTAAATATTCATGTTGTTAATAAAGTAGCTCTGAAAATTTGAGAACTCTAACTGTTATATTTTCTCAGATATACTAATTTAAGATTTTATTATATGGTGTCACGCCCACTATAGATAGGCCGCCCATTTTTTTCCACATATGTTCATATGGATGTCAAAGTTGTCCATACAAAATCTGATGACTCTAGCTGTTGCAGTTTCTGAGATATGCAACTTTTAATTGTTATTTTGGATGTAGGCGTGGCACCACGCCCACTTAAAATTTCTAAATAAAAAGTAGCCTATAGTTCCTTCCAGACATACAGGAAAGCACTGTGAAAATTTCAAGAAAATCGGTCCAGCAGTTTAGCCGTCTATAGACTTCAAACAAACAAACAAACCCACAAACAAATAAACACACATTCATTATACCCTACACCACTTTAATGGGGAGGGTATATTGGATTTGTGCTGATGTTTGTAACAAACAAAAATATTCGTCCTAGACCCACCTTAAAGTATACCAATCGGCTTAGAATCGTTTTCTGAGTCGCTTAAGCTATGTCCGTCCATCTGGCTGGCTGGCTGTCCATGTAAACCTTGTGCGCAAGGTACAGGTCGCAATTTCCAAGATAATTATATGAAATTTGGCATGCACGTTTTATTTGACCCAAGGACGAAGCCTATTGAAAATGGTTAAAATCGGTCCATTATTTCACCTGGCCCCCATAGAACAGAACCCCCCGAAAAGGACTTCTGAGCTCATAATTATGTTAAATATACAGATATATCGATAAAATACGGCACAACTAAGTTTTATAGAAGTCTTGATGACCCTGCCAAATTTCATTAAGATCGGGCCCCATTTGACCCTAGCTCCCATACAAAGTCCCCTTCAGAAAATTACTTGAATGTCCCAAATTAACTTATAAACACAAATATCGCGATGAAATTCAGCACAATAAAATATTATGTAAATATATTAACAAAATTTTATCGGGCTTGGTCCATATTTGCCCCTAGCCCCCATATAAAGCCTCTTTCAGAAAATTAGTTTTTCATCCATAAATTGCTTAAATGTATCGGAACAAGGGAATATTGAAAATAAATGCTTTACTATGAAAAATAAATCACATTTAATATTCATAACTGGTGTAGGGTATCATATGGTCGGCCTCGCCCGACTATACTTTCTTACTTGTTTTTATATATATAGATGTATATTGTAAAAAATACACAAGATGACAAACATAATTATATGTGAGAATTTGAGAAAAGACTCAAACAACAAGTGCATTTTATTGCATGCAATATTTTTAGGAAGGTACCATAGAGACAGATGTGTACGTTTAATTAGTAAATAACTACTAACAGTCTTATGCAAAAAAAATCTTATTATGACCTTAAAGTGTATATTAGTTAACAACAACTTTTAGCTTAATAATCCATTGTTAAAAAAGTGTATACAAAAACAGTATTTTAACTAAAATACATTTTAATGTTTTTTTAGATTTGATGCTGGCAATACCATTATTTTATTCTGTCAATATTTTCATAATGTTGTATATGAACGATTATTAGTTCATTTGGTATTCGTGTCTAATATTATTTTTTTATGCTTTTATATAAAATAATTGTTTTTAATAACATAAAAATGGGGTTGGAGTTGTTTATTTAATAAAAACAACGTATAAATCAAATAAAACAACTAATGTAATTGCAATATTATATTTTGATTAAAGAAAGTAATCGAGTAACGTTTTCTTTAAATTTGCATTGATATTTTACACATCACTAAACTATTTTATAAACAAAATTTATATTTTTGGCAAAAAGAAAAGAAAAACAAGTAAGAGTGTTATATTCGGCAATGCCGAATCTTATATACCCACCATCAAACCTCGTTTGACTAGAATGAAACTTACTTATGTCGAACTTCATCTATATACTCGTATTTTTAGGCCAGTTATAAGCGTTAAAGTAATTTTCTGAAGGGGACCTTATATAGGGGGTAGGGTCAATTATGGGTCGATCCTAATATAATTTGGTAGACAGAATTTGGTTCGTATTAAATTTATTTGTGTCGAATTTCATCGCTACACTCGTATTTTTAAGCCATTAATGAGCGTTGCAGTCATTTTCTAAAGGGGACCTTATATGATGGGTAGAGTCAATCATAGACCGATCCTCATAAAATTTTTTAGATAGATTTTGACTCGTATGAAACTTTCTTATGTCGAATTTCATCTATATACTAGTATTTTTAAGCCAGTAATGAGCGTTAAAGTCATTTTCTGAAGGGGACCTTATATGGGGGGTAGGGTCAATTATGAACCGATCCTCATAAAATTTTGCATAATGATTTTGGATCATAAGAAACTTCCATATGCCGAATTTTATCGCTATATTCGTATTTTTAAACAAGTTATGGCTGTTAAAGCTGATTTTCGAGGGGCCACTTGTATGGGGGCTATCAGAAAATGTGGACCGATATTGCCCATTTTCAATACCAAACAAACCTTACCTGTTAGAAATATTTATGTAAAATTTCAACCCTCTAGCTCTTTCCATTGGGACTCTATCGTGCTTTCAACAGACAGACAGACAGACAGACGGACGGACGGACAGACGGACAGACATGGCTAGATGGACTTAGAATTTAATGAGGACCCAGAATATATATACTTTTGTGGGTCTATGACCAATATTTCGATGTGTTACAAACGGAATGACAAAATCAATATACCCCCCATCTTTTTTGATGGTGGGTATAACAAGTAAGAAAGTATAGTCGGGCGAGGCCGACCATATGATACCCTACACCAGTTATGAATATTATATGTGAATTATTTTTCATAGTAAAGCATTTATTTTCAATATTCCCTTGTTCCGATACATATAAGCAATTTATGGATGAAAAACTAATTTTCTGAAAGAGGCTTTATATGGGGGCTAGGGGCAAATATGGACCAAGCCCGATAAAATTTTGTGAATATATTTATATTTACATAATATTTTATTGTGCTGAATTTCATCGCGATATTTGTGTTTATAAGTAAATTTGGGACATTCAAGTAATTTTCTGAAGGGACTTTGTATGGGAGCTAGGGTCAAATGGGGCCCGATCTTTATGAAATTTGGCAGGGTCATCAAGAATTTTATAAAACTTAGTTGTGCCGTATTTATCGATATATCTGTATATTTAACATAATTATGAGCTCAGAAGCACAGAAGCTTTACTATGAAAAATAAATCACATTTAATATTCATAACTGGTGTAGGGTATCATATGGTCGGCTTCGCCCGACTATAATTTCTTACTTGTTTTGCATAAGACGGTAAATGTTTTGTTTGTTTTTATGACAAGTAAAATGTTTTTTCTTTTTCAAAACAAAAATTTTAAACCTTAAAAAAATCGTAACAATATATTTATTATTATATATTATAGGTTTTGAAGAAGTAATGTGTCGTACAGTTCATTTCATTCCCGTAGTCGTGATCGAAATAAAATTCGAATCGAAATTAATTTCGATAGTGCATAATTTTCTCATGAAGTTACTCGATACGAAACGAATTGAGTTGTTGCTTCAGTGTTGTAAAAAACTTTCATAATATAAAATGGTTAAAATCGGTCCATTATTTCACCTAGCCCCCATACAACAGAACCCCCGAAAAGGGCTTCTGAGCTCATAATTATGTTAAATATACAGATATATCGATAAAATACGGCACAACTAAGTGTTATAGAAGTCTTGATGACCCTGCCAAATTTCATAAAGATCGGGCCATCCCCTTCAGAAAATTACTTGATGTCCCAAATTAACTTATAAACACAAATATCGCGATGAAATTCAGCACAATAAAATATTATGTCAATATAAATATATTCACAAAATTTTTTCGGGCTTGGTCCATATTTGCCCCTAGCCCCCATATAAAGCCTCTTTCAGAAAATTAGTTTTTCATCCATAAATTGCTTAGGAATATTGAAGATAAATGCTTTATTATGAAAAATAAATCACATTTAATATTCATAACTGGTGTAGGGTATCATATGGTCGGCCACGCCCGACTAATTTCTTACATGTTTTTCATAAGACTGTAAATGTTTTGTTTGTTTTTATGACAAGTAAAATGTTTTTTCTTTTTCAAAACAAAAATTTTAAACTTTAAAAAAAATCGGAACAATATATTTATTATTATATATTATAGGGTGATCGAAATAAAATTCGAATCGAAATTAATTTCGATAGTGCATAATTTTCTCATGAAGTTACTAGATACGAAACGAAAAAACTTTCATAATATATTTTACAATACTGAACGAAGTGTTAACAAAACTCATATATATGTTTCATTATAATTCAAAAATTTAAAGCAAAATTAAAAAAAAAAAAAAAAAAACAAATTAAATGCAGAGAGGAGTTTTTTATGCAAAATATAATATTCCAAGCAGCGTTGCCACTTTGGTCCAATTGGACCAAAATTGGTAGTTTCAAACCTCTAAAATGAATTTTGGTAGTTTGGTTGGTAGGTTTAAATTTTGGTCCAAATTTGGTAGGATGAGATAATTTTGATTTCATGCATATGAATTTATAAACATTTCTGACCTTGTTATGGCAAAGTAATAAGAATTTTAATAAATACGTCAATCTCAGGTTTATCCTTGTTAAGTTTATATTGTTTATTCTAAGAAAATATTAAGTTTCTATGTATTTCAACATTTCTGATTCATGAATGTTAGTAAGTTAGTTGGTTTGAAATGAGGATGTTATATAAAATCCGAAGGAATACTTGTAGGCCTGCATCGGTCCCGTTGTGAACTTCCTAACCAATGCCTCAGGTGGGAATCGAACGCACGACATCAGGTCTGACTATAACATAAACCACTAACCTACTGGAGGCCACACTAATTAATTTTTTTCTAAGAAGCCAGATTCATGAATGAATATATAATTTGGTGGGTCTAATACCTTACAAACGGAATCACAAAATTAATATACCCCAATCCTTTTTTTGATGGGTATAAAAATATTAGGGGTATATTGATTTTGTGATTCCGTTTGTAAGTATATATTTTTTCTAGGTTTTTATTTGATTATAAGACGATATATCCATGTCCGCCAGTCTGTCTGTTGAAACAGTTTTTTAGGAACCGAAATCTATGTCTATTGGTCCACGATTGATCCTATTACAGACATATAGCCCCTTTTACGGAAAATAATTTTATTATCAATAAATAGCAAATTAATTCACCGTAGTATAATAAAAGGATTTATCCATAAAGTCCTCAATTTATACGATAGATGCTGATGGTGGATATACATATATGATTCGTCATAGCCGAATATAATACTATTAAAATTTTCTCGGGAATGATTTTGGTACAAATTTTGTCGAAAACAGCAATTATGTATTTCATAACTATATAGTACCAAAGTATTTGGAAATTTTGTCTAATTACGTAAAAGTAAACCATTGATTTTTTGGAACAAATCATTGTATGATATTACATATTAGTTTTAAAAGTAATGGAACTCTAAACAGAAGCAATTGTCCCTAAGGAAAAATTTGGTAGTTTTTGTAACGTTTTGGTAGTTTTTTGTCGGAACTTTGGTAAGAAAAATAAATTGTGAGTGGCAACGCTGATTCCAAGTGATATGTAAATACAACATGGATCTTTGTTTAGTTATTTACTTTTATTTATTTGGCAGATATTGGTTGCATTGACGGAACAAAATGCTTGACAAATCAAAATGTCGTAAGGGACTTAACATTGGAAATTAATCCTATATATATATAAAACAGACTGTTTGTTTGTGTGTTTGTTTGTTACGCTTTCACGGCAAAACTACTGAACCGACTTACATGAAATTTGGACCTCTAATAGGTCTAACCCCAAAAGGAACAATCGGCTATATAAAATTTTGATCACATTCCACGCCCCTGTTTACGCCCACTTTTTGTAAAACTATTGTTACACCAATTTTGCAATCGCAATATGCAAAAACTACTAAACCGATTAACCTGAAATTTTTCATACCGATAGGTATAAGCTTAGAAAGAACTATAGGATATATATAAGAACTTGATCCGATGCCACGCCCCTTTCTATGCCCACTTTTTATAAAACTATAGTTACCTATATCTTATCCTATAATTATATGATAGAGAAAGTCTGTTTCAAGGTTGGCAACCGAAACGAATAACGGTATCGGTAACGATATCGGTATTAAATTTTTTATTATTTCGGTATCGGTAACGGTATTTGAATTATATCGGTATCGATATACCGGTATAATACTAATATATCGGTATTATAATAAAATGTATCAAACCTAACAAAAAGTAAAAAGAAAAATATAAATAAAATTGATTTTGTATATTCAAAGGGAAATAAATAAGCTTTTAAACATAAGGAACACAAAAGTTTACAAATATTTAAAATTTTTATTAAGAGATCATAAAAAATAAAATTATTATAAAGAAAAAATAATTCATTTAATTAACGAATACTTTAATGTAAAAAAACATTTAAGTAACTTTTCATATCATATCCTAAGGATCACAAAAGTTTACAAATATTTAAAATTTGTATTAAGAGATCATAAAAAATAATTCATTTAATTAATAAATACTTTAAAGTATAAAAACATTTGATTAGCTTTTAATTATTTTTGGTAAATAAACAAAAATAAAGTTTTAATTTTTTAATTTATGAGACTTTACGATAACACATCAACTAATATTTTAAAACAATTCCGCATTAGATCGAATAACTACTACTGACTAGGGGTTCATGATATACTTCACTCCAGAAAATAAACGTTCCACACTTACTTGTGTGGCTGGTACAGCTAGCATTACTTACTCCGGTTTGACTTTGCTTTGTTCTTTCCACCAATTGAGAACATTTACATGTCTTTGTACACGTTTTTCATTCCTAAAAGCATTTAGCAATTCACGTATTTTATCGTTGTTTGGTGTTGAAATGGAATTTTCTTTTTCCATATTTTTGAGGATTGCTTCTACGCAGTCAGAGGACGAACTTGAGCTACAACTTATATTATCATCAAGGGATATGCAAGAGTTTTGGGAAATTATGTCCATTTTAACACTTACTCTTACGATATGGTCAATTGCTCGTTGGACAAGAACACCTTTCAGAACCAGGTTCCAACGAGGATCCATAAACTCCTAGGAAGGCTTCATTCTCAAAAAGAATGTCTTCCTTCTTTTTTATTTCCTCAAGTAATTTATATGAGAAATTATTTTTAACCTTTTGTAGTTAAATTTTACAGGTAAACCAGGCGTCGAAGGCGTCTCCAAATGTTAACTGTTCTTTTTGAAGAATTTTCGTGGCTATAATAGCTGGTCGTAAAGCTCCCACAGCATCTTTTATATATTGCCACATTTCATTGGATATAAAAAAAATCATTATTAGCTCTGGATAAATTTTCACAAAACTGTTTCATTTTGTCATCCACAAGTGACGACAGCATTTCAAAAGTAGACGACCACCGAGTAGTACAATCAATTGTAGGTTTAGTGAGATTCTGATTTTTTAATAACATATTTATATTAGGCGTTCTTAATTTTTTAATAACACCTCGGGCCTTTTCAATAACTTTGAGCATTTCAGGCTCCTTAAGAACAGCATTTACAGCAAGTTGAAGGGTGTGAGCTGCACAGCGAATGCCTGTGTATAAAGAGCTTAATTAAATTTGGCTTTAATACGTGAAAAGTTAAAAGAAAAGTCTTACCTATGCATTTTGTGTTTAAAGTAAAATTTTCGAGACATTCATCAAATTCTAAATCACCGTTCTCTTCATTTTCATTAATTTCTTCAAACTCGTTAATCAATGATATACATTTTAACATATTTCGACCGTTGTCTGTTGTGCATGAATAAATCTGATCTGTAGAGATGTTATACTTCTGAAGTATGTGTTTTTAGATATTCTCCAGTATGACGTCCAAAAAGATCTGATACGGCCAATGTTCTTAGAACAATTTTGTCATCATCTATAAATTGAGCATTTACACCTTAAACAAAAGGTTATATACATACATTTTTAAATAATATGTAGATGTTATAACTTACCTAAAAAAGCTCTGTTTAAATATGTAAGACCATCTATTTTCAACGAAATCAATTTTCTTTCCATTTCTGTTGAAATTCTTGAAATAATTTCCTTATGCTTTTTTATTACTTCTTCTTTAATAATTTTTCTATTTATTGTCGAATTTCCAAGTCCTTTTAAAATGGGATCGATGATTTTGCGGAAACCTGAATCCTCAACAACTGAAAACGGTCTTCCATTTACGGTGCAGAGTTCTACGCAAGACTTGAGCAGAACCTCTTTGGACATTGTTATATGTACTTTTAACATATTTAATATGCTTCTGCTAAGAACTGATGTCGATGGATTATCTTTTTTTACACTTTTATTTTGCATTTCTTTCGAAATCTTCTCCCAAATTTGTTTGTGATGTGTTCTAATATGGCATGCTAAATTGGTACCGTGATCATTCTATGTATAAACAATTTTTATACCCTACACCACTATAGTGGGGAGGGTATTATACGTTTGTGCTGATGTTTGTAACACACAAAAATATTGGTCCTACACCCACCTTTAAGTATACCGATCGACTCAGAATCACATTTTGAGTCGATTAAGACATGTCCGTCCGTCCGTCTGTCCGACTGGCTGGCTGGCTGGCTGTCCATGTAAACCTTGTGCGCAAGGTACAGGCCGCATTTTTCAAGATAATTTGATGAAATTTGGACCAAGCATGTTTTTTGGCACAAGGACGAAGCCTATTGAAAATGGTTGAAATCGGTCCATTATTTCACCTAGCCCCCATACAACCGTACCTCCCGATTTGGGCTTTTTATGCCATAATTACGTCAAATATGCTATTATCTCTCTAAAAATTGGCACAAATAAGTTTTATATAAATATAAATGACACTGCAGATTTTCGTAATGATCGGCCCTTATTTGACCCCAGCCCCCATACAAACTCCCCTTCAAAAAATGTCTTAAACGTCTAAAATTGACTTGTAACCATTTGTATCGCAATGAAACTCAACATAATTAACTATTATTTAACAATATATCCTTTTCCCAAATTTATTGAGGATCGGCCCATGTTTGACCTATACTCCTATATAAAGCCTCATTTAGAAAATTTGTTTTTTATCAATAAATTGCTTAAATACTTTGGAATTAAGGTAAAATTCAACATAAATGTTTCTTTGTGAAAAATTTAAATTTTTAAACAAGTAAGAAAGTATAGTCGGGCGAGGCCGACCATATGATACCCTACACCAGTTATGAATATTAAATGTGATTTATTTTTCATAATAAAGCATTTATCTTCAATATTCCCTTGTTCCGATACATTTAAGCAATTTATGGATGAAAAACTAATTTTCTAAAAGAGGCTTTATATGGGGGCTAGGGGCAAATATGGACCAAGCCCGATAAAATTTTGTGAATATATTTATATTTACATAATATTTTATTGTGCTGAATTTCATCGCGATATTTGTGTTTATAAGTTAATTTGGGACATTCAAGTAATTTTCTGAAGGGGACTTTGTATGGGAGCTAGGGTCAAATGGGGCCCGATCTTTATGAAATTTGGCAGGGTCATCAAGACTTCTATAAAACTTAGTTGTGCCGTATATTATCGATATATCTGTATATTTAACATAATTATGAGCTCAGAAGCCCTTTTCGGGGGGTTCTGCTCTATGGGGGCTAGGTGAAATAATGGACCGATTTTAACCATTTTCAATAGGCTTCGTCCTTGGGTCAAATAAAATGTGCATGCCAAATTTCATCCAATTATCTTGAAAATTGCGACCTGTAGCTTGCGCACAAGGTTTACATGGACAGCCAGCCAGCCAGCCAGACGGACGGACATAGCTTAATCGACTCAGAAAACGATTCTAAGCCGATTGGTATACTTTAAGGTGGGTCTAGGACGAATATTTTTGTATGTTACAAACATCAGCACAAATCCAATATACCCTCCCCACTAAAGTGGTGTAGGGTATAAATATACTCATGGTGTAGGGTATTATATGGTCGGCCATGCCCGACTATACTTTCCTACTTGTTTGTTTTAAAATGTCTTTAAATTTATATTTTTCAATTAAGATGTGCGCGTCACTTTTGATTCAAAGAAAAACTTGTTTTATTGTTTACGAAAATAAATTAAGTAAATAACAAAAGCAGAGTTGCAATAGATGAGTTGAAAATTACTACTTAATTTTTTTGCTACTATTTTCAATCAGTAGTAAAGAAATGGAAATAAGATTTTTTGGTAAAGTTTACTATATTAATACCGGTATGAAAACGGTATTGATACCGATATAATAACGGTATTGTTCCGGTATGATACCGGTATAAGGGTAAAGGGTATTTGAATACCGGTATTTATACCGAAAAACTTATTACGGTATCGGTATCAATACCGGTATTCAATTTTAAACGGTATTTCATCGGTATCGGTATTAATAACGGTATCGGTTGCCAACCTTGGTCTGTTTGTTACGCTTTCAGGGACAAACTACTGAATCGATTTACATGAAATTTAGAACACTAATAGTTCTATTCTAAAGTAGAACAATAGGCTATATAAAAAATGATTTGACGTCACGATTCTTCTTATGCTCACTTTTTTTTCATTCGAGACTTACAGAAAACTACTGAACCGATAGGTCTGATCTCAAGATCAGGATCGGACGCCACGCCCCTTTTTGCACCAACTTTTTGTAAAACAATTATTAAACCAAATTTACGTTGAGGCTTACACAAAACTACTGATCCGATTTTCATGAAATCTGTTATAGTGACTGTTGTGGAATGAACAGTACATATGAAACTCTTTTTTACTATTTCACTACATAACTAATAAACTTATTTACATAAAATTTGGCATTTAATAGGTCTAACCTCAGAAGTTAACAAGTTAGAGTGCTATATTCGGCTATGACGAATCTTAAATCCCCTCCACCAGCAAGCTACTTTTTATTAAAAACCATTTAGCTATCTAATTTTTAGATAACTTGACTTCATATAGGACGAATTACGGGCCTCTCCAGAAAAATTTCGTAGTGTAATTCATATGTATGTATACAAAACATATTTGTGTCGAATTTTATCAAGATAGCTTTATTTAACAATGAAATATCCCTGCCAGCAAATTTGAGTTTAATTTTGGATAAATGAACTAAATTTACACTATTAAGGCTCAAATTCATGTTTCTCAGTGCTAAATAAAAATATTTACAAAAACAAAATACATTATTTTCTAATTTTTATCCCATTTTTGTAAAATTTAAGTTCGATCTAATATACCAAAAAGAAACGTAAATGATAATAATTAGATAGAATAAAAATGTATAAAAAGAACACTTTTTAATACACTAACAAGATAATTTAAGGCAGAATTATTTTTGCTCTCAAAATTTAGAAGAAAAAGTGTTTGTATATTTCAGTAAATATATTAAGTTTATAGTGATCAGTTGTGTGAATAGTAACACATTGTGAAATTTTGTAATGATTTTATTTAAAATTTAATATATAAAAAATAAATTTAATATATAATAAACATAAGTGAGAGATTAGTGAGTATAAACAATTTTAAATTATTCATAAAGTAAGAGAAATAAAGAAAATGTATTATAAAGTCGCTTTTACTACATAAAATAGTGTAAAATTAGATAAATTTCCAGTTTCCCTATTGCTATGGCAAAACTGGAAATTTTACTAATTTTACGCACTTTTATGCTATAAAAAGTGACTAAAAACTGAAACGAAATCGACTCACTAAGTAAGTATTAAACAGGAGGAACAGTTTCTTACCAACGCGGTCACTTTTCTTCCTTTCAAATTGTGCAATATTAGATGTTTTTTAGATATTTTTACCTACACGTTGTTACGTTATGGATACTATTTATATAGCAATTGTTTGCAGGGATGTGAGTTTAAATGTTTTTCGGAAGAGAGCCTTATATGGGAGTTATGACCAGTAATGGACCGATCCGGGGAAAAATTGTTAGACTGATTTATACGTATACAAATCACATTCAAGTTGAATTTTATTTGATGATTTTCGGAAGTGGACCCTATATGGGAGCTTTGACCAATTATAGTCTTATCCGAAAAAATTTCGTAGAGTGATTCATATAAAGACGAAACATATTTGTGTCAATTTTATCAAGATACCTTTATTTGACAATTAAATATGTGCGTTTAAGTGATTTCCGGAAGTGGGCCTTATATGGGAGCTATGACAAATAATGGACCGATCCGAAAAGAAATTTGGTGTAATGATTCGTATGTACACAAAACATATTCAGTTCGAATTTTATTTTTTTCGAGGTAGCCTGAAATTTTTAATCATAACTCTTAACATCGTGAACCGGTTTTACTGATTTTCAATACCAAACTGTACCGGATAATAAGGAATGTTTTGGGGTAATTTCGTGAATTTTTATTGCTTCGTTTTAACGTGAGCGTGTTTTACACAGACAGACAGACGGACGGACGGACATAGCTAAATCGACTCAGAATTTCAAGTATCAAGGATAATGATCAAGAATATATATACTTTGTTGGGTCTCAGATGAATATTTCTTGGTGTTACACACGGAATGACAATGTTATATATACCATCTATCACCACTGATGGTGGTAGAGGGTATAAAAAACTCTATATGATATTGATTGGATGATACACACATTTTTATGTTCACTTTTTGAATAACTGCTATAACACCAAATTTCTAGGCCAAATATAAAAAAAACATAAACCGATTTTCAAGAAATTTGGCAACATACAGTGTTTGAGGAAGAGAATGTTTTATACACCAAATCCAAATAAATACACCTATAGCACTAATTTCGGGCCTGTTGTGATCTTAATGAAATGCAATGACCTTTTTCCGTCCACTTTTTGTTACATTCATAATGCTAAAGATCATGATATATAATTCTCATAGTATATGAGAATTATTATTCAGTTAAATTTTTAATCAAAAATTTATTTTTATATGAAAACTCTAAAATGTTTGTAGATCCTTAACTAACTATTCGATTAGGTAAAATTATAATCTGTATTCAATTTAATTTATTATCAAAAATCGATTTTCATCTAAAGCGTTTTCCACGGGGAAACTGTTTTTATTCAAAAACCTGTAATCTGCTGTATATTCTCAGAAAATAACTATTTTAAAACAGAATCTTTATTAGATCTTAAATGAATGTCTACGATGCCACATTTGTATGCAGAATAAAAACTACTGAACAAAAACCTCTTCTAAAATAGGGAAAATAATATATTCATATTACATTTTCACTTAAATTCTAATTTTAAATCGGCTGTGGTTCCTTCCTTTAACACCTAAATCTATCTAGAAAATCATTCATATCTCCCCTTAAAATTTCTATTTATATAACTCTTAAAAAAATTACTTTAAATAACTCTCAATTTGAGAAAACAATAAAGATCCGTAATCACTCATATTTTCCATACAAATCAAGTTTTATAGCAAAAATAAAAAATTTAAATTTATTGTTAATCTAGATAACAATAAAAATCTATGATCAGGTAAATATGCCATAAAAAATTATCTTGATATAAATTCGGTTGGCATTTTTCAAATGCAGCTCAAATCTAATAAACCATGAAGATATGTATTTGAGTACTCATTAGAATGTCCCGAAAGGCAGCACTTTTGCAAATCTTATATAGGTAGACCTCTCAAACGATGCATATAAAATTTGGATAAAATGATCTTTCGATATCTTTTTATACTTTTAGAAAACTATCCACCAAAACTTCTGCACAACCTTTTCTAATTTTTTTTTAATTAGAGGAAGACGTGGATATTTTAATAAGTAAAATTATTTGGGTATCTGCTTTGTACATCTAACGATATTTGACCTTTATTTCTTCGGATTTAATAACCCAGAGGGAAAAAGAGGCAGTAAAGAGGCCTTACTAAAGGCATTATTTTGCAGACACAAGCACACCCCTCTGCATTGCAAAAACATTTCAATTTTACACGGCGTGTCATTGTCAGCCAAGTGCTTGCCTTCTCGCTTCTATTAAAAGGCTGATAGAAGGCTTCCTTAAAAAGGCCTATTAAACGGTCTTCCGTTGTAGGCCTATAACGTAATGTATATAAGATGGTCTTCCGTTAAAGTCATATTAGAAAATCTTCAGTCAAAGGCTTTGTAAAAAGTCTGTATAGGAAATTATTATAAAAGTTTTAGGGATATATTCATAGGAGTTTATTTTCATAAAAAAAAATTGATAAATTCTTATCCTAAGACTTTTAATATAATTACCTAAGCAGACATTCTACAATGCATGCGGAAGCATGTGTTATTAGGGAAGACATTATTAATAAATTCGACATTAAACATATGAAATTGGTACATGCGTATTTTTAATTATAAAAGCCTACTTTACGAGAACTTTACAACATAAAGTTTTGCAAAAGACTAAATTTTATTTGGAATGTAAAAAAATACATTCTTCTGTTTTCAGGTAGCGGTTTATAAAAAAGAGGGCAAAATAAATTTTATAGAGTCGATTTTAGAGAGCCAATATATAAAAATAATTGCAAACCCAATCATGTTTGAATTTTAATAATTGTTTGTTTGGCATTGTTTTGCAATGCAACATGTAATGTGCATGAATCCTACAAGAAGGGGAAGCTATGTGCTTGTGGAATATCTTCCGCGAGAAGGCAATGAGGAATGAGTATCGCATCTTTTAGAATGAGTAAATATGTCTCTTAGAAGGCCTAAAAATCAAAGTCCTACCATTTTTCCCCGCTGGGAAGTGGTGTCAAAATTCAGTCAAAACATTAGCTAATGAATAAAAATAATATGTTTAAACATACTTTTGTATAAATGGATGTATTTTTGAGAAACAATGATAAGACAAAAATGGTGGTTTTACTCTTAAATGAACTACTCAAAATTATTTGTCAAATTTAAAGTTGTTTTATTTTCACTGTCAAGATTCAAGGGTTCTTCTTATTTTTAACAGAACAGAACAGAAAAAAACTTAATTTTGTTATTTTTAAAGGAATTTGAAATCTTCCAAATTTTTCATAATTTTGTGCAGAATGTTTCATAATCGTTTCAAAGTTTCTTCAATTGCCTGCACTTTTTCAAAAAGAAAGAAAATCGCTTGAAATTTTGTACGGTTAATGGTACGTATTTTTGTAGTTTATAAAACGACCCGAATTTCTCAAAAAAAGTTTCCTAAATGTTTCTAAAAATTAGTCAAAATTTTCTAATTAAAGCTAATTTTCAATTTGTAAATTTTTAAGGGACATATTTGTCCAGAAACTGACTTTAAGTATTAAACAAAATACAGACAAATATAATAACTATTTTATCGTTATAAGCTAAATTTTGACATCTATTAAAAAAAACTTTAGACATTACAGACAGAATAATATTCTCTTTATTTTAGAAGAAACCCGGGCAACACCGGGTACGCGCAGCTAGTATCGATATAGAAACAATTTTTCATATGGTATAAAATCCTACAAACAAAATTTTTTCATTCTTTTTTTGATAATAGACTTACTAGACTTGCAAAAAAATATAATGAAACGAAAACTATTTCAAATGTTTTGGTTTTTATATTTATTTTTAATTTTTATATCCTGTCTATATATATATATATATATATATATATATATATATATATATATATATATATATATATATATATAATGAATGTGTGTTTGTTTGTATGTTTGTATGTTTGAACGTTATAGACTACTAAACGGCTGAACCGATTTTCTTGAAATTTTCACAGCATATTCCTGCATGTCTGGAATAGGTAATAGGCTACTTTTTATTTCGAAATTTCAAGTGGGCGATGAGCCACGCCCACATTAAGAAAATATAAAATCCGTATATTTTAGATAATATAACAGTTAGAGTCCTCAAATTTTGTCGGAGCCACTTTAGTGTCAATATGATCATTTAGGACAAAAAGTAGGCGGACTAGCATTAGGGGGCGCGGTACCTCCCATATAAATTAAATACAAAAATTCGTTTATCTGGGAAACTAATAGAACCAAATTCTTAAAATTTAGCACGAAGAACTTTAACATCCATATAAACATTTTGGGTAATAAATTGGCGGACTACCCATGAGGGGAGCGGCACCTCCCATATTAATTAAATACAAAAATTCGTTTATCTGGGAAACTAATAGAACTAAATTCTTAAAATTTTGCACAAAGAACTTTAACATCCATATAAACATTTTGGGTAAAAAATTGGCGGACTACCCATGAGGGGAGCGGCACCTCCCATATTAATTAAAAACAAAAATTCGTTTATCTGGGAAACTAATAGAACTAAATTCTTAAAACTTTGCACGAAGAACTTTAATATTCATCTGAACATTTTTAAGGAAAAAAGAGCGGACTTTCATCTGGGGGGCTTGGAGCCCCCATATGAATAAAATAGAAAAATTCGTATATCTGAGAAACAATTAGAGCTAGAATCATTAAATTTTACTTGAAGAACTTTGACATTCACCTGAACATTTAGAATATAACGGGCGGACTTCCAATGGGTTACTTGGTACCTCCCATATGAATTAAATACAAAATTTCGTTTAACTGGGAAACTAATAGCACTAGATTCTTCAAATTTTGAACAAATTATTTTAATAATCATCTGAATATTTTGGAGGAAAAAGGGCGGACTTTCATCCGGGGGGCTTGAAGCCCCCACATGAATTAAATTCGTATATCTGAGAAACTATTAGAGCTAGAATCTTAAAATTTTACATGAAGAACTTTGACATTCATGTGAACATTTAGAGAATAACGGGCGGACTTTCAATGGGGGGCTTGGCACCACATATATGAATTAAATACAAAATTTCGTGCATCTTGGAAACTCTTATATTATTCAAATTTTTTGTAGATAGATAGAAATTGGCGATAGATAGAAACTGGCGAACTTGCAATAATTTGCTTGACATCTTTTATATGTAACATATAATAAATCTGGTATTTATTTATACATATTCCTTTTAGGGTAGCAAAGCATACTGGGTATAGCTAGTATATATATATACAGTGATTAAAATGACTAATATATTAGTAACCTAAATGCATATTTTCTCCTATGCATACGTATGTAATATTAAAATATAAATATATTTTATGAATATAATATATTTAATTGTTCCCATTCGAAATATTTCTAGTATTTTTGCTAAAAATATTTACCCATACAAACTATTGCATATTACAGCTTACAGACAAATATAAAATGTTTTCACATACAATATATTACGCAGCAACTCGCTAACATATTTATAATACCCACATATATTTCATATGGCTTGCCTATAATATTAAAATATTTTCCTACACAAATTATTCGAAGTCAACAATATTGAAGCCATGCAAGCAGTAATATACGAACATGAAATGTACGCAAGCAGAGCATATATGTGCCGACGAAAACACGAAACAAAACGATAGTCGCGACTATCAGGTTACAATATTTTTACTATCAAACTTAAATATTATTTACTATAGGAAATGACTTATGGTCTAAAATTTAACATTTCATGTTGAACTTGAAAAATTATAAAATGTGAAAAATGTATGCAAGATATAACCAAATTTTATTTAGAAAATAATTGAAAACGTTTATATCTATGTATGTTTTATGTATATTATGGGAAAAATGTATGCATAAAATAACCAAATTTTAATTAGAAAATTTTTGAATTGAATTATTGAATGTATGTATTTATTAAATTTATGTTTAATTTTTATGTGGAGTATTAAAATGTATGTATTTGTATTGATTGTAATATAATTAGAAAAAATTATATAAATACTTAGAGGATCATATGAATGTAAAAATATATTCAAATATGCAACACCATTTATATCTGGTTTTGTATATACATATGTATGTATGTAAGTATGTGTGAAACAATAACAAAAAACACATTCGTCATAAAAATGACCTGTAACAGCACTTTTCTTTCCTACTTTTCACGCACATTCCATAACGGTGGATTACGATAGGTCATTATACCCTACACCACTTTAGTGGGGAGGGTATATTGGATTTGTGCTGATGTTTGTAACATACAAAAATATTCGTCCTAGACCCACCTTAAAGTATACCAATCGGCTTAGAATCATTTTCTGAGTCGATTAAGCTATGTCCGTCCGTCCGTCTGGCTGGCTGGCTGTCCATGTAAACCTTGTGCGCAAGGTACAGGTCGCAATTTTCAAGATAATTGGATGAAATTTGGCAAGCACGTTTTATTTGACCTAAGGACGAAGCCTATTGAAAATGGTTAAAATCGGTCCATTATTTCACCTAGCCCCCATACAACAGAACCCCCCAAAAAGGGCTTCTGAGCTCATAATTATGTTAAATATACAGATATATCGATAAAATACGGCACAACTAAGTTTTATAGAAGTCTTGATGACCCTGCCAAATTTCATAAAGATCGGGCCCCAAATGACCCTAGCTCCCATACAAAGTCCCCTTCAGAAAATTACTTGAATGTCCCAAATTAGCTTATAAACACTAATATCGCAATGAAATTCAGCACAATAAAATATTATGTAAATTTAAATATATTCACAAAATTTTATCGGGCTTGGTCCATATTTGCCCCTAGCCCCCATATAAAGCCTCTTTCAGAAAATTAGTTTTTCATCCATAAATTGCTTAAGTGTATCGGAACAAGGGAATATTGAAGATAAATGCTTTATTATGAAAAATAAATCACATTTAATATTCATAACTGGTGTAGGGTATCATATGGTCGGCCACGCCCGACTATAATTTCTTACTTGTTTTTTCCCTGAATTGGTGGAGGGAAGAAGATATGTACTAGTAGAAATTCTCTTTCCTACTTTATCATTTTACGCACATTCCTTAACGATGGTTTACGCAAGATCCTTTTTTTTGCTTTACTTGAATTTGTGGTGGGGAGAAGAGGAAAGAAATATCATTATTATTTAGTCTCTCTCATGCAAATTCAAAAGGTTGGCAATGGCATATGCAAATTTATTGACACCTATATATTTTTTTCTTCGCGCCTGTTCATTCATTATTGTAAGATAATTGAGTGTATGTAATAATAATTTATAGAAATGTGACACATGCATATGAAAAACATACTTGTATATGTATGTAATACACTCATACATTTTTGTTGTTTTAACCTTTCACAATGTAAAATTACAAAAACAACTTTTTATGTCCCCTCTTAATTTTTTGCCATCCTGTTACAAATTTCTAAAATACCTATAATTTCCTTCATTATTGATCATTTCATAGACACTACTAATGCATTACTACCTGTTTACAAACTTATTGTCATCCTGTTACAAACAATATGTTTAAATATAGCCTGTAAAAACAATTTTTTACATATATACATATTTGAATATATTTTTACATTCATATGATCCTCTAAGTATTTATATAATTTTTTTCTAATTATATTACAATCAATACAAATACATACATTTTAATACTCCACATAAAAATTAAACATAAATTTAATAAATACATACATTCAATAATTCAATTCAAAAATTTTCTAATTAAAATTTGGTTATTTCATGCATACATTTTTCCCATAATATACATAAAACATACATAGATATAAACGTTTTCAATTATTTTCTAAATAAAATTTGGTTATATCTTGCATACATTTTTCACATTTTATAATTTTTCAAGTTCAACATGAAATGTTAAATTTTAGACCATAAGTCATTTCCTATAGTAAATAATATTTAAGTTTGATAGTAAAAATATTGTAACCTTATAGTCGCGACTATCGTTTTGTTTCGTGTTTTCGTCGGCACATATATGCTCTGCTTGCGTACATTTCATGTTCGTATATTACTGCTCGCATGGCTTCAATATTGTTGACTGCGAATAATTTGTGTAGGAAAATATTTTAATATTATAGGCAAGCCATATGAAATATATGTGGGTATTATAAATATGTTAGCGAGTTGCTGCGTAATATATTGTAAGTGAAAACATTTTATATTTGTCTGTATGCTGTAATATGCAATAGTTTGTATGGGTAAATATTTTTAGCAAAAATACTAGAAATATTTTGAACAGAACCATTTTTTAAATATGCATATTTTTTAATATTTATTTATTTTTAAATATGAGGTAAATGCATATTTATTGCAAAGTCAAAAATAAAAATATAAAAGCATCTACTAATATTTAAACTCTGTATATATATATATATATATATATATATATAGCTAGTATATATATATATATATATAGCTAGTATATATATATATATATATGTATATATATATATATATATATATACTAGCTATACCCAGTGTGCTTTGCTACCCTAAAAGGAATATGTATAAATAAATACCAGATTTATTATATGTTACATATAAAAGATGTCAAGCAAATTATTGCAAGTTCGCCAGTTTCTATCTATCGCCAATTTCTATCTATCTACAAAAAATTTGAATAATATAAGAGTTTCCAAGATGCACGAAATTTTGTATTTAATTCATATATGTGGTGCCAAGCCCCCCATTGAAAGTCCGCCCGTTATTCTCTAAATGTTCACATGAATGTCAAAGTTCTTCATGTAAAATTTTAAGATTCTAGCTCTAATAGTTTCTCAGATATACGAATTTAATTCATGTGGGGGCTTCAAGCCCCCCGGATGAAAGTCCGCCCTTTTTCCTCCAAAATATTCAGATGATTATTAAAATAATTTGTTCAAAATTTGAAGAATCTAGTTCTATTAGTTTCCCAGTTAAACGAAATTTTGTATTTAATTCATATGGGAGGTACCAAGTAACCCATTGGAAGTCCGCCCGTTATATTCTAAATGTTCAGGTGAATGTCAAAGTTCTTCAAGTAAAATTTAATGATTCTAGCTCTAATTGTTTCTCAGATATACGAATTTTTCTATTTTATTCATATGGGGGCTCCAAGCCCCCCAGATGAAAGTCCGCTCTTTTTTCCTTAAAAATGTTCAGATGAATATTAAAGTTCTTCGTGCAAAATTTTAAGAATTTAGTTCTATTAGTTTCCCAGATAAACGAATTTCTGTTTTTAATTAATATGGGAGGTGCCGCTCCCCTCATGGGTAGTCCGCCAATTTTTTACCCAAAATGTTTATATGGATGTTAAAGTTCTTTGTGCAAAATTTTAAGAATTTAGTTCTATTAGTTTCCCAGATAAACGAATTTTTGTATTTAATTAATATGGGAGGTGCCGCTCCCCTCATGGGTAGTCCGCCAATTTATTACCCAAAATGTTTATATGGATGTTAAAGTTCTTCGTGCTAAATTTTAAAAATTTAGTTCTATTAGTTTCCCAGATAAACGAATTTTTGTATTTAATTTATATGGGAGGTACCACGCCCCCTAATGCTAGTCCGCCTACTTTTTGTCCTAAATGATCATATTGACACTAAAGTGGCTCCGACAAAATTTGAGGACTCTAACTGTTATATTATCTAAAATATACGGATTTTATATTTTCTTAATGTGGGCGTGGCTCATCGCCCACTTGAAATTTCGAAATAAAAAGTAGCCTATTACCTATTCCAGACATGCAGGAATATGCTGTGAAAATTTTAAGAAAATCGGTTCAGCCGTTTAGTAGTCTATAACGTTCAAACATACAAACATACAAACAAACACACATTCATTTTTATATATATAGAATAGATATATATATATATATATATATATATATATATATATATATATATATATATATATATATATATATATAAATTAATGTGTTTGTTTGTATGTTTGAACGTTATAGACTACTAAACGGCTGAACCGATTTTCTTGAAATTTTCACAGCGCATTCCTGTATGTCTGGAATAGGTAATAGGCTACTTTTTATTTTGGAATTTCAAGTGGGCGAGGAGCCACGCCCATATTAAATCTGTATATTTGAGATAATATAACAGTTAGTTGTGCTTGAAGCCCCCATAAGAATTTAATAGAAAAATTCGTATATCTGAGAAACTATTAGAGCTAAAATTTCCAAATTTTACTTTACTTTCATCTGAACAATTAGAGTATAACGGGCGGACTTTCAATGGGGGACTTGGCACCTCCCATATTAATTAAATACAAAATTTCGTTTATCAGGGAAACTTATAGAACTGGATTCTTCAAATTTTGCTCAAATTACTTTAGTATTCATCTAAACATTTTGGAGATATGAATTAAGTAGAAAAATTCTTATATCTGAGAAACTATTAGAGCTGGAATCTTTAAATATTACATGAAGTACCTTGACATTCTTGTGAACATTTAGAGAATAATTTGCGGACTTTAAATGGGGGACTTGTCACTTCCCATATTAACAAAATACAAAAATTCGTTTATCTGGGAAACTAATAGAACTAGATTCTTCAAATTTTACATAAATTACTTTAATATTTAACTGAACAGTTTGGAGGAAAAGGTTCAGACACTCATCTGGGGAGTTTGAAGCCCCCACATGAATGAAATAGAAAAATTTTATATCTGAGAAACTATTAGAGCTAGAATCTTCAAATCTTCTTACCTAAAAGGAGAGGCTATAGAAGGCAGAGCTCGCTGGAGTGTTGGCTATTGATTGTTTTTTTTTTGTGTCTGATTGTATTGTCGAACTTGTCCTCTTAATGTGTTGTTGTTCTTCTTTATTTTTGTTTAGGATTTTCTATATGTTTCCTTTTTGGTTTTGCATGTTAACTTTCATGATGTCCGTCCACGAATGTTGTTTTCTACATGTATTTTCAATTGTGTTGTTTTTCGAGTTTCTGTGTGTTTAGTGCGATTTCCTGAAAATTGTAAAATTTATTAAAATAAATGTGCAAATAGTTATTGTAATGTACTTATCTGTTTTCTTTTAGTTTGTCCAGTTCATTCATTAAATGTTTATTTTAGAGATGTTGTTTGTAGAAAGATGGTTGATCGTATCTGCATGTGTTTTGTTGATTGTGTATGTACGCCAGCTACTCGGTGTAGAAACGTCGCTACTATAATGTAGCAACGCAGTGAAAATACTCATAGTGCAGTGTTGCATTTTTTGTTCAGGAATGAAAATTTTAATTTTGGCGGGTTTATAAAAAAATTAAAATAAATTATGAATGGAAATAGTAATTTCTAATTTTTATGAGAGCCTGATACCATATCAACCACGGACAGATATTTAGGATGATAATTAAGGTTCAGGAGGAGAATAGAGGAAGAGTATGTAGCAGGGCACTAAAATCTTGGAAAACTTGACATGAACAACGAATGTGGATAAAAAGAAGAAAGTAACAGATTTAATTATATATTTCAAATATATAATTTTTGGGAAAAATGTATTTGGATTAGTAAACATATACAGTTAAAGGTATGAAAACTGGCAACATACATTTTCCAGTAAATGTCAGTAGTTAAGTGCTAAGGGAACAAAACCAAATTTAAGAGCGATACTGAAGTCAACAAGATAAGACATAGGTTAGGTTAGGTTGATAGGAGGATGTATACTACATCAAATCCGAAGAAATACACCTAGGCCACTATCGGGCCTGTTGTGCGCTCCAATTCAAGAAAGACAAAAAAAAAAAATGTTCACTGGATGTATTATTTTTCCATGTTCAGCAACTCAGTTTCCTGGAAGTAATTCCTAATAATCTTCCAATCGGTGTTGGTTAAGAATGTTATTTCCGGAATAACATCACTTCCAAGATACTTGGATCTAACTTCGACGAATGCCTGACAATGGCAAAGAAAGTGCTCCAGAGTTTCTACATTCGTCTGAATCCGCACGTCCAATTTTGTATAGATGTGCACGTAATCCTGTGTGTCCACTCAGAATACGTACCATCATACTAACCTCAGACTTGCTCATTTTGAGAAGATTTCTCGTCTAGCTCTCATTAGGGTCACCCCATAGAATCTTTGTGGTTCTACCCACCGTTTCATTATTCCAAGAGGCCTTGTGGGATTATCTCATCCATATTTTTAATTCATCTTTTATTGCGTCGAATGGTTTTGCGTTTGTCAGGTTAACTACCTCGAGCTCCCTTCCCTTTAAAGCTATTACATTCGCCCTTTCGTTGCCGACTACTCCCGAGTGGCCTGGTACCCATATGATGTGAACCTTACCTCTGGGAGAGTATTCAGTTAAAGCTTTCTTACAATCCAATACGGTCTTAGATTTAACTCTATCACCTGATATCGCACAAATTTCCTTCTGGCTGTCGGTAAATATATTAAGCCCTGTGGGCGCCATATTTATTCTAATCCAATTTACACATTACGTTATTGCTCGTACTTCTGCCTGGAAGCTTGATTAGGTAAACGGTGGTATATTTCTGTTTCTGGGTCTTCAATATAGAACCCCAGGCCAACTTTGTCCCCTAATTTAGAGCCATCCGTGTAGCAACGGATTCCTACTGGTATTTGCTCTAATGTTCCGCTTGACCAAGACATTCTATCTGGGATTAGCGTTTCAAAGTTTCCGACATATTCAGTGTCTGGTATGCGATCAGGCACGTCCGATGAATGTGTATAACCTTCCAATGTGTCCAGTATACATTGATGACGTGTCCTATAACCGTTTTTGGCCAGTTCGCCTAAAGTAAAGAGCCGTTCGGCTGTAAGCGCCGCCTCATATCTTATATATGTTTCAATGGTTGAAGTAGTACACATGGCACCACTTATACCCAAGCAGCATGTACGCTGAACTCCCTGTAGTAGTTTGATATTACACTTTTTGTCCAAAGCAGTCCACCAGATTATTGAAGCATAAGCTAGAATTGGTCTAATTACACTTTTATAAAGCCAATTTGTCATAGTAGGACTAAGACCCCATTTCATGCCTATGGTTCTCCTACATATCGCCCAGCACCTATGTGCCTCGTTGATCCTATCCTCTATGTGGTGTCTCCATTTTAATTTCCGGTCAAGTATTACACCTAAGTACTTAACTTTGTCTGTCACCGGTATCTTCTTGCCCAGGAAGCAAGGTTCAGTATATGTAGAAATTTTTGTCTTTCTTGTGAAAAGACAGATTTCCGTCTTCGCCAGGTTAACATTGAGGCCTCTCGGTTGAGCCCAGCTCAAGGCCGTATTCAGAGCCTCCTCAGCTCTTCTACACAAGTAATTTGGATCCTTTCCCTTTAAAAATATTACGACATCGTCTGCATAGCAGACAGGTCTAAGTCCTTTCTCGGTTAGGGTCCTTAGGAAGCTATTAATCGTGGTAACCCAGAGTAAAGGTGACAAAATGCCACCCTGTGGTATACCGCGAAATACCTTTTTCCTGATAGTTATATCGTACATCTCGCAGCTTATCCATCTGTTCCTTAGCATGTAGTTGATCCAGTTACGGAGCACCCGGTCAACATAAAACTGGTCTAGGGATTGGATAAGGGTATCAGTGTGCACGTTATTGAAAGCGCCTTCGATGTCAATGCATACCGCCAGTGTATACAGTTTGCTATCGAAAGATTCGCCTATGTAGTGGACAACTTCATTTAAAGCGGTTTCCACCGATCGTCCCTTTACATAAGCATGCTGCTTATATTTAAGGTCTTTGTATGGTATGCTGCTTTTAACCATGCTATCGACTATCCGTTCCAAGGTTTTAAGTAGGAAGGACGTAAGACTTATCGGTCGATAGGACTTAGGTGTCGCATAGGTAGGTTTCCCTGGTTTGGGTATAAATATTACCCTTGCATCCTGCCATTTAAGATAAGACATAAATAAGAAAGTAATTAAGCTGTGTGGTTTTGAAATAATTTGTTTTTTATATATATGTGAGAAAATAAAAGGGGGACGTAAGTTAACGAAGAAAATTGTATATTGAAAGTTTCCTAATTAAAAATTTTATTAACAGCTGGTTATATTATACAAAGAACACCTGAGAAAAACTCAAATGAATGTCTTCCCGAAAGCCACACCGAACTAAACATTGTAGCCAGGTAACCCTTTTGTAAAAAATTTAAATATATGTATGATGCGACGTTTGTTAATATAAATATAATCATAAGCTTATGCTAATAACGTATCCGGTGGTGTAAAAATCGATCTGTGTAATAAGCCTCAATTGGTACGCTTTAAACAATAAAAATAGAGACACTTATAAGCAATTGTTTTAAATTGTTGACTCGCAACTGAGAGGATATAAAGAAAAATCAAAATAAGATAAAAATGATCCAGAATATACATAGTTTAAGTTAGTCTTAAGTGTAGTTGTGTTTTTGTGAGCAAAGTTTATAAATGTCGCGTACAATGTTTTGATTTATGTAATGTTTGTCTTTTATTTTCATTATACATAGCCCTCGATACACATAAAGAAAATGATGATTCGTCTAGAGCCCAATTAAAAACGATTAATATTGATATTGTTTCTATATAGTGACGGACTACTATATATATATATATATATATATATATATATATATATATATATATATATATATATATATATATATATATATATATCCTCAGAGAGCTCTTTTAGAAAATAAACAATAATACTGACGTAACTAAAGAATATAAATAAACGAGGGAAATTTGTATCAATGTTTGTATATATGTCCTTTTTCGGTAGTTTTAAGTTAATAATCCCATAATTTAAGACTACATTAGCTTAATAAATAAGAATGATTGGAATTTGATTCTGTTGAATAGTTTCTTTATTAATTTGGTACAGGTGATGATGGATTGGTAAAGTGAAGGTAAGGTCATGTGGATTTGTGGGTCGTTAGCCAAAATGATGCGGATGCAGCTACGACAAGATCGGGAGGGCAGAAGAGACAAGCAGCTGTCTCAGAATATCTTCATGTGGTTGTTTTGGTTTGTTAGTTTCAGTGTTTCTGTCTATTTTTAGTTTTCTCTTTTTGTTTAGTGTTCGGTTCTGTGTCTGGTGAGTAGGGTTGAAACCGCCTGAGGTCTACACATGCCAAGCTAGCAGGAAACCTCACCAGGAATCACGATCCGTAACAAAATGGCGCCCAATTAAATGAGACAACTTAAGCAACTTCTCAAATCCATGGAAAGTAACTTAAGTTGCGAGGAGGTAGGACACGTACAACACCAAAACGTGTGGCAATAGCCAATTAGACTTTTTTTATAGACCAATTGCAGCCGGGATTCATATCGCATGAGTTGACTGGTTTAACTGCTCTAGGACGATATGGAGAGTGTATGTCAGTGGAACACTTGGATGTGATGATCGGCGAAGAGATGCTTTAAGAGATTAGACACAATATCTTGCGAGTGACTCCGAGTGTCCCCAACTGTATTGTGTTCGTTTCTTTTTTGGTTTTGAATTAATTTTTGAGTTTACTCCGAAATCGTTGTTAGTATGATCATGTGTATAACGAAGTGTGTTGTATCAGCGTTAAGTTTCAGTCTTGCTAGTAACTAATTTTAGAATAAACCTGTAGTTTTTGTTGTTGAGAATCATGTTCAGTCTTAAATGTTGTACAACGTCTGATATCCTGTCATTGATATGTTTCATGAAGTGTGTTGTATCAGAGTTGTATCCATTTGTCCTGAAAATGATTTCAATTTTATAAAGTTATTTATTATGTTAAGTGTTAGTGATACCTGATAGCCTGTCATGATCTGTTTCGTGAAGTGTGTAGTATCAGTGTCATGTGCAATTTAGCTGTAGGTAACTTTGTCTTTTTTGTAGTAATGTTGTTTGTATGCCACATGAAGAATTCAAAACGTTTTGTTAACCGCTTTGACCTCTACATCCGTCCATCATTGCCTACTAGGGTGATCGATTATTCGACATTTTCCAAAAACCGGTTTTCGAATAGTTCGAATAGTTGACATTTAAAAAAAACCGGTTGATATTTTTCAAATTCAGAAAAAACCGGTTAACCGGTTTTTCATTATAAATAAAAAAATATATTTTAATTTGAAAAACTTAATGTTTATGTTTACATTTGATTAATAAAACATGGCCCAAAATGATTTTTAACAGTTTAAAAGATTATAACTTTAGATCTAGTCGTCTGATTTACATTATTTCTTTAATATAAAGAAATTAGGAGAAGTGGGACACTTCTGTTAAACATAAGGTACTATGTAATCCTAGCTTATTTTAAAAGCCCTGTTTAGGAAATTTGCATAGGCATTCCAACACTTCCATAAAATTTCAGCCGTAAATTAATTATTGTAATTGGAATATAACCTTAAGATTGATAACATTTTATCAAACAGTTATCAATTTTACAAATAAATATTTTTAATTAATTAGAAAAATCAAAAAAGTTTAACCAAATGAGCTGTAGAAAAATATACGCTAGTTCCTCGACTCGAATATTTTTAAAATTTAGACGGGCTGTATTATTATTTACTTAAAAATTTCATTTAAATAATCTTTGAATACAAAGCAATAAAAGTATTCGAAACCGGTTTTTAAAAAGTGAAAAAAAACCGGGTTATTCGATATTCGAAAAATCAACATTAAGAAAAAACCGACACTGGTGAAGCAGAAAAAACCGGTTTTAAAACCGGTTGAAAAATCGAGTCGATCACCCTATTGCCTACACCAATAAAAGAAACTTTTAGTTTATGATTGATTATTTTTATTATATTTTAGTTTTATTTATTTAATATCTACATGTTTATTATTTTATTTATTTATTGCATGAGTTTTATTATCCAAATTTATATATATGCCCATGTTATTATAATAATTTTATTGACTTAATTATTTATTGATTATTTACCTATTTATACACTTACTAGCTATACCCAGTGTGCTTTGCTATCCTAAAAGCAATATAAATAAAAAATCTTCTTAATAATTTTGAAGATTCTAACTGTAATGTTTTCCAGAGATACATTTTTTCCGAACGTTAATTAAGATTTTAATGTAATCGATGACAAATTAAAAAAAAAAATCTAATATTTTTCCGGATATACGAAATTTTGTATTTAATTCATATAGGCCAAGACCCCATTGAAAGTCCGCCCGTTATTCTCTAAATGTTCACATTAATGTCAAAGATCTTCTTTTAGAATTTGGAGATTCTAGCTCTAATAGTTTCTCAGATGTACGAATTTTTCTATTTAATTCATAAGGGAACTCACAGCCCCCAGATGAAAGTCCGCCCTTTTTTTCTCCAAAATGTTCATATGTATAATTAAATTCTTCTTGCAATATTTGAAGAATCTTGTTCTATTAGTTTCCCAGATAAGCGAAATTTTGTATTTAATTCATATGTGAGGTGCCAAACCCCCCATTGAAAGTCCGCCCGTTATTCTCTGAATGTTCACATGAATGTCAAAGTTCTTCAATTAAAATTTGAAGATTCTAGCTCTAATAATTTCTCAGATATAATAATTTTCCTATTTAATTTATATGGGGGCTTCAAGCCCCCCATGACGAAAGTCCGCTCTTTTCTCTCCAAAATGTTCAGATGAATATTTAAGTTCTTAGTGCAAAATTTGAAGAATTTAGTTCTATTAGTTTCCCAGATAAACCAATTTTTGTATTTAATTAATATGGGACGTGCTGCTCCCCTCATGGGTAGTCCGCCAATTTATTTCCCAAAATGTTTACATGGATATTAAAGTTACTCGTGCAAATTGTTAATATTCTACCCTCATGAGTAGTCCGCCAATTTATTTCCCAAAATGTTTACATGGATATTAAAGTTACTCGTGCAAATTTTTAATATTCTAACTGTAATAGTTTCCAAGATAAACGAATTTTTGTATTTAATTTATATGGGAGGTGCCACGCCCCCTAATGCTAATCCGCCTACTTTTTGTCCTAAATAATTATATTGATACTAAAGTTGCTCCGACAAAATTTGAAGACTTTAACTATTATATTATCTCAGATATACTAATTTAATATTTTCTTAATATGGGCGTGGCACGTCGCCCACATGAAATTTCAACATAAAAAAGTAGCCTATAGTTCCTTCCAGACATACAGGAAGAAACTGTGAAAATTTCAGGAAAATCGGTCCAGCCGTTTAGCAGTCTATAAAGCACAAACAAACAAACAAACATACATACATACAAACACACTTTCATTTTTATATATATAGATTCGTGCCTCGCCCCCTATTGCTAGTCCGCCTATTTTTTGTCCTAAATATTCATGTTGTTAATAAAGTAGCTCCGAAAAATTTGAGAACTCTAACTGTTATATTTTCTCAGATATACTAATTTAAGATTTTATTATATGGGAGGTGTCACGCCCACTATAGATAGGCCGCCCATTTTTTCCACATATGTTCATATGGATGTCAAAGTTGTCCATACAAAATCTGAGGACTCTAGCTGTTGCAGTTTCTGAGATATACAACTTTTAATTATTATTTTGGATGTAGGCGTGGCACCTCGCCCACTTAAAATTTCTAAATAAAAAGTAGCCTATAGTTCCTTCCTGACATACAGGAAGGCACTGTGAAAATTTCAAGAAAATCGGTCCAGCAGTTTAGCCGTCTATAGACTTTAAACAAACAAATCCACAAATAAACCCACAAACAAATAAACACACATTAATTTTTATATATATAGATATGTTATTTATTTTATTCAATTATACTATTATGTGTTTTCTATTTATTTAATTGCATGCTTAGGTTAATCACTTATATACATATGTCCCATTTTTACTTTAAATTTAAGTTATCAATTACTCACATTATTATGAAATTTTTTTATATTAGTTTTCGTATTCATTTTATTATCTATTTATATATTTAATTATTTATTTACTTGCTTATTTTTTCTCTTTTTTTGCATGCTGTAGTTCTTAAAACACTTATTTGTTTGCTTAAATATTCATTTATTTATCTTTTTTTTTTAATTTATTATTTTATCTTTTTTTTGTGCATGTTTTTTTATTTACTTTTATTATATTAATATTAACGTTTATATTATTATTAATTTTTTGACATCATTTTTTATTGATATATATTGCAGTTTAGATCTTAGTTTATTACTTAATTATTTATTTATATGTTTATTTATATGTTTACTTATTCATTTATCCAGATATTTATGTTTCCAATTCTGCATATTTCTGATTTCACTTTTATCACAATTGATTTATCCTATCACTTCATGTTTCTTTGATTATTATAAATTGAACGAGTTTTTTTTTTGTTATTTAAAACACATATTAAATTCGAATCATTTGCCACTTTTCGTCACTTAATATTCACTAAAATGTTGCCAACTATTTTTTTTTGTGTATATAATACTGTAAGCATATTATTAAAATTTAGGATTTATTGAAATCATATCCTTATATTGTTGCCACGATATTTAGGAGATTCAGAACACTGCGCAAATCTCCGATCAATTCAAAATCCCCAAAATTATCCACCTGCCTTGATTAGCTTATGAGATTTAGTGCAATAGGAAATCCGCAATAAACGATTTAGTAAAACTTGATCAACTCTGTGATATTAGTTTTAGGTGTACTGTCTCTTGTTTCTTTTTTATACCCTTCACCTTCGTGAGAAGGGTATATATAAGTTTGTCATTCCGTTTGTAATTTCTATAATATAATTTTCCGACCCCATCAAGTATATATATTCGGGATCCTTATAGGTAGCGGAGTTGATTAAGCTATGTCCGTCTGTCTGTCCGTCTGTCTATCTGTCTGTCTGTCTGTCTGTCCGTCTGTGTGTTTGTCGAAATCAGTTTTTAGAGGACCCTAGATAACCGCAAGATTCAAATCTTCAATAATTCTGTTAGACATGCTTTCGAGAAGATCGCTATTTAAAATCAGCAAAATCGGTCCATAAATACCGGAGATATGAGCAAAAATCCGAGACAACCTCTGAAAATTTCATAAAAAAGACAATTTTTTTCATGCTTTGACATAAGCAACAACAACACTGCTTATTCATTGAGTATTTCGTTTCATATGTTTGGATGGCTGTGTGTTTCATTGCCTTGTAAATATTGTTTTTGTTTCTTGGTGCATTTAGTTTCGCATGTTTGGATGTCTGTTGTTTTCTTTGCGTTGTGTATTTTGTTTTTGCTTTTTTGTGAGTATTTCGTTTCGTATCACCCAATTTACACGATGATTTTTTTTCATGTTTGCCCAGACGTCTGTTTTCATGTTTGTCGATGGGTAGAGAAGAATGGGGGGTAAGAAAACAAACATGATTTGGGATTTTCATGATTGTTTTTGACATTCCTCTTTAAACTCATTCGTACTGTTGATATTATGCTCATGTAAAAAATAATTATGTCTTTTTTTACATGAAAACATTAAAATTTGCATTAAAAAAATACTATAGCGTGTTATTAATTTTTTTTAAATCAAATTAAATGGTTTTTATGTTAAAAACTTCATTTTAGTTTTATTACGAATAAGTAATTAAAAAGGATTATACAATTAAACATCAAAAAAAGACATGCATAGTTGCATGTAAAAAATCGCCGTATAAATGTTCGTTATTTTTTAGAAGATTCTCAAAAGAGAATTGGAAAAAACAGACGTCTGAAAAGTCTTCATGTAAATTGCGCCTATGTTTCATTGCCTTGTATATATTGTTTTTGGTGTATTCAGTTTCGTATGTTTGGATGTCTGTTGGTTTCATTGCGTTGTGTATTTTGTTTTTGTTTTTTTGTGTATTTCTTTTCGTATGTTTGGATGTCTGTTGGTTTTACTGCCTTCTGTATTTTGTTCTTTTGTGTGTTTATTTCGTTTAGCGTTGTTGTTGTTCGTTTTGCTATTGCTATAATCTATATATATAAAATTCTAACGTTACTGACTGACTGACTGACTGATTCACTGACTGATTCATCATCGCACAGCCTAAACGGTTGAAGCTAAAGAGCTGAAATTTGGACAGGAGGTTGGTCTCCCGCCAAATAGATCCACTAAGACGGGATTTTTGGAAATTCGAATGTTTAGGGGGTAAAAAAGGGTAAAGACGGGTAAATTCGGTAACCTTATATCTCATAAACTAGAAAAGATACAAAAACAGTTTAAAGCTTATCGCCGTTCATTTAAAAAATAAACGGACAGGTGTCTGGTACTTTTTTAAAATTCGGCCCCTTTAGGGAATAAACGGATAAAAACTGTATTTTGGTACTTTTTTCGCACCCCATGTATCTTTTAAACCAGTGCACATTCAAAAAATATTTTTGACTCCTTCATAACTTAACGAAAAAATAAAAATATGAATTTAGTACTTTTTGGATATTCGGACGTTTAAGGGGTTAAAATTGTACCTATTTTTGGTACTTTTTTCATAAAACATTGTTTTTGGTTTATTAACTTATACATATGAATACATAATAACGGGCTCCCACTACGATGTTGCAACTTTTTGGAATAGAATTTTTATTTCGTTAATGGGGAGGAAAAAAGTACCAAAAGGGGTAAAAACGGGAAATTTGATTTTATTCAACCACAATGATCCAATTTAGATAAAATTTTTAAATTTAGAAACACTAAATATCCTAATGGGGTGTTATTTGGAACCTCGGTATCAAGTGATATTTTTTGGTACTTTTCATTCTCCAACTGGTCCTTTTTGAGTTTTCTATGATATTGAAATAGAAACATGAAATTAATAATAAAGGGACTTTTCGCTACTTTTTCGTTCTACACAGGTACTTTTTTGAGTTTTCTTTAAAATTAAACCTAGAAACATGATATTAAGCATGTAGAGCTCGGAGTAAATGGGAATCTATAAAATGGGACTTTTTGGTACTTTTTCGTTCTTCAAAAGGTACTTTTTGAATTTTCTATAATATTGAACCTAGAAACATGAAATTAAACATGTAGAGACCGGAGTAAATGAGAATCTATAAAAGGGGACTTTTTGGTACTTTTTCGTCCTTCGACTGGTACTTTTTGAGTTTTCTATAAAATTTAACCTAGAAACATGAAATTAAGCATGTAGAGCCCGGAGTAAATGAGAATCTATAAAAGGGGACTTTTTCGTCCTTCGACTGGTACTTTTTGAGTTTTCTATAAAATTTAACCTAGAAACATGAAATTAAGCACGTAGAACCCAGAGTAAATGAGAATCTATAATAGGGGACTTTTTGGTACTTTTTCGTCCTTCGACTGGTACTTTTTGAGTTTTCTATAAAATTTAACCTAGAAACATGAAATTAAGCATG
Organism: Lucilia sericata; assembly: GCF_015586225.1. NCBI lineage: Eukaryota > Metazoa > Arthropoda > Insecta > Diptera > Calliphoridae > Lucilia > Lucilia sericata. Next base: position 238,950 of record NW_023994252.1, read on the forward strand.
CGGAGGCCTTAGTAAATGAGAATCTATAAAAGGGGACTTTTTTGTACTTTTTCGTCTTTCGACTGATACTTTTTGAGTTTTCTATAAAATTTAACCTAGAAACATGAAATTAAGCATGTAGAGCCCGGAGTAAATGAGAATCTATAAAAGGGGACTTTTTGGAACTTTTTCGTCTTTCGACTGGTACTTTTTGAGTTTTCTATAAAATTTAACCTAGAAACATGAATTTAAGCATGTAGAGCCCAGAGTAAATGAGAATCTATAAAAGGGGACTTTTTGGTACTTTTTCGTCCTTCGACTGGTACTTTTGAAGTTTTCTATAAAATTTAACCTAGAAACATGAAATTAAGCATGTAGAGCCCAGAGTAAATGAGAATCTATAAAAGGGACTTTTTGGTACTATTTCGTCCTTCGACTGGTACTTTTTGAGTTTCCTATAAAATTTAACCTAGAAACATGAAATTAAGCATGTAGAGCCCTTAGTAAATGAGAATCTATAAAAGGGGACTTTTTGGAACTTTTTGTCCTTCGACTGGTACTTTTTGAGTTTTCTATAAAATTTAACCTAGAAACATGAAATTAAGCATGTAGAGCCCTTAGTAAATGAGAGTCTATAATAGGGGACTTTTTGGTACTTTTTCGTCTTTCGACTGGTACTTTTTGAGTTTTCTATAAAATTTAACCTAGAAACATGAAATTAAGCATGTAGAGCCCAGAGTAAATGAGAATCTATAATAGGGGACTTTTTGGTACTATTTCGTCCTTCGACTGGTACTTTTTGAGTTTTCTATAAAATTTAACCTAGAAACATAAAATTAAGCATGTAGAGTCCTTAGTAAATGAGAATCTATAAAAGGGGACTTTTTGGTACTTTTTCGTCTTTCGACTGGTACTTTTTGAGTTTTCTATAAAATTTAACCTAGAAACATGAAATTAAGCATGTAGAGCCCGGAGTAAATGAGAATCTATAAAAGGGGACTTTTTGGTACTATTTCGTCCTTCGACTGGTACTTTTTGAGTTTTCTATAAAATTTAACCTAGAAACATGAAATTAAGCATGCGGAGGCCTTAGTTAATGAGAATCTATAAAAGGGGACTTTTTGGTACTTTTTCGTCCTTCGACTGGTACTTTTTGAGTTTTCTATAAAATTTAACCTAGAAACATAAAATTAAGCATGTAGAGCCCTTATTAAATGAGAATCTATAAAAGGGGACTATTTGGTACTTTTTCGTCCTTCGACTGGTACTTTTTGAGTTTCCAATAAATTGAACCTAGAAACATGAAAATAAGCATTTAGAGCCCGTAGTAAATGAGAATCTATAAAAGGGGACTTTTTGATACTTTTTCGTTCTTCAAAAGGTACTTTATGAATTTTCTATAATATTGAAAATAGAAACATGAAAGTATGCATGTAGAGCCTGGATTAAGTGAGAAACTATAAAAGGGGACTTTTTGGTACTTTTTTGTTCTTCAAAAGGTACTTTTTGAATTTTCTATAATATTGAACCTAGAAACATGAAATTAAACATGTAGAGCCCGAATTAAGTGAGGACCTATAAAAGGGGACTTTTTGGTACTTTTTCGTTCTTCAAAAAGTACTTTTTGAATTTTCTATAATATTGATCCTAGAAGCATGAAATTAAGCATGTAGAGCCTGGAGTAAATGAGAATCTATAAAAGGGGACTTTTTGGTACTTTTTCGTTCTTCAAAAGGTACTTTTTGAATTTTCTATAATATTGATCCTAGAAGCATGAAATTAAGCATATAGAGCCTGGAGTAAATGAGAATCTATAAGAGGGGACTTTTTGGTACTTTTTCGTTCTTCAAAAGGTACTTTTTGAATTTTCTATAATATTGAACCTAGAAACATGAAATTAAGCAAGTACAGTCAAGATTAAGTGATAACCTATAAAAGGGGACTTTTCGGCACTTTTTCGTTCTTCAAAAGGTACTTTTTGAATTTTCTATAATATTGAACCTAGAAACATGAAATTAAGTACGTAGAGCACGGAGTAAGTGGGAACATATAAAAGAGGACTTTTTTGTAATTTTTCGTTCTTCAAAAGGTAGTTTTTGTGTTTTTTATAACATGAAATTAACCATGTGGAGCCCGGAGTTAATGAGAATCTATAAAAGGGGACCCTTTGGTAATTTTTCGTTCTTCAACTGGTACTTTTTTAATTTTCTATAATATTGAACTTAGGAACATGAAATTAAATAAAAGAGGTCTTTTGTTACTTTTTCGTACTTCATTGGTACTTTTTGAGTTTTCTAAAATATTGAATATATAAACATAAATTTAAATAGGGGACTTTTTGATATTGCAGATATATATACATTTACAATAATATTTATTTTATTCCATTACGATGAGGGTAGCGAAGCACACTGGGTATAGCTAGTCTATATATAAAAGAGTAGCGTTACTGACTGACTGATTCATCATCGCACAGCCCAAACGGCTGAACATAGAATCACGAAATTTTGACAGTAGATGTGTTTTTGGTTATGGAAGGATTTTTGGAAATTTGTACATTTAGGGGTAAAAAGGGAAAAACGGGTAAAACAGGTTTTCTTTATTATCTTACACAAAATTAGTGATACAATAAAAATTTTAAATGCACCTGTATCTACTCTTAAAATGAGCAGATGAGTGTCTGGTACTTTTTTGAAATTCGTACTTTTAAGGGGTAAAGATGTGTGACAAAGGTGATTTTGGTACCTTTTTTGGCCCTTTATAACTTTTTAACTAAAAAACAAATTAAAATTTTTGTAAATATTTTGAATATATCTCCCAAAATTAGGAGACACCTGTTTCGTACTTTTTTAAAATTCAGTCCTTTTTGGGTGTAAAAGGGAGAAAACTGTATTTTGGTACTTTTTTTAGCACATTAAGAAAACTTTTTCGATCTATGAAGTATTCCTATTGAATTACGGACTAACTCTATAATATTTATTGAAACAAAATTTTTGCTATTTCACTGGCGAAAAAAGTACCAAAAAGGAGGAAAATGGGAAATTTAATTTTATTCAAACTCATTGAGCCAATTTTTATAAAATTTGAAAAAGTAGTTTATTTACTCACACAAAATAAGCTATTGTTATATTATTTTGGGATTCGAGTACTAAGGCCTATATAGGACCAAATACGTGTATATTGTTTGGTACTTTTTGAAAGCACAATTTTTCTGGAACAAATGAATGCAGATTTGAATCGTTTGAGTTTTATTTGTGATATAGATTTAAATACGGAACATTTTGCAAACTTAATACTCAAAAAAGTATGTATGTTATATAATATGAATTGAAAACACATGATTATTAAACATACTCTGTCCTCATTGAATAAGATTCTTTAAGAGAGAACTTTTTAGTACGTTTTATCTCATAAATGGTATTCAACCTAGGAACATAAATTTTAACATACATGATCTTGACTGAATAATATTCTGTAAGTGGGAACTCTTTGGTACTTTTCCATTCTTCAAATGGTACCTTTTGGATTCTCTATAATGGTTAACCGGAGCACATGACATACGGTCCTTATTAAATGAGAATTTAATTGTACTTTTTCGTTTTTCCGATGGCACTTTTTGATATTTTTATGATTTTGAACATAAAAATATAAAATTTAAAATGTAGGGACCTTAGTGAATGACAATCTACGGAAAGGGACATTTGGTACTTTTTCATTCATCAAATTATATATTTTGAATTGTATATAATATTGAACACAGAAACACAAAATTTTTGATTAAATGAGAATCTATAAAAGGTATTTTATAGTACTTTTTTCAAATAGTACTTTCAACATTTTCTATAATATGGAAGCTAAACGAATGAAACTACAAATACAAGCTTCTTACTGAATGCGAATTTTTTCACGTGATATTGAACGTAAAAACTGAAACATAAAAAATTTTAATCAATTGTAATTTCCTATAATAGTAAACAAAATTTTGTATGTATTTAATTTTGATTAGGGTAGCGAAGCACCCAGGGTATTCTAGTAATGGTATAAATGGGAAAATGAAATAAATTAAAATTTTATAGAATTGATATTTTTAAATACACTGTGGTGAAGGGTATATAAGATTCGGCATAGCCGAATATAGCACTCTTACTTGTTTTATATAAATATTATTCGAGGTGCAATATAGTCTAAGTTCTATCTTGTCCTGTGTCCAAAATAAATGAATCTGAAAAGAAAATAATAGTAAACACAAAGTAAAGCTTCTTATCATAATTTGATTATGTATACTTCCCGTAATTACTGCAGATGGAAAGATGCTGACAATGATTCTGAAGAGATATCTGAATCGTTTACACGTAAAAGATAATCAGATATTAGCCATAAAGTGATGGAAAGATTTCTGATTAGGGAATATTGAATTGAGGCATAACCCATCTTTGTTTTTTTTTTTTTTTGCCTCAATAATAAATTGTGGACGTTCGAATAATATATTTAGGACAATTGTGCCCTACTGATCCAATGACAGTAACAGGAAATGTTTAATATTGATACTATGGGTAGCCTATACAATGTTTTCCTCCGGAAAATATTTGGCAGAGTGCCTTTGTCACATAAAACGGCTATAGGATTTCACATGTCGTAGAAGTTGCATCATGAAGTGAGTGCGAGGTTTCCTGAAATCATAGTAGATTAAATCCAAGGGGAAATATTAAATAAATACTACATACCTGTTTTTATTGCACGGCGAACATAAAACGGCTATAGGCTACGCCAGCGAAACCGGAGTTTTGTTGCGGGTGGGTCTTACCTAAAAGGAGAGGCTATAGAAGGCAGAGCTCGCTGGAGTGTTGGCTTTTGATTGTTTTTTTTTTTTTGTCTGATTGTATTGTCGAACTTGTCCTCTTAATGTGTTGTTGTTCTTCATTATTATTGTTTAGGATTTTCTATATGTTTTCTTTTTGGTTTTGCATGTTAACTTTCATGATGTCCGTCCACGAATGTTGTTTACTACATGTATTTTCAATTGTGTTGTTTTTCGAGTTTCTGTGTGTTTAGTGCGATTTCCTGAAAATTGTAAAATTTATTAAAATAAATGTGCAAATAGTTATTGTAATGTACTTATCTGTTTTCTTTTAGTTTGTCCAGTTCATTCATTAAATATTTATTTTAGAGATGTTGTTTGTAGAAAGATGGTTGATCGTATCTGCATGTGCACAGTGGGGCAGAATGGAAATTTTTTGGAAATAAATCTGGCATTTCTAAACGGCAGATCCGATCGGGATAAAATTTGGCGTGAGAGTAGCCAAGGAGTATTCGAGTTTAAGTTCTGAAGATGAACCCCGCAGATGCCCCAGGGACGAAGCTGTGGCGGCTCAAAGTATGGTACCTACGACATGTAAAATTTTTAAACTCGTGCCATTTTTTTGTTTTTCACCCAAAAATTTTGCAAACTTAATACTCAAAAAAGTATATTTCTAAGCGAAAAGGGGAAAAATTGTACTATTTTTATTAGCACTTCCCACTAAGGTACAATTTATTCCACTTTTGGTACTTTTTCTTACTTCAAATTATACTCTCTGTATGTTATATAATATGAATTGAAAACACATGATTATTAAACATACTCTGTCCTCATTGAATAAGATTCTTTAAGAGAGAACTTTTTAGTACGTTTTATCTCATAAATGGTATTCAACCTAGGAACATAAATTTTAACATACATGATCTTGACTGAATAATATTCTGTAAGTGGGAACTCTTTGGTACTTTTCCATTCTTCAAATGGTACCTTTTGGATTCTCTATAATGGTTAACCGGAGCACATGACACACGGTCCTTATTAAATGAGAATTTAATTGTACTTTTTCGTTTTTCCGATGGCACTTTTTGATATTTTTATGATTTTGAACATAAAAATATAAAATTTAAAATGTAGGGACCTTAGTGAATGACAATCTACGGAAAGGGACATTTGGTACTTTTTCATTCATCAAATTATATATTATGAATTGTATATAATATTGAACACAGAAACACAAAATTTTTGATTAAATGAGAATCTATAAAAGGTATTTTATAGTACTTTTTTCAAATAGTACTTTCAACATTTTCTATAATATGGAAGCTAAACGAATGAAACTACAAATACAAGCTTCTTACTGAATGCGAATTTTTTCACGTGATATTGAACGTAAAAACTGAAACATAAAAAATTTTAATCAATTGTAATTTCCTATAATAGTAAACAAAATTTTGTATGTATTTAATTTTGATTAGGGTAGCGAAGCACCCAGGGTATGCTAGTAATGGTATAAATGGGAAAATGAAATAAATTAAAATTTTATAGAATTGATATTTTTTAAATACACTGTGGTGAAGGGTATATAAGATTCGGCATAGCCGAATATAGCACTCTTACTTGTTTTATATAAATATTATTCGAGGTGCAATATAGTCTAAGTTCTATCTTGTCCTGTGTCCAAAATAAATGAATCTGAAAAGAAAATAATAGTAAACACAAAGTAAAGCTTCTTATCATAATTTGATTATGTATACTTCCCGTAATTACTGCAGATGGAAAGATGCTGACAATGATTCTGAAGAGATATCTGAATCTTTTACACGTAAAAGATAATCAGATATTAGCCATAAAGTGATGGAAAGATTTCTGATTAGGGAATATTGAATTGAGGCATAACCCATCTTTGTTTTTTTTTTTTTTTGCCTCAATAATAAATTGTGGACGTTCGAATAATATATTTAGGACAATTGTGCCCTACTGATCCAATGACAGTAACAGGAAATGTTTAATATTGATACTATGGGTAGCCTATACAATGTTTTCCTCCGGAAAATATTTGGCAGAGTGCCTTTGTCACATAAAACGGCTATAGGATTTCACATGTCGTAGAAGTTGCATCATGAAGTGAGTGCGAGGTTTCCTGAAATCATAGTAGATTAAATCCAAGGGGAAATATTAAATAAATACTACATACCTGTTTTTATTGCACGGCGAACTCGTAGGTAGAGTTGTAGACTCTTAATCCCAGGGTCGTGAGAGTTCCCCACGTTGGATGCATTCAAACACAACTCGCACACCGTTCCCTCTGGCTACGCCAGCGAAACCGGAGTTTTGTTGCGGGTGGGTCTTACCTAAAAGGAGAGGCTATAGAAGGCAGAGCTCGCTGGAGTGTTGGCTTTTGATTGTTTTTTTTTTTTTTTTGTCTGATTGTATTGTCGAACTTGTCCTCTTAATGTGTTGTTGTTCTTCATTATTATTGTTTAGGATTTTCTATATGTTTTCTTTTTGGTTTTGCATGTTAACTTTCATGATGTCCGTCCACGAATGTTGTTTACTACATGTATTTTCAATTGTGTTGTTTTTCGAGTTTCTGTGTGTTTAGTGCGATTTCCTGAAAATTGTAAAATTTATTAAAATAAATGTGCAAATAGTTATTGTAATGTACTTATCTGTTTTCTTTTAGTTTGTCCAGTTCATTCATTAAATATTTATTTTAGAGATGTTGTTTGTAGAAAGATGGTTGATCGTATCTGCATGTGCACAGTGGGGCAGAATGGAAATTTTTTGGAAATAAATCTGGCATTTCTAAACGGCAGATCCGATCGGGATAAAATTTGGCGTGAGCGTAGCCAAGGAGTATTCGAGTTTAAGTTCTGAAGATGAACCCCGCAGATGCCCCAGGGACGGAGCTGTGGCGGCTCAAAATTTTTAAACTCGTGCCATTTTTTTGTTTTTTACCCAAATACAAAGATTTTTATATTTTCGCTCGACGAGATCTTTAAAAAACATGCTTGGACATACTACTTATCTCTTATAATATTCGAGTTATAGGCATTTAAAAATTTAGTGATACAAAATTTACCATACCTTGGTCCGCCTTTTTTTGAATACCGGGCGTACTTTTGGACCAAATGGACTCAATTTTTTCGTGTTAGTTAGACAACAAAATTTCCAATAATATACAAAAAATTTCAGATCAATATCATTTACAGATCCAAAAATATACGTTTTTTAATTTAAAAATTCAAAAAATCCGTTTTTTTGCCCAAAATGTGTCTTAACTCTTTTATTAATAAAATAAAATTTTCTTTAAGAACATATAACAATTTTATAGTTTTCTAAAAGGTATCTTTACGCAGAACGCTTTGGCGTAAAAAACTTGTCCTATTTCTTGAAAATGTTGCCACTGCGTCCTTCCGAATATGACCTATTTTTTATCAAAACTTCAACTTTGGGCGACATGTTCTAAAATCCCAAAGCTGGGATCAGAAAACCGAAAGCAGTTTTGGAAACCTCAATATGTTTTCTATTTACTCCAAAAGTATTTTCCCAGCCCTGAAAGAAATGTGGACCCTATGGGCAAAAATGTAAAAAATCCCATTTTTGGGATTTTCATTCCTATTTTTGGGAATTGCGGGATGCCCTTTGACCTTTTCAATTTTTTTTTGCATTTTCTTATTTGAAATGACAAATTTAACAAGCGTTGAAAATTTCATTGAGTTTTGTTCATAAATAAAGATTTTGTCTTATATTACATATTTGTTAAATTTCTAAAACTATGATTTATATCAAAATTTTAATAGGGTCGCAGATAGCTACAACTATTTAGTCCATATTTATCTCTTAATATCATTTTTTAGTTAGATATGGAAATTCTCGACCCTTTACAAAAAAATTCAAGCCAATATCTCAATTACATTCAAAAATATGTTCATTTAAACCTGTATTAGTATTAAATATGACAGAACATGTTTAAATCTTATATTTACCAATTTTCTATTTATTTGCTTATCCTTATAATTGAAAGGTCTTATTATGCTTAAATTTATTTTTTACCTAAATTTTTTCGACAGATCATTTCGTTCTGTTTCGTTTATGATCATGTAGGTAAAAATATACAGGTAATGATAATTTCGATTCATTCACTAATAAGAAATATCAATGACTGAATGAATTACAGGTTATAGTAATATAGTCCTAAATGTTAATAGGTAGACAATTCGTAATTTTTTACTTTGGAATACCTGTATCGGAAATGACAAGAATTGGTATATAAGTAAACTTCTCAGATTTTAAGTACCATATTTAATAAATCTACAATGAAGATTACATTAAAGTACGAAGAGTTGTGTTCCGTTTTATTATGGAGTGTATCTTCAAAAGGGCCAGAAAGAATTGAAGACATTTCAAATTATATAAAAACTACATATAGTAGAAAAGTAGACAAAACAGGCATATCAAAATTTGAAAACTTTTTGATGTAAAAAGTAAGTCTGTGGATGGAAATCAAAAGAAATTTCGATTAAAATTTTGTAGTTGGATGGAAACTACTACGGAAATCTCAACTTACAACACATCAACAGGAGCGCCTTGCTAGTCATACGAAGACTTATGTTCAAGGTAAAAAAAAAGAGGGTCACACAAAAACTTTTTTCAATCTCAAATGAGGAAATTGCTGATACATTTAACGAAATGCTGAAAAAGGAAAACCAACCTATGGATGCCGTACATATTGCAACTATTCTTCCTAATGCATCACCAAAACGACTTAAGCGAATTGTGGAAAGTATACCAACTCCAACATCATAATCATATTTTACTGAAGAGGAAGCAATAGCGCTTATGTTGGAACTGGGTCTCAGTCGAAATAAGTACCAAATATTAAGGACACAATATATTACCATCATACAAGGCGATCCAGGAAAAAAAAACAAACTATCCTACCATCACCTATTGCTGTTAATGATGTGGAAGCTTGTATTGATATATCATCTTTGCTCGAAAACACAGCATCAAGAATTGTGTCAGACTTTTCAGAAGACCAACTAAGGAAAATTCATAACTGTGATGTTGTCTTAATGTGTAAGTGGGGATGTGACGGTTTATCAGCACTTCCAGAATACAAACAAGCTTGTGGAAGTCGGACATTAGCAGACTACAAAAGTGTATTTATGTCATCATTAGTGCCATTACGAATTCTTTCATATTCCCTTAATCCATCATCGTCAAGCATCGGAAATTCATTTGAAGATATATGGATCAATACAACTCCGGGTTCAAAAAATTTTTGTAGACCCATTGGATTTGAATATATAAAGGAGTCAAAGAAAACAACAAAAGATTTAGTGGAATATTTAAAAGATGAAATAAATGTACTGGAGCCCATTTGCATAAAAATAAAGGAATTCTCTATTAACGTATCATATCAGCTAAGCTTAACAATGATTGATGGAAAGGTCAGCAATGCCATAACTTCTTCCTTCTGGAGATGCTCAATATGTAATGAGAAAAAGTCGCAATTCTCAAATATAAACAAAAGCAGAAGTATTAATGAAGAAGTCCTGTCTTTCGGAATTTCACCACTTCATGCCAGAATACGATTTTTGGATTACTTTTTACACATAGCATACGACCTCAAATATAGAAGTGTGCCAGAGAATCTTACTAAATCAACAAAAAATAATGAAGAATTGAAAGAACTGAGAGCTACGGAAAAAAGCAGAATCCAAGAAGAATTTAAAGTTCAGATGGGATTAAACATCGACAAACCACTTCCAAGTTGCGGTAGTACAAATGACGGTAATACGGCGAGAAGGTTTTTTCGTGATTTTGAAATTACTTCAAAAATAACTGGAATCGACAAGGAGTTGCTTCGAAGAGTTAACACTATTTTAATGGCACTGAATAGTAAACATAAAATTAATGGAAATCGATTTGGGGAATATACATCTGAAATTTCTAAATTACTTGTATCTCTGTATCCATGGAGGGAACTAACACCAATAGTACACAAAGTATTGTGTCATGGTCAAATAATAATTGAATCGAATATTCTTCCAATTGGAGAGTTAACAGAAGAAGCCCAGGAAGCGAGGAATCGAGATTTTAAGCATGTTCAACTATTCAGCTCAAGAAAATGCTCCAGGCAATCACAGAATGAAGATATTTTTAATAGTTTACTTCTATCTTCTGATCCTGTTCTTTCAACTATGCGAAAAAGATGGATTTGTTATGAAACTCTATCATCTCAAAACAAGGAAAAGATTTAAAGGACTTATATTACCTTCTGGATATGTATACCGATATGACAGATTATTTTATAGAAAATAAGTAGTGTTAGGAATTAACTATATAAGTAGGTTGTAAGAATTAATTGTATTATGTTTAAGAAAAACAGTTCAAATAAAAAAGCCATTATATATACCATTTCGGTGGGCGGGAAAGGTGGTTTGTGTGGGGTGATTTAGGTGTTGTTGTGCGTGGCTCATAATAAAATTATAATTTTTTTATTGTATATACAATGTTATAGTCTTTAATAAAATAATTAACTAAATAATTTTTAAAAATTGTCCAAATATTTTATTCAACACCAAATGTATGTTCTGTCATACTTAATACTAAAATATGAAATTAAAGGACACAGGTTTAAATGAACATATTTTTGAATGTAATTGAGATATTGGCTTGAAATTTGTAAAGGGTCGAGAATTTCCATATCTAACTAAAAAATGATATTAAGGGATAAATATGGACTAAATTGTTGTAGCTATCTGCGACCCTATTAAAATTTTGATATAAATCATAGTTTTAGAAATTTAACAAATATGTAATATAAGACAAAATCTTTATTTATGAACAAAACTCAATAAAATTTTCAACGCTTGTTAAATTTATCATTTCAAATAAGAAAATGCAAAAAAAATTGAAAAGGTCAAAGGGCATCCCGCAATTCTCAAAAAATAGGAATGAAAATCCCAAAAATGGAATTTTTTACATTTTTGCCCATAGGGTCCACATTTCTTCCAGGGCTGGGAAAATACTTTTGGAGTAAATATAAAACATATTGGGGTTTCCAAAACTGCTTTCAGTTTTCTGATCCCAGCTTTGGGATTTTAGAACATGTCGCCCAAAAGTGAAGTTTTGATAAAAAAATAGGTCATATTCGGAAGGACGCAGTGGCAACATTTTCAAAAAATAGGACAAGTTTTTTACGCCAAAGCGTTCTGCGTAAAGATACCTTTTAGAAAACTATAAAATTGTTATATGTTCTTAAAGAAAATTTTATTTTATTAATAAAAGAGTTAAGACACATTTTGGGCAAAAAAACGGATTTTTTGAATTTTTAAATTAAAAAACGTATATTTTTGGATCTGTAAATGATATTGATCTGAAATTTTTTGTATATTATTGGAAATTTTGTTGTCTAACTAACCAAGGTATGGTAAATTTTGTATCACTAAATTTTTAAATGCCTATAACTCGGATATTATAAGAGATAAGTAAGCATGTTTTTTCAAGATCTCGTCGAGCGCTTTCAGAAAATATAAAAATCTTTGTATTTGGATGAAAAACAAAAAAATGGCACGAGTTTAAAAATTTTACATGTCGTAGGTACCCTACTTTGAGCCGCCACAGCGCCGTCCCTGGGGCATCTGCAGGGTTCATCTTCAAAACTTAAACTCGAATAAGGAGTATTTTATTCCGATCGGATCAGCCGTTTAGAAATGCCAGATTTATTTCCAAAAAATTTCCATTCTGCCCCACTGTGATGTGTTTTGTTGATTGTGTACAAAGTATATTAATAAAGTAGCGACATCTCTTGTTGTACAACAACATCTACAACAACCACATGTATTTTGTTTTTGGAATAATTAAAGATTGTGTCAAGATAAAATTTCCTTTAACAACAATGCGAACAAAACATAAATAAAAAATAGTACTTTTAAGTTGAAAATATTATGGATTTAATTATATTATTATATATTATACAATATATAACACTTTTAAACTACTTTAAAACCACTTTTAATTCACTTTTTCAACTTTTCACAAATTTTAACAAATAGCAAGACACAATTTAAAAATAGTGACGTAAACAATGTTAACAATTTTCAAAACAAACTTTGACAACTTGCTTCATTTAACTAGTTTAAAAAAAATAGTCAGCTGTTCAAGTGATGCTACTTTATTAATTTACTTTGATTGTGTATGTATACCAGCTACACGGTGTAGAAACGTCCATACTATAATGTAGCAACGCAGTAAAAATACTCATAGTGCAGTGTTGCATTTTGTGTTCAGGGATGAAAATTTTAATTTTGGCGGGTTTATAAAAAAATTAAAATAAATTATGAATGAAAATAGTAATTTCTAATTTCTATGAGAGCCTGATACGATATCAACCACGGACAGATAATTAGGATGATAATTAAGGTTCAGGAGGAGAATAGAGGAATAATATGTAGCAGGGCACTAAAATCTTGGAAAACTTGACATGAACAACGAATGTGGATAAAAAGAAAAAAGTAACAGATTTAATTATATATTTCAAATATATAATTTTTGGGGAAAATGTATTTGGATTAGTAAACATATACAGTTAACGGTATGAAAACTGACAACATACATTTTCCAGTAAATGTCAGTAGTTAAGTGCTAAGGGAACAAAACCAAATTTAAGAGCGATAATGAAGTCAACAAGATAATACATACAATAATAGGTCTAACTCCAAACCGAACTATAGGCTATATATAAGATCTTGATCCGATGCCACACCCCATTCTACGCCCAATTTTATAAAACTATCCTTACCTATATCCTATCCTATAATTATATGATAGAGAATGTCTGTTTGGTACGCTTTCAGGGCCAAACTAATGAACCCATTTACATGAAATTTAGAACACTAATAGTTCTATTCTAAATTGAATAGGCCATATAATATCATGAGTGGACATCACTATTCTTCTTGCTCACTTTTTTCTATATAATTGTTATACAAAATTTTCATTCGAGACTTACAGAAAACTACTGTACTGATTTACATGAAATTTAGTATACCGATAGGTCTGGCCTCAGGAGGAACTATCAATTATATATAAGATCTGGATCGGATGCCACGCCCCTTTTCACGCCAACTTTTTGTAAAACAATTATTATACCAAATTTACGTACAAGCATACAAAAAGTACTAATCCGATTTTCATGAAATATGTTATAATGAATGTTGTGGAATGAACAGTACGACACATTACATCTTCAAATCGTATAATCTATATATATAAAAATGAATGTGTGTTTGTTTGTATGTTTATATGTTTGTATGTTTGAACGTTATAGACTACTAAACGGCTGAACCGATTTTCTTGAAATTTTCACAGCGTATTCCGGCATGTCTGAAATAGGTAATAGGCTACTTTTTATTTCGAAATTTCAAGTGGGCGATGAGCCACGCCCACATTAAGAAAATATAAAATCTGTATATTTGAGATAATATAACAGTTAGAGTCCTCAAATTTTTTCGGAGCCACTTTAGTGTCAATATGATCATTTAGGACAAAAAGTAGGCGGACTAGCATTAGGGGGCGTGGCACCTCCCATATAAATTAAATACAAAAATTCGTTTATCTGGGAAACTAATAGAACTAAATTCTTAAAATTTAGCACGAAGAACTTTAACATCCATGTAAACATTTTGGGTAATAAATTGGCGGACTACCCATGAGGGGAGCGGCACCTCCCATATTAATTAAAAACAAAAATTCGTTGTTCTGGGAAACTAATAGAACTAAATTCTTAAAACTTTGCACGAAGAACTTTAATATTCATCTGAACATTTTTAAGGAAAAAAGAGCGGACCTTCATCTGGGGGGCTTAGAGCCCCCATATGAATAAAATAGAAAAATTCGTATATCTGAGAAACTATTAGAGCTAGAATCTTTAAATTTTATTTGAAGAACTTTGACATTCATCTGAACATTTAGAGTATAACGGGCGGACTTCCAATGGGGTGCTTGGTACCTCTCATATGAATTAAATACAAAATTTCGTTTAACTGGGAAACTAATAAAACTAGATTTTTCAAATTTTGCACAAATTATTTTAATATTCATCTGAATATTTTGGAGGAAAAAGAGCGAACTTTCATCCGGGGAGCATGAAGCCCCCACATGAATTAAATTCGTATATCTGAGAAACTGTTAGAGCTAGAATCTTCAAATTTTACATAAAGAACTTTGACATTCATGTGAACATTTAGAGAATAACGGGCGGACTTTCAATGGGGCGCTTGGCACCACATATATGAATTAAATACAAATTTTTCACAGATAGATAGAAATTGGCGAACTTGCAATAATTTGCTTGGCATCTCTCATATGTAACATATTGTTAATCTGGAAAACTATTGTAGTTAGAATTTTCAAAATAGTTAAGTGGGTTTTTTATTTAATCAGTTTAAACGGCTAAACTGATTTTCTTGAAATTTTCACAATATCTTCCTGTATGTCTGGAAGGACTTATAACTGCTTTTTATGTTGAAATTTCAAATGAGCGAGGTCCCATGTATAGAGTCCACAAATTTTGTACAAGTAACTTTTGTTTAAATACAAATATTTTGGACAAAAATAGGGAGTTCAGCAAAAGCTGGCGTGGCACCTCCCATATGAAGTAAATACCAAAATCTAATTATTAAAATATGTATATCTAGAAAACTATAACAGCCAGAGTCCGCAATTTTGGTGCCTCTCACGTGAAGTAATTACAAGAAATTGTATATTCTTATCTATATATATAAAAATGAATGTGTGTTTGTTTGTATGTCTGTATGTTTGAACGTTAGAGTCCTCAAATTTTGTCGGAGGAACTTTAGTGTCAATATAATCATTTAGGACAAAAAGTAGGCGGACTAACATTAGGGGGCGTGGCACCCCACATGAATTAAATAGAAAAATTCGTATATCTGAGAAACTATTAGAGCTAGAATCTTCAAATTTTACATGGAGAACTTTGAAATTCATGTGAACATTTAGAGCATAAGGGGCGGGCTTTCAATGGGTGGCTTGGCACAACATATATGAATTAAATACAAAATTTCGTGCATCTTGGAAACTCTTATATTATTCAAATTTTTTATAGATAGATAGAAATTGGTGATAGATAGAAACTGGCGTACTTGCAATAATTTGCTTGACATCTTTCATATGTAACATATAATAAATCTGGTATTTATTTATACATATTCCTTTTAGGGTTGCAAAGCACACTGGGTATAGCTAGTCTATCTATATATATAAAAATGAATGTGTGTTTGTTTGAACGTTATAGACTACAAAACTGCTGAACCGATTTTCTTGAAATTTTCACAGCGTATTCCTGTATGTCTGGAATAGGTAATAGGCTACTTTTTATTTTGAAATTTCAAGTGGGCGAGGTGCCACGCCCCTATTAGAAAATATTAAATCCGTATATTTGAGATAATATAACAGTTAGAGTCCTCAAATTTTGTCGGAGCCACTTTAGTTTCAATTTATTTAGGATAAAAAGTAGGCGGACTACCATTAGGGGGCGTGGCACCTCCCATATAAATTAAAAACAAAAATTCGTTTATCTTAGAAACAATTACAGTTAGAATCTTAAAATTTTGCACAAATAACTTTAACATCCATGTTAACATTTTGGGAAATAAATTGGCGGACTACCCATGAGGGAAGCGGCACCTCCCATATTAATTAAATGCAAAAATTCGTTTATCTGGGAAACTAATAGAACTAAATTCTTCAACTTTTGTACTATGAACTTAAATATTCGTCTGAACATTTTGGATGAAAAAGATCGAACTTCCATCTGGGGGGGCTTGGAGCACCCATATGAATTAAATAGAAAAAATCGTATATCTGAGAAACTATTAGAGCTACAATCTTCAAATTTTACTTGAAGAACTTTGACATTCATCTGAACAATTAGAGTATAACGGGCGGACTTTCAATGGGGGACTTGGTACCTCCCATATTAATTAAATACAAAATTTCGTTTATCTGGGAAACTAATAGAACTAGATTCTTCAAATTTTGCACAAATTACTTTAATATTCATCTAAACATTTTGGAGAAAAAAGGGCTGGCTTTTATCTTGGGGGCTTGAAACCCCCACATGAATTTAATAGAAAAATCCTTATATCTGAGAAACTATTAGATGTAGAATCTTTAAATATTACATGAAGTACTTTGATATTAATGTGAACATTTAGGGAATAATTGCGGACTTTAAATGGGGGACTTGGCACTTCCCATTTTAATTAAATACAAAAATTCATTTATCTGGGAAACTAATAGAACTAGATTCTTCAAATTTTGCATAAATTAATTTAATATTCAACTGAACATTTTGGGGGAAAACGAGCGGACTTTCATATGGGGGGCGTGGAGCCCCCATGTGAATTAATTAGAAAAAATCTTATATCTTAGAAACTATTAGAGCTAGAATCTTCAAATTTTACTTGAAAAACTTTGACATTCATCTGAACAATTAGAGTATAACGGGCGGACTTTCAATGGGGAACTTGACAACTCCCATATGACTTAAATATAAAATTTCGTTTATCTGGGAAACTAATAGAAATAAATTCTTCAAATTTTGCAGAAATTACTTCAATAATCATCTGAATATTTTGGAGGAAAAAGATCGGACTTTCATCCGGGGAGCTTGAAGCCCCCACATGAATGAAATAGAATAATTGTATATCTGGAAACTACTAGAGCTAGAATCTTCAAATTTTACATAAGAAACTCTGACATTCATGTGAACATTTAGAGAATAACGGGCGAGCTTTCAATTGGGGGCTTGGCACTACATAATTGAATTAAATACAAAATTTCATATATCTTGGAAACTATTATATTATTCAAATTGTTCATAGATAGATAGAAATTGGCGAACTTTCAGTAATGTGCTTGGCATCTCTAATATGTAACATATTGTAAATCTAGAGAACTATTATAGTTAGAATCTTCAAAATCGTTAAGTGGGTTTTTTATTTATACTGCTTTTAGGGTAGCAAAGCACACTGGGTAAAGCTAGTCTATATATATAAAAATGAATGTGTGTTTATTTGTTTGTGGGTTTATTTGTGGATTTGTTTGTTTGAAGTCTATAGACGGCTAAACTACTGGACCGATTTTCTTGAAATTTTAACAGTGCCTTCCTGTATGTCTGGAAGGAACTATAGGCTACTTTTTATTTAGAAATTTTAAGTGGGCGAGGTGCCACGCCTACATCCAAAATAATAATTAAAAGTTGCATATCTCAGAAACTGCAACAGCTAGAGTCATCAGATTTTGTATGGACAACTTTGACATCCATATGAACATATGTGAAAAAAATGGGCGGCCTATCTATAGTGGGCGTGACACCTCCCATATAATAAAATCATAAATTAGTATATCTGAGAAAACATTAACAACATGAATATTTAGGACAAAAAATAAGCGGACTAGCAATAGGGGGCGAGGCACCTCCCATATCTATATATATAAAAATGAAAGTGTGTTTGTATGTATGTATGTTTGTTTGTTTGTTTGTGCTTTATAGACTGCTAAACGGCTGGACCGATTTTCCTGAAATTTTCACAGTTTCTTCCTGTATGTCTGGAAGGAACTATAGGCTACTTTTTATGTTGAAATTTCATGTGGGCGACGTGCCACGCCCATATTAAGAAAATATTAAATTAGTATATCTGAGATAATATGATAGTTAGAGTCTTCAAATTTTGTCGGAGCAACTTTAGTATCAATATAATTATTTATATTTATATAAATTAAATACAAAAATTTGTTTATTTTGGAAACTATTACAGTTAGAATTTTAAAAATTTGCACGAGTAACTTTAATATCCATGTAAACATTTTGGGAAATAAATTGGCGGACTACCCATGAGGGGAGCAACACCTCCCATTTTAATAAAATACAAAAATTGGTTTATCTGGGAAACTAATAGAAATAAATTCTTCAAATTTTGCACTAAGAACTTAAATATTCATCTGAACATTTTGGAGAAAAAAGAGCGGACTTTCGTCATGGGGGGCTTAGAGCCCCCATATAAATTAAATGGGAAAATTATTATATCTGAGAAACTATTAGATCTAGAATCTTCAAATTTTAATTGAAGAACTTTGACATTCATGTGAACATTCAGAGAATAACGGGCGGACTTTCAATGGGGGGTTTGGCACCTCACATATGAATTAAATACAAAATTTCGCTTATCTGGGAAACTAATAGAACAAGATTCTTCAAATATTGCAAGAAGAACATTATTATACATATGAACATTTTGGAGAAAAAAAGGGCGGACTTTCATCTGGGGGCTGTGAGTTCCCATATGAATTAAATAGAAAAATTCGTATGTCTGAGAAACTATTAGAGCTAGAATCTTCGAATTCTACATGAAGATCTTTGACATTAATGTGAACATTTAGAGAATAACGGGCGGACTTTCAATGGGGTCTTGGCCTATATGAATTAAATACAAAATTTCGTATATCCGGAAAAATATTAGATTTTTTTTTTTTTTTTTTTTAATTTGTCATCGATTACATTAAAATCTTAATTAACGTTCGGAAAAAAAGTATCTCTGGAAAACAGTTAGAATCTTC
Organism: Lucilia sericata; assembly: GCF_015586225.1. Lineage (NCBI taxonomy): Eukaryota > Metazoa > Arthropoda > Insecta > Diptera > Calliphoridae > Lucilia > Lucilia sericata. Next base: position 258,379 of record NW_023994252.1, read on the forward strand.
AAAATTATTAAGAAGATTTTTTATTTATATTGCTTTTAGGATAGCAAAGCACACTGGGTATAGCTAGTCTATATATATAAAATTCTAATGTTACTGACTGACTGATTCATCATCGCAAAGCATAAATGGTTAAAGCTAACGAGCTGAAATTTGAACAGGGGTTGGTCTCCCACCAAATAGATCCACTAAAACGGGAATTTTGGAAATTCGAATGTTTAGGGGGTAAAAAAGGGTAAAAACGGGTAAAATCGGTAACCTCATATCTCCTAAACTAGAAAAGATACAAAAATAGTTTAAAGCTTATCGTCGTTCATTTAAAAAAAATAAGCGGACAGGTGTCTGGTACTTTTTTCAATTTCGGCCCCTTTAGGGAATAAACGGATAAAAACTGTATTTTGGTACTTTTTTTGCACCCCATGTATCTTTTAAACCAGTGAACATTCAAACAATATTTTTGACTCCTTCATAACTTGACGAAAAAATAAAAATATAAATTTAGTACTTTTTGGTTATTCGGATGTTTAAGGGGTGAAAATTGTACCTATTTTTGGTACTTTTTTCATAAAACATTGATTTTGGTTTATTAACTTATACATATAAATACCTAATAACGAGCTCCCACTACGATGTTGCAACATTTTGGAATAGAATTTTTATTTCGTTAATGGGTAGAAAAAAAGTACCAAAAGGGGTAAAAACGGGAAATTTGATTTTATTCAAACACAATGATCCAATTTAGATAAAATTTTTAGATTTAGAAACACTAAATATGCTAATGAGGTGTTATTTGGAACCCCGGTACCAAGTGATATTTTCTGGTACTTTTTTATTCTATATCTGGTACTTTTTGAGTTTTCTTTGATATTGAAATCGAAACATGAAATTAATAATAAAGGGACTTTTCGGTACTTTTTCGTTCTACACAGGTATTTTTTTTTTGAGTTTTCTTTAAAATTAAACCTAGAAGCATGAAATTAAGCATGTAGAGCCCAGAGTAAATGAGAATCTATAAAAGGGGACTTTTTGGTACTTTTTCGTACTTCAACTGGTACTTTTTGAGTTTCTATTAAATTTAACCTAGAAACATGAAATTAAGCATGTAGAGCCCGGAGTAAATGAGAATCTATAAAAGGGGACTTTTTGGTACCTTTTCGTTCTACAAAAGGTACTTTTTGAGTTTTCTATAAAATTTAACCTAGAAAAATGAAATTAAGCATGTTGAGCCCGGAGTAAATGAGAATCTATAAAAGGGGCATTTTTGGTACTTTTTCGTTCTTCAAAAGGTACTTTTTGAATTTCCTATAATATTGAACCTAGAAACATGAAATTAGGTATGTAGAGGATGGATTAAGTAAGAACCTATAAAAGGGGACTTTTGGTACTTTTTCGTTTTTCAAAAGGTACTTTTTGGATTTTTGTATAATATTGAACCTAGAAACGTGAAATTAAGCATGTACCTATAGCCCGGAGTAAATGAGAATCTATAAAAGAGGACTTTTTGGTACTTTTTCGTACATCGACTGGTACTTTTTGAATTTTCTATAATATTGAACCTAGAAACATGAAATTAAGCATGTAGAGCCCGGAGTAAATGAGAATCTATAAAAGAGGACTTTTTGGTACTTTTTCGTACTTCGACTGGTACTTTTTGAATTTTCCATAATATTGAACCTAGAAACATGAAATTAAGCATGTAGAGCCCGGAGTAAATGAGAATCTATAAAAGGGGAGTTTTTGGTACTGTTTCGTTCTACGAAAGGTACTTTTTGAGTTTTCTATAAAATTTAACCTAGAAACATGAAATTAAGCATGTAGAGCCCGGAGTAAATGAGAATCTATAAAAGGGTACTTTTTCGTTCTTCAAAGGGACTTTTTGAATTTCCTATAATATTGAACCTAGAAACATGAAATTAAGTATGTAGAGCCTGGATTAAGTGAGAACCTATAAAAGGGGACTTTTTGGTACTTTTTCGTTCTTCAAAAGGTACTTTTTGTGTTTTTTATAATATTGATCCTAGAAACATGAAATTTAGCATGTGGAGTTTTTTAGAATCTATAAAAGTGGGCCCTTTGGTAGACATAAAACTAAGCAATCAGGAACGTGAGTGAATGAAAATTTAAACTGGAATATTTTCTGGTACTTTTTCGTTATTTAATTGGTACTTTTTGAAATTTCTATAATATTGAACTTAGGAACATGAAATTAAATAAAATAGGTCTTTTGGTACTTTTTCGTACTTCACTGGTACTTTTAGAGCTTTCTAAAATATTGAATATATAAACATAAAATTAAACACGCAGTATCCTAATTGAACGAAAATTAAAAAAGGATACTTTGGTACTTTTTTGTTCTTTTACTAGTACTTTTCTATAATATTGAACCTAAAAACATAAAATTGAACATGCAGCTTCCTGATTGTATAAAACTCTGTATGCGACTTTTTTGGTTTCTGGTCATGCGTCATCCTGATTTAATGAAAATATATAAAAAGGCACTGTCTGGTACTTTTTCGTTCTTCAACTGTTTTTTTTTTTTTTTAATTTTCTGTAATATTGAGACTAGAATGATAAAATCAAACTTAAAGAGTTCTCTAAAAGAGGAATTTTTGATATTGCAGATATATATACATTTACAATAATGATATTTATTTTATTCCATTACGAAGATGGTACCAAAGCACACTGGGTATAGCTAGTATATAATAAATATATATGGGACTCTTTTTTTACTCTTTCACTACATAATTTCTAAACAGATTTACATAAAATTCTCTAACCTCAGAAGTTAAAAATGACTCTATATGATATTGATTGGATGCTACGCACATTTTTATGTTCACTTTTAGAATAACAGCTATAACACCAAATTTCTAGGCTAAATATAAAAAACATTAACCAATTTTCAAGAAATTTGGCAACATACAGTGTATTTTTGGAATCAACTTTTTGATCTGGATTTTATGCTTCATGAAATTTTGCATGACAATAGTTCTATCGTGGAAGGTTAGGTAAGTTTGAGGAAGAATAAAATCCGAATAAATACACCTATACCACTAATTTCGGGCCTGTTGTGATTTTAATGAAATGCAATGACCTTTTCATTTTTTGTTACATTTATAATGTTCATGATATATACTTCTTATAGTATATGAGAATTATTATTTAGGTAGTTAAAATTTTAATCAAAAATTTATTTTTGTTTGGAAGCTCTAAAATGTTTGTAGGTCCTTAACTTACTTTACGATTAGGTAAAATAAAAATCTGTAATCAATTTAATTTATTATCAAAAATCGATTTTCATCTAAAGCGTAAAATCGGTTGTAGATTCGTATATTCCATCACTTATATTTTCCACCGGAAAACTATTCTTATTTCAAAACCTGTAATCCGCTGTATATCCTCAAAAAAACTATTTTAAAACAGAATCGGATGTAGTTTACTACGATCGAGAAAATAGCATATGGAAATTTTTTATCAAAATTATATTGTTGTAGATCCGTATATATTACTCCCATCACTTATATTTTCCACCGAAAAACTATTTTTATTTCAAAACCTGTAATCTGGTGTATATTAGGGTGGGTCGAAAAAAAAGTTGAGTCAGTCACCCCCTACGATTAAAAAAAATATAAAAAATATTTTTTTACCACGCCTAGAAATACCGCCCTTTTTGTTTTTTTTTAACGTCGCCATTTTAAGTCCGATTGTAACATATAATATATCAATATTTATGGCTTGACTGTAGCTATATTTCACCCTCTGACAATTTTTTAATTCGACGTCATATTCTATGCTCGACTTCTGATATCTCGGATCCTTCCCCAAAATCTATAAATTGTGGCTGTACTGTAATAAAGTACATTTAATTATATGAGCTATTTGCTTCTAAAATGCTCACTTTTATGCATAAACAGCTATTTTACAGATATTTAAAACTACCTGTATAGTTTTAACTACAAACAATTAATTTGCTAGGGATATGGTCGAAAACTATTTTTTCAAATTAATTTACAATACAAAAATTTCATTCTGCCCCCTATCTTAACACAAGAAAGATAATTTTATTCAGCATATAATTTTATTCATCTATATATATAAAATTCTAACGTTACTGACTGACTGATTGACTGATTCATCATCGCACAGCCTAAACGGTTAAAGCTAAAGAGCTGAAATTTGCCAGGGGGTTGGTCTCCCACCAAATAGATCCACTAAGACGGGATTTTTGGAAATTCGAATGTTTAGGGGGTAAAAAAAGGGTAAAAACGGGTAAATTCGGTAACCTCATATCTCCTAAACTAGAAAAGATACAAAAATAGTTTAAAGCTTATCGTCGTTCATTTAAAAAATAAGCGGACAGGTGTCTGGTACTTTTTTCAATTTCGGCCCCTTTAGGGAATAATCGGGTAAAAACTGTATTTTGGTACTTTTTTTTGCACCCCATGTATCTTTTAAACCAGTGAACATTCAAACAATATTTTTGACTCCTTCATAACTTGACGAAAAATAAAAATATAAATTTAGTACTTTTTGGTTATTCGGACGTTTAACGGGTGAAAATTGTACCTATTTTTGGTACTTTTTTCATAAAACATTGATTTTGGTTTATTAACTTATACATATAAATACATAATAACGGGCTCCCACTACGATGTTGCAACATTTTGGAATAGAATTTTTATTTCGTTAATGGGTAGAAAAAAAGTACTAAAAGTGGTAAAAACGGGAAATTTGATTTTATTCAAACACAATGATCCAATTTAGATAAAATTTTTAGATTTAGAAACACTAAATATGCTAATGAGGTGTTATTTGGAACCCCGGTACCAAGTGATATTTTCTGGTACTTTTTCATTCTATATCTGGTACTTTTTGAGTTTTCTTTGATATTGAAATCGAAACATGAAATTAATAATAAAGGGACTTTTCGGTACTTTTTCGTTCTACACAGGTATTTTTTTGAGTTTTCTTTAAAATTAAACCTAGAAGCATGAAATTAAGCATGTAGAGCCCGGAGTATATGAGAATCTATAAAAGGGGGTTTTTTGGTACTTTTTGTACTTCGACTGGTACTTTTTGAGTTTTCTATAAAATTTAACCTAGAAAAATGAAATTAAGCATGTAGAGCCCGGAGTAAATGAGAATCTATAAAAGGGGACTTTTTGGTACTTTTTCGTTCTTCAAAAGGTACTTTTTGGATTTTTGTATAATATTGAACCTAGAAACGTGAAATTAGATTTAGAAACACTAAATATGCTAATGAGGTGTTATTTGGAACCCCGGTACCAAGTGATATTTTTTGGTACTTTTTCATTCTGTATCTGGTACTTTTTGAGTTTTCTTTGATATTGAAATCGAAACATGAAATTAATAATAAAGGGACTTTTCGGTACTTTTTCGTTCTACACAGGTATTTTTTTGAGTTTTCTTTAAAATTAAACCTAGAAGCATGAGTAAGTGAGAATCTATAAAAGGGGACTTTTTGGTACTTTTTCGTACTTCGACTGGTACTTTTTGAATTTTCTATAACATTGAACCTAGAAAAATGAAATTAAGCATGTAGAACCCGTAGTAAATGAGAATCTATAAAAGCGGACTTTTTGGTACTTCTTCGTTCTACAAAAGGTACTTTTTGAGTTTTCTATAAGATTTAACCTAGGAAAATGAAATTAAGCATGTAGAGCCCGGAGTAAATGAGAATCTATAAAAGGGGACTTTTTGGTACTTTTTCGTTCTTCAAAATGTACTTTTTGAATTTTTGTATAATATTGAACCTAGAAACGTGAAATTAAGCATGTAGAGTCCGGAGTAAATGAAAATCTATAAAAGGGAACCAAAGTATTTTTTCGTACTTCGACTGGTACTTTTAGAATTTTCTATAATATTGAACCTAGAAACATGAAATTAACTATGTAGAACCTGGATTAAGTGAGAACCTATAAAAGGGGACCTTTTGGTACTTTTTCGTTCTTCAAAAGGTACTTTTTGGATTTTTGTACAATATGGAACCTAGAAACGTGAAATTAAGCATGTAGAGCCCGTCCTTCGACTGGTACTTTTTGAGTTTTTATAAAATTTAACCTAGAAACATGAAATTAAGTATGTAGAGCCCGGAGTAAATGAGAATCTATAAAAGGGGACTTTTTGGTACTGTTTCGTTCTTCAAAAGGTACTTTTTGAATTTCCTATAATATTGAACCTAGAAACATGAAATTAACTATGTAGAGCCTGGATTAAGTGAGAACCTATAAAAGGGGACCTTTTGGTACATTTTCGTTCTTCAAAAGGTACTTTTTGGATTTTTCTATAATATGGAACCTAGAAACGTGAAATTAAGCATGTAGAGCCCGGAGTAAATGAGAATCTATAAAAGGGGACTTTTTGGTACTTTTTCGTCCTTCGACTGGTACTTTTTGAGTTTTCTATAAAATTTAACCTAGAAAAATGAAATTAAGCATGTAGAGCCCGGAGTAAATGAGAATCTATAAAAGGGCACTTTTTGGTACTTTTTCGTCCTTCAAAAGGTACTTTTTGAACTTCCTATAATATTGAACCTAGAAACATGAAATTAAGTACCAAAAGGGGACTTTTGGTACTTTTTCGTTCTTCAAAAGGTACTTTTTGGATTTTTGTATAATATTGAACCTAGAAACATGAAATTAAGCATGTAGAGCCCGGAGTAAATGAGAATCTATAAAAGGAGACTTTTTGGTACTGTTGCGTTCTACAAAAGGTACTTTTTGAGTTTTCTATAAAATTTAACCTAGAAACATGAAATTAAGCATGTAGAGCCCGGAATGAATGAGAATCTATAAAAGGGGACTTTTTGGTACTTTTTCGTCCTTCGACTGGTACTTTTTGAGTTTTCTATAAAATTTAACCTAGAAAAATGAAATTAAGCATGTAGAGCCCGGAGTAAATGAGAATCTATAAAAGGGCACTTTTTGGTACTTTTTCGTCCTTCAAAAGGTACTTTTTGAACTTCCTATAATATTGAACCTAGAAACATGAATTAATTGAAAAAGGATACTTTGGTACTTTTTTGTTCTTTTACTAATACTTTTCGAATTTTCTATAATATTGAACCTAAAAACATAAAATTGGACATGTAGCTTCCTGATTGTATAAAAATCTTTATGCGATTTTTTTGGTTTCTGGTTGAAAATTAAACATGCGTCATCCTGATTTAATGAAAATATATAAAAAGGCACTGTCTGGTACTTTTTCGTTCTTCAACTGTTTTTTTTAATTTTCTGTAATATTGAGACTAGAATCATAAAATCAAACTTAAAGAGTTCTCTAAAAGGGGAATTTTTGATATCGCAGATATATATACATTTACAATGATATTTATTTTATTCCATTACGATGAGGGTAGCGAAGCACACTGGGTATAGCTAGTTAATAATAAAATCACGTAGGTACATAAAAACTAAACATTTTATTTTATAAAAATCGATGAAAAATTAAGGAGTTTATAAAAATATTTCATGTTTTTACCATACAATTACTTGCATGTTTCTCGTTTTTTTAACAATTTTCAAAAATGTTTATACTAATTTTTATAAAATGTAATAAATTTATTTAAAGATATATTAACTTTTCTTAAATAGTTATATATTTTTAAAGAAGTTCTTGAAATAAAAACTAATAAAAAACAAGTAGGAAAGTATAGACGGGCATGGTCGACCATATAATATCCTACACCATGAGTATATTTTTAAAATTTTTATTTTTCATAAAAAAACTTTTACATTTAATTTTACCTTAATTCCAAAGTATTTAAGCAAGTTATTGATAAAAATCAAAATTTTCTAAATGAGGCTTTATATAGGAGTATAGGTCAAATATGGGCCAATCCTTATTAAATTTGGGAAAAGGATATATTTTTAAATAACAGTTAGTTTTGTTTCATTGCGATACAAATAGTTACAAGTCTATTTTAGACGTCTAAGACATTTTTTGAAGAGGGGTTTGTATGGGGGCTAGGGTCAAATAAGGGCCGATCATTACGAAAATCTGCAGTGTTATTTATACTTATATGAAACTTATTTGTGTTAATTTTTAGAGAGATAATAGTATATTTGACGTAATTATGGCATAAAAAGCCCAAATCGGGAGGTACGGTTGTATGGGGGCTTGGTGAAATAATGGACCGAATTTGGGCTTCGTCCCTGTGCCCAAAAACATGCTTGGTCCAAGTTTCATCAAATTATCTTGAAAATTGCGGCCTGTACCTTGCGCACAACTTGTAGATGGACAGCCAGCCAGCCGGACAGACGGACGGACGGACAGACATGTCTTAATCGACTCAAAAAAATGATTCTGAATCGATCGGTATACTTTAAGGTGAGTGTAGGACCAATATTTTTGTACACCACTATAGTGGTGTAGGGTATAAATATTAGTGGGGAATGATACCAGTTATGAGTATATCTAAAATGTGTAAAATGCCTATATATGGAAGCTAGGATCAATTATAGACCGATCCCAACAAAATTTTGTGGAGTTAGATATGCAGAATTTTATGATAATGGTAGTGTTTAAGAGGGAAATAACGGCAAGCCACAATTAAAGGCTCCGATTTAATACATCTTCAAACAACTTCGTCCTTTGGTAAAATGAAATATTTGAGCCCATTTTCATAAAATTATCTGGAAAATCTCGATTTGTAGTTTGACAACAAGGTTTACATGGACTGACAGTAGGACGGACATAGCTAAACCACTATATTGCTGTAGGATATATGTAGTTAACTTTCTTTTATTTTGAAAGGAAGTTGGATCTGAAATGGTTTATAACTGAAAAAATTAAAAGGATTTCTGTTTTATATAGTGGCAAATTAATTGTTTGTTGTGAGAGCGGTTGATAAATACTTGAACATTTTTAAATATCTATAAAATAGGTGTTTTTGCATAAAAGTGAGCATTTTAAAAGCTAATAGTTCATATAATTCAATGTACTTTATTTCAGTATAGCCACAATTTTAGATTTTGGGGAAGGATCCGAGATATCAGAAGTCACGCATAGAGTATGACGTCGAATAAAAAAATTTTCTAAGAGTGAAATATAGCAACAGTCAAGCCATAAATATTTATATATGACATGTTACGATCGGACTTAAAATGGCGGCGTAATATATAAAAAACAAAAAGGGCGGTATTTCTAGGCGTGGCAAAAAAATATTTTTTATATTTTTGGAAATGTTATTAACATATCTTTAATCCTAGGGGGTGACTGACACAACTTTTTTTGTCCATAGAGACCGACCCACTCTAGTGTATATCCTCAGAAAATAACAATTTTAAAAGAGAATCGGATGTAGTTTCCTACGATCGAGAAAACTATAAACTATATTAGATCTTAAATGAGTGTAATATAATAGGGTAAAAAATATATTTTTCAACTTAAATCTACAAATCCATCTAGAAAATCATTCATATCTCCCCTTAAAATTTCTATTTACATAACTCTTTAAAAATTTACTTTAAGTAACTCTCAATTCAAGAAAACAATAAAGATCCTAAATCACTCATATTGTCCATACAAATCGAGTTTTATATCAAAAATATAAAATTTAAATTTATTGTTAAATCGAGATAGCAATAAAAATCTGCAATAAGTTAAATAAGACATCAAAAAAATTATCTTGATAAAAATTCGGTTGCCATTTTTTAAATGCAGCTCAAATCTAAAAAATCCTGACATGTATTTGACTATTTGAGGTGGACCTCTCAAACGATGCATATAAATCATTGCTTATATAAAATATGTATGAATTCATCTTTCAATATCTTTCAAAAATTCTGCAAGTATGTAGCGCCATATTTATTTCAAGCTTTTCAAATTAAATAATGATTTTGAATAATTCCAGCACACATTTTCCATTTGCCATTAACAAATTCCGAAATTTTTTAATTCGAGGAAGATGTGGATATTTTAATAAGTAAAATTATTTGGGTAACTTTTTGTATATCTCACGATATTTGACCTTTAAACCTTTATTTCTTCGGATTTAATAAGTGATGTCTAAATCCATCCAAAATTTTCGTCTGGATGCATAAAAGCTAATGAATAAAAATAATATTTTTAAACATACTTTTTTATAAATGTATGTATGTATTTTTGTGAAACAATGACGAAAAAATGGTGGTTTTATACTTTAATGAACAACTCAAAATTGTTTGTCAAATTAAAATTAGTTTTGTTTTCTCTGTCAAGATCAAGGATTCTTCATATTTTCCTAGGACAGAAAAAAAAGTAATTTTGTTCTCTTTAAAGGAATTTGAAATCAATGAGCCCGATTTTTTCATGATTTTGTGTAGAATTTCTCTTAACCGTTTCAGACAGCAAAAAAATCGCTTGAAATTTTGTACGGACCTTTGCCTCTTTACACCAGGGGCACTAATATTCAAAGTACGGTGTTACCTAAGTTAAATTGAACAGTTCTGTTCAGTTCAGTAGATTTACTGCACATGGAAAAAATAAAACAAATAATTTGAAAGTATCCTTAGTTCCCTACCAGTGATTGAAGATGCTGATTTCAGTATAATTTTTCAAAAAAGTTTCATAAATTTTTCTAAAAATTAGTCAAAATTTTCTAATTCACTTTTCATTCTAAATTTTTTAAGGATTTTTTGGTCCAGAAACTGACTTTAAGGATTAAAAAAAGGCAGAAAAATATAATAACTATTTTATCGTTATAAGCTAAATTTTGATATCTATTTCAAAAAAAGTTATTACAGATAGAAAAATATTCTCTTTACTTTTCGAAGAATCCCAGGCAACGCCGGATACACGCAGCTAGTAATAGAATATATCCTTTCTATAATGGTATTAATCCCAAATTCTAAACCCTCTATTGCGTTATGATTTGTCATGAATTTTCGATGCAAATTGGACTTTTTGTAGCATATTTTTAACATTTCATCGAAATACCTTAATGTTTAATTCCATTTTTACCCATTCTAATGTGTTCGAATTGTTAAATAGTGCAAAATTGGCCAAAAATTGCCGGTAAGTTTATATTACCTTTTAATGGTCCTAAAACTTTTTGGACTCTCACACAGAAAAAATAAATTACGATTCAATGCTAGAATTCACCAAACCAAATGCAAAATTGGTTAAAATCGGACATATCGCGAAAATTGTATATTTAGTAAACAGATTCGCACAGAATTAATTGAAAAAAAAAATATTTTTTCTCAATTAAAAAAAATATGCTATTAGCTAATAAATTTATTAAAAATTCACTACAATTTCAAACAAATTTTAAATATTTACTGAATACTGAAAAGAAGAAACATACTTTTTTAATTACAACACTTATAAGAAACTCCAAATTTTATTTCTCATTTTTGTACTGTTAAAACTAAAATACTTATACATTAAATGTTATAAACCAAATAAGAATTATATCAATTCATTTTAGTACATTCCAAAAGTTGTTTTGTTGTTGTATTCCACATGCAGACATAAAAACATAACTCAAAAAAAACATTTATTGAATGAAATAAAAATATTTATAAAAATCGAAATTAAATTTAAACAAGCGATTGTTTGGAAAAGAATTGGTCATATTTTTTTCTGTGAAATCATTTCAAAAAAATAGTTTTATAGGTGATTCAAATACTTTTACTAATTTATTTTATTTTTTATTCATGTTATTTAAGATACATATATATTTTGAAAGTGAGAACCTCGATTCTGCTGTCGGGTTCCATATATTAAAAAAAACTGCTGCTAAAACCAACTTATATCTGAAAAATCTAAACGAAAAGTCTGTTTAATTTTCAGAAATACATTTCTATTTAATTTTTTCAAAAGAAATGAAAAACATCTTTTTTTAAATATTTTGTTACACACCCAATCCATTATAATAACTTGTTTCTATTATTTTTTTGTGATTGCAAAATTGGTGTAATAATGGTTAGGTTAGGTTAGGTTGATAGGAGGATGTATACTACATCAAATCCGAAGAAATACACCTAGGCCACTATCGGGCCTGTTGTGCGCTCCAATTTATGAAAAAAAAAAATTTCACAGAATGTATTATTTTTCCATGTTCAGAAACTCAGTTTCCTCGACGTAATTCCTAAGAATCTTCCAATCGGTTTTGGTTAAGAATGTTATTTCTGGAATAACATCACTTCCAAGATACTTGCATCTAACTTCGACGAATGCCTGACAATGGCAAAGAAAGTGCTCCAGAGTTTCACTGTCCTCTCCACATGCTCTACATTCATCTGAATCCGCACGTGCAATTTTGTATAGATGTGCACGTAATCCTGTGTGTCCACTCAGAATACGTACCATCATACTAACCTCAGACTTGCTCATTTTGAGGAGATTTCTCATCTTGCTCTCATCAGGGTCACCCCATAGAATCTTTGTGGTTCTACCCACCGTTTCATTATTCCAATAGGCCTTATGGGATTCTCTCATCCATATTTTTAATTCAGCTTTTGTTGCGTCGAATGATTTTGCGTTTGTCAGGTTGCCCTGTTTGTCATTCGCCCTTTCGTTGCCGACTACTCCCGAGTGGCCTGGTACCCATATGATGTGAACCTTACTTCAGGGAGAGTATTCAGTTAAAGCTTTCTTACAATCCAATACGGTCTTAGATTTAATTCTATCACCTGATATCGACCTAATTGCCTTCTGGCTGTCGGTAAATATGTTAAGCCCTGTGGGCGCCATATTTATTATAATCCAATTTACACATTCCGTTATTGCTCGTACTTCTGCCTGGAAGCTTGTGTTATGATTAGGTAAATGGTGGTATATTTCTGTTTCTGTGTCTTCAATATAGAACCCCAGGCCCACTTTGTCCCCTAATTTAGAGCCATCCGTGTAGCAACGGATTCCTACTGGTATTTGCTCTAATGTTCCGCTTGACCAAGACATTCTATTTGGGATTAGCATTTCAAAGTTTCCGACATATTCTGTGTCCCCATTCACGCCTATGGTTCTCCTACATATCGCCCAGCACCGATGTGCCTTGTTGATCCTATCCTCTATGTAGTCTCCATATTAATTTCCGGTCAAGTATTACACCTAAGTACTTAACTTTGTCTGTCACCGGTATCTTCTTGCCCAGGAAGCAAGGTTCAGTATATGTAGAAATTTTTGTCTTTCTTGTGGGAAACGACAGATTTCCGTCTTCGCCGGGTTAACATTAAGGCCTCTCGGTTGAGCCCAGCCCAAGACCGTATTCAGAGCCTCCTCTGCTCTTCTACACAAGTAATTTGGATCCTTTCCCTTTAAAAGTATTACGACATCGTCTGCATAGCAGACAGGTCTAAGTCCTTTCTCGGTGAGGGTCCTTAGGAGGCTGTTAATCGTGGTAACCCAGAGTAAAGGTGACAAAATGGCACCCTGTGGTATACCGCGAAATACCTTTTTCCTGATAGTTATATCGTACATCTCGCAGCTTATCCATCTGTTCCTTAGCATGTAGTACGGAGCACCCGGTCAATATAAAACTGGTCTAGGGATTGGATAAGGGTTTCAGTGTGCACGTTATTGAAAGCGCCTTCGATGTCAATGCATACCGCCAGTGTATACAGTTTGCTATCGAAAGATTCACCTATGTAGTGGACGACTTCGTTTTAAAGCGGTTTCCACCGATCGCCCCTTTACATAAGCATGCTGCTTATATTTAAGGTCTTTGTATGGTATACTGCTTGTAACCATGCTATCGACTATCCGTTCCATGGTTTGACGTAAGACTTATCGCTCGATAAGACTTAGGTGACTCATAGCTAGGTTTCCCTGGTTTGGATATAAATATTACCCTTGCATCTTGCCATTTAACTGGGGTATATGCCAATTTTAAGCATACAGTGGATATCTGTGACAGATGTACGGAAACCAGTCTCACCTCCATCTGCAAAAGTGCCGGGAAAATTCCATCCGGCCCTGCAGCTTTATAGGGAGCAAAGCTCTTGATTGCCCCTTTAAGCATGTCAGTTGTAATAACTATTTCCGTGTTACCCTCCCCTTCCTCCAATATCGGTTCATCTATGTTATTCGATATACCGGGTAGGAAATGAGAGTCCATATCCTCAAGCCTCTTGCCCGTGTCATCGATCATAGATTCCGGTTGGACATGAGTTTTGGATAGGAATTTTTTTATCTTCGATACGTCATTTACGCTATCTACCTGTTCACAGAAAAGTTTCCAGGAGTCTCGTTTGACTTTTCGAACGATTTTCTTATATTCACCAAGTTTATTACGATACTCATCCCAGTATACTGCGGTCTTTTTACGCCGTGCCCGGTTAAATAGTTTGCGAAGAGTCTTCCCAAGGTTCCGGATCTCCCCAGTTACCCAGGGTTTTTCCTGGGCAGATCTCCGCTCTCGCAGAGGGCAGCTGTCCTCGAACGATTCAACCAGGGCACTTGTGAACGTTTCCACTTTGGCATCTATATCCTCTTTATTTCGACATTGAAAAGTGTCCTGACCTAAACGGTTCTTTAGTAAGGTCCCGAACATTATCCAATTAGTTTTAGACTTATTCCGAAACTTTATCGGCTTTGATGGTGGCCTTAGTATTTTGAATCTTATGTACCGATGATCAGGAAAGGAGTGCTCGTCCGAAACTCTCCAATCCTGAATTTCGTTTATAAGCTCTTCTGAACATATATCGAAATCGAAAGGCAGGTAAACAGATGCAAGGAATATGTTGCCACGACCTTGCTTCAGCACCGTTGCATCCGATGTTGATAATCCTGTTGAGAGGATAAAACGTAATTTCTTGTGACATAAGATACATGTTCTCGGGCGAGATCCTGTATCAGCATAGAAAAGTTGGAAATTTACGTGATTTAATCAGAAACCTTGTTGCGAATCGTCCAAGGTTGCTGGATTAAAGCTATATGTATTTTTACCTGTGTTAATTTTAGCCATCAGAGCGTTGGTAGCTGTCTCGCTCCGATGGAGGTTTATTTGGATAACCTCATTCATGGTCATCCATTAAACTTTCTTCCAGCAAGTTGGTGGTCACCTCCTCGCTCTTTGGATTTGACTCCTCCGGATAGCCTGAAGTGGCTATTAATGCAGTGGGTACTGTTTATGGCTCTGCGGTGTCCTTATCAGGCATAGGAATAGCAGTATTTTTAATAGACACATTCCCAATTCTGGAGAGCACTGCAGTTCTGTCTTCTGGAGGGTGAGTGATTTCCTCCTCGCTTTTAGGATTTGACTCCTCAACATTGCCAGTAATTGCTAATGATGCTTTGGGCACTGTCTTAGGTGTTTTAGTGTCCTTGTTGGGGCCGGTTTTGACAGCCCTTTCAATCGGCGCCTTCCCAATTTTGGAAAGGGCAACTACACTTTCTTCTGGCGAGTTAATGGTAAATTCCTCGATTTTAGGATTTGACTCCTCAACGTTATCAGTAGTGGATACTGATGCTGTGGTCTTATGTTTTTTAGTGTCCTTTTCGAGGCTTGTTGTCCTTGTCGGTGACAGCTTTAGAGGCGAAGTAAGCCCTACCTTTATTCTTGGCAAGACTAGCCATGGATTTCTGGTCGATACCTATTACAAATAAAGTTCCCTCAGGTTCTTCTTTCCTGTAAAAGACATCCCATTTTTCCACGGCCAGCTCAGCATTTTGACCTCCAAGAATTTCCAGTATACGTTCGTTAGCCAGTTTACTGCCCCATCCTTTTATGTAGACAGTGGACTTTAAGAGCACCGGAAGCTCGCTCTTCTTTGCCAGTCCAGCCTAGCGCCGTCCCAGGGAGGAGGGATACTTTCCACCAAGTTCTTTAGGGTGCTAACACATTGGTGAGATGCCAACCTCATCAACATCACGCCCATGCTGAACTCGCAGCATGGTCTCTATTGGTTGTTTGCCCTTTGAAGCGATTGCATAGTCTCTTATTGTTGTATCTTATACATAGTATCTTATTGTCTATTGGAATTTTGCCTGTCCGATTACCGGCATCGTAAACTGCATAGGAGAGATCGTCCCGGTGCCTACTTCTGGCAACTTTGGCGTAAGATGGCGGCTCTTTTCTTTTCCTCCGTCTAGCTTCTCCTTCCTCATTTTTCGGGGCTTCTTTTGAGGTTCCCTTACCTTCGAGGTTGATTTCGCCGACGTGTTCGTCTTCGGAATATCTGGATTGGCGTTGTCACCCTTACTCGCAGGATTCTCACTTGAGATTCCTTTGAGTGAAGTATGGCTTGTCTTCGACTGTGTATTAGAAGACGGGGAGCTCTTTTTCTTCTACGTTTATTCTCAGTTGTCAACTCCTCGGGAGACCTGATCCTTTTTGCCTCAGATCTTGTGAGAGAGTCCGATTTTTCCTTTGGAGTGTCGTGGGATTGACTAACTATGATTCCTGAAGCATCTTTTTCAACTTCCTCTTCTGTGCTCCAGAAAGTCTTTTCTTAGTAATAGGTAGTTTAGCTATGCTATCACTCTCCTCTTTTACCATTTGCTCTACTTCATCCTTTTGGGATTTGCTATAATGGTATTATTATTATCATCTGAGGATTCAGAGTCGGAACCTTCACCTATATTTAAAGGCTGAGGTAGCTTAGAGCTCTCTCCGAGTACATCCTTCTCTTTCACCCCTATATTTTTGCCAGTGACATGCTGTACACTTGACGCATTGTCCGCCACGGAGGCCAAGGTACCCACCTCCGTAGACTCGCGAGTAAATCAACACTTGCCGCCGGTACTGGGTTATTTAGGCCCTGCACCGTAACTTTATCTTTTTATTTTTATTTTCCATATTTGTTTTTTGGTCCGCGGGGAATATAATATTTCCAGATGGTAAACAATCTGCTCTCCCTCAGCTTAAGTAAAATTAAAGCTGGGAGAGGACAGATGGTCCATGACCACCCCCTATCCGCCACCCGGGGACGCACTCGGTAGGAAATAAAACTGGAAAACTCCCCCGAGTGTAATAATAGTTTTACAAATAGTGGGCGTAAAAAGGCGCGTGGAATCTGATCATATCTTATATAGCCTATTGTTCCTTTTGGGTTAGACCTATTAACGGTCCAAATTTCATGTAAATCGGTTCAGTAGTTTTGCCGTGAAAGCGTAAGAAAACAAACAGTCTGTTTTATATATACAGTGGCGAGCAAAACTGGATACATATAAATCAAGTGTATGTTAAAAACCCAATAAAATCCAGAAAATACTAAAAAAAAATTAGATATTTGTTTTAAAATAAGCAATAGAAGAATAAGAAGATAAAACAATAGAAAAATTCGCGAATATTGAAACTTTATCTCATGTTTTAGCTATTTTATTAAAAAAGTCAATGTATCCACTTTACCACGTTTAAATTTAATTAATCTAGCAACACAAGTAAATTTAAAATTAACAATGAATTTGAGTAGGTACTGCTACTTGATTTACATTTGAAGAAAGCATGAAAACAAACAGTTACCATTTTTGAGTCATATTTGTAATTTTTTGCAAATATTTTAATTTTCTAGTTTTAAATAAGAAAAATATCAAGTTTATTGGAAACCAAATGGTCGAAATGACAAAAAAATAATTACTGTGCTTGTCAAATTGCCAAGAAGTTAGGAATTTGCCACCGAAGAGTGCTACAAGTGCGAAAAAGAAAAAATATAAGCACACCAGAAGTTAAGAAAGGTCGATCGTGCTTGCTTTCGGAGGGAGATGCCAGAACTATAGAGCGTTTATTGACATCCTAACAGGTAAAAACAACAAAAACAGGCTCCTGTCGCCATAAATAAGCCCTTAAGTGAATGGCCAGCCCGGAGAGCTCTTCGTAGAATTGGCCTTATATCAGCCGTAAAGCAGAAAACACCAGCGTAATCAGAAAAAAATTTTAAGGATCGTCGTAAATTTTGCAAAAAGCATAAAAATTGGAGTGTTGATGACTGGAAAAGGGTTATATGGTTCGATGAAACGAAGACTAATCGTTTTCAATCTGATGGCAAGGAATATTACTGGCACCGCCCCTATGAAAGCTTAAAAAAGCACCAAGTAAAAGAAACGGTGAAACATGGGGGTGGTAGTCTTATGGTGTGGGCTTGTTTCACTTGGTAGAATCTCGGTTCTTTAGTAAAATTAGATGCTATAATGAAAAAGGAGGATTATTTGTGTATTTTCAATCCAATATTCCAGATTTTGTGGAAGAATGTGCATATCCAGAGTCAGAGGTTATACTCCAACAGGATGGGGATTCGAAGAATACGGCAAAAATCGTAAAGAATTGGCTTTCAGCGTAGAATTTTCAAACGATGCAATGGCCAACTCAATGCCCGGAAATCAATCCAATTGAAAATTGATGGGCTTTGTTAAAAAAACGTTATGCGCAATTCGATAATGCACCAAGAAATCTTAAAGAACTTTGTTCGAGAGTACAAACGGAGTGGTCTAGTATTCCGCACCGGACCATTGAGACCTTGGTCGAAAGTACGCCTAAACGTATAAAAAGTGTCATAAAATGAAAAGGACTTTGCACAAAATATTAAAAATCAAAATTTTTTTAAAACGTGTAAAACTGGATACTTCGACTTTATTTATAAATATGTTTTAATCTTTAGATTAATATTTAATTATCATAAATTTAATTTTGTTTCATTATTTAAAAAAATTTAAATTAAAAATTTAATTATTTTTCCTTTATTTTTTAAATCGTATTGGCTAAACATGTATCTAGTTTTGCTCGCCACTGTATATAGGATTACCGTAGGCTTACCAGACGTACTGTTTTCAGCAGTACGCGTACCTTTTTTGAGTAATTGTACTTTTAACTGCATAACCCCTAAAGAAGTACGCAAATGTACTTATTTTTAGTATTTGTACTTCTTTTTGTACTTTTTTAATTTTACCTTAATTTTATAATATAGACAAATAGTCTATAGAATCGCTATTTCAAAGGACGTCAAAGATA
This sequence comes from Lucilia sericata, assembly GCF_015586225.1. Taxonomy (NCBI): domain Eukaryota; kingdom Metazoa; phylum Arthropoda; class Insecta; order Diptera; family Calliphoridae; genus Lucilia; species Lucilia sericata. The sequence continues at coordinate 277,271 of NW_023994252.1, forward strand.
GTTTGAAAGTGGACTTACTAAGCTCAAAAAGCAAATTCGACTATAAGAATTTTTTTTTAATCATAACAACCAATGCACAGTGGGGCAGAATGGAAATTTTTTGGAAATAAATCTGGCATTTCTAAACGGCTGATCCGATCGGGATAAAATTTGGCGTGAGCGTAGCCAAGGAGTATTCGAGTTTAAGTTTTTAAGATAAACCCTGCAGATGCCCCAGGGACGGCGCTGTGGCGGCTCAAAGTAGGGTACCTACGACATGTACAATTTTTAAACTCGTGCCATTTTTTTGTTTTTCACCCAAATACAAAGATTTTTATATTTTGTGAAAGCGCTCGATGCTTGGACATACTACTTATCTCTTATAATATCCGAGTTATAGGCATTTAAAAATTAGTGATACAAAATTTACCATACCTTGGTCCGCCTTTTTTTGAATACCGGGCGTAATTTTGGACCAAATGGACTCAATTTTTTCTTGTTAGTTAGACAACAAAATTTCCAATAATATACAAAAAATTTCAGATCAATATCGTTTACAGATCCAAAAATATACGTTTTTTAATTTAAAAATTCAAAAAATTTTAGATTTTTGGCGTTTTTTTGCCAAAAATGTGTCTTAACTCTTTTATTAATAAAATAAAATTTTTATTAAGAACATATAACAATTTTATAGTTTTCTAAAAGGTATCTTTACGCAGAACGCTTTGGCGTAAAAACTTGTCCTATTTTTTTAAAATGTTGCCACTGCGTCCTTCCGAATATGACCTATTTTTTATCAAAACTTCAACTTTGGGCGACATGTTCTAAAATCCCAAAGCTGGGATCAGAAAACTGAAAGCAGTTTTGGAAACCTCAATATGTTTTCTATTTACTCCAAAAGTATTTTCCCAGCCCTGAAAGAAATGTGGACCCTATGGGCAAAAAAGTAAAAAATCCCATTTTTGGGATTTTCATTCCTATTTTTGGGAATTGCGGGATGCCCTTTGACCTTTTCAATTTTTTTTTTTGCATATTCTTATTTGAAATGACAAATTTAACAAGCGTTGAAAATTTCATTGAGTTTTGTTCAAGCCAATATCTCAATTACATTCAAAAATATGTTCATTTAAACCTGTGTCCTTTAATTTCATCTTTTTCATATTTTAGTATTAAGTATGACAGCACATATTTAAATCTTATATTTACCTATTTTCCATTTGTTTGCTTATCCTTATAATTGAAAGGTTCTATTATGCTTAAATTTTCAAAAATTTATAACTATTTTTTACCTAAATTTTTTCGACAGATCATTTCGTTCTGTTTCGTTTATGATCATGTAGGTAAAAATATACAGGTAATGATAATTTCGATTCATTCACTAATAAGAAATATCAATGACTGAATTACAGGTTATAGTAATATAGTCCTAAATGTTAATAGGTAGACAATTCGTAATTTTTTACTTTGGAATACCTGTATCGGAAATGACAAGAATTGGTATATAAGTAAACTTCTCAGATTTTAAGTACCATATTTAATAAATCTACAATGAAGATTACATTAAAGTACGAAGAGTTGTGTTCCGTTTTATGGAGTATATCTTCAAAAGGGCCAGAAAGAATTGAAGACATTTCAAATTATATAAAAACTACATATAGTAGAAAAGTAGACAAAACAGGCATATCAAAAATTGAAAACTTTTTGATGTAAAAAGTAAGTCTGTGGATGGAAATCAAGAGAAATTTCGATTAAAATTTTGTAGTTGGATGGAAACTACTACGGAAATCTCAACTTACAACACATCAACAGGAGCGCCTTGCAAGTCATACGAAGACTTATGTTCAAGGTAAAAAAAAAGAGGGTCACACAAAAACTTTTTTCAATCTCAAATGAGGAAATTGCTGATACATTTAACGAAATGCTGAAAAAGGAAAACCAACATATGGATGTCGTACATATTGCAACTATTCTTCCTAATGCATCACCAAAACGACTTAAGCGAATTGTGGCAAGTATACCAACTCCAACATCATAATCAAATTTTACTGAAGAGGAAGCAATAGCGCTTATGTTGGAACTGGGTCTCAGTCGAAATAAGTACCAAATATTAAGGAAAGCTCTGCATGAAAAAGGACACAATATATTACCATCATACAAGGCGATCCAGGAAAAAAAAAAAAAAACAAACTATCCTACTAAATCAACAAAAAATAATGAAGAATTGAAAGAACTGAGAGCTGCGGAAAAAAGCAGAATCCAAGAAGAATTTAAAGTTCAGATGGGATTAAACATCGACAAACCACTTTCAAGTTGCGGTAGTACAAATGACGGTAATACGTCGAGAAGGTTTTTTCGTGATTTTGAAATTACTTCAAAAATAACTGGAATCGACAAGGAGTTGCTTCGAAGAGTTAAAACTATTTTAATGGCACTGAATAGTAAACATAAAATTAATGAAAATCGATTTGGGGAATACACATCTGAAATTTCTAAATTACTTGTATCTCTGTATCCATGGAGGGAACTAACACCAACAGTACACAAAGTATTGTGTCATGGTCAAATAATAATTGAATCGAATATTCTTCCACTTGGAGAGTTAACAGAAGAAGCCCAGAAAGCGAGAAATCGAGATTTTAAGCATGTTCAACTATTCAGCTCAAGAAAATGCTCCAGGCAATCACAGAATGAAGATATTTTTAATAGTTTACTTCTATCTTCTGATCCTGTTCTTTCAACTATGCGAAAAAGATGGATTTGTTATGAAACTCTATCATCTCAAAACAAGGAAGATTTAAAGGACTTATATTACCTTCTGGATATGTATACCGATATGACAGATTATTTTATAGAAAATAAGTAGTGTTAGGAATTAACTATATAAGTAGGTTGTAAGAATTAATTGTATTATGTTTAAGATAAACAGTTCAAATAAAAAAGCTATTATACTAACTGATGATATTGTATTAAATTGTGTTTTATATTTCGGTGGGCGGGAAAGGTAATTTGTGTGGGGTGATTTAGGTGTTGTTGTGCGTGGCTCATAATAAAATTATAATTTTTTTTTATTTTATATACAATATTATAATAAAATAATTAACTAAATGATTTTTAAAAATTGTCCAAATATTTTATTCAACACCAAATGTATGTTCTGTCATACTTAATACTAAAATATGAAAAAGATGAAATTAAAGGACACAGGTTTAAATGAACATATTTTTGAATGTAATTGAGATATTGGCTTGAAATTTTTTGTAAAGGGTCGAGAATTTCCATATCTAACTAAAAAATTATATTAAGGGATAAATATGGACTAAATTGTTGTAGCTATCTGCGATCCTATTAAAATTTTGATATAAATCATAGTTTTAGAAATTAAACAAATATGTAATATATGACAAAATCTTTATTTATGAACAAAACACAATGAAATTTTCAACGCTTGTTAAATTTGTCATTTCAAATAAGAATATGCAAAAAAAAATTGAAAAGGTCAAAGGGCATCCCGCAATTCCCAAAAATAGGAATGAAAATCCCAAAAATGGGATTTTTTACTTTTTTGCCCATAGGGTCCACATTTCTTTCAGGGCTGGGAAAATACTTTTGGAGTAAATAGAAAACATATTGAGGTTTCCAAAACTGCTTTCAGTTTTCTGATCTCAGCTTTGGGATTTTAGAACATGTCGCCCAAAGTTGAAGTTTTGATAAAAAATAGGTCATATTCGGAAGGACGCAGTGGCAACATTTTCAAAAAATAGGACAAGTTTTTTACGCCAAAGCGTTCTGCGTAAAGATACCTTTTAGAAAACTATAAAATTGTTATATGTTCTTAATAAAAATTTTATTTTATTAATAAAAGAGTTAAGACACATTTTTGGCAAAAAAACGCCAAAAATCTAAAATTTTTTGAATTTTTAAATCAAAAAACGTATATTTTTGGATCTGTAAACGATATTGATCTGAAATTTTTTGTATATTATTGGAAATTTTGTTGTCTAACTAAGAAGAAAAAATTGAGTCCATTTGGTCCAAAATTACGCCCGGTATTCAAAAAAAGGCGGACCAAGGTATGGTAAATTTTGTATCACTAAATTTTTAAATGCCTATAACTCGGATATTATAAGAGATAAGTAGTATGTCCAAGCATGTTTTTTCAAGATCTCGTCGAGCGCTTTCACAAAATATAAAAATCTTTGTATTTGGGTGAAAAACAAAAAAATGGCACGAGTTTAAAAATTGTACATGTCGTAGGTACCCTACTTTGAGCCGCCACAGCGCACAGTGGGGCAGAATGGAAATTTTTTGGAAATAAATCTGGCATTTCTAAACGGCTGATCCGATCGGGATAAAATTTGGCGTGAGCGTAGCCAAGGAGTATTCGAGTTTAAGTTTTGAAGATGAACCCTGCAGATGCCCCAGGGACGGCGCTGTGGCGGCTCAAAGTAGGGTACCTACGACATGTAAAATTTTTAAACTCGTGCCATTTTTTTGTTTTTCACCCAAATACAAAGATTTTTATACTTTGTGAAAGATCTTGAAAAAACATGCTTGGACATACTACTTATCTCTTATAATATCCGAGTTATAGGCATTTAAAAATTTAGTGATACAAAATTTACCATACCTTGGTCCGCCTTTTTTTGAATACCGGGCGTAATTTTGGACCAAATGGACTCAATTTTTTCTTGTTAGTTAGACAACAAAATTTCCAATAATATACAAAAAATTTCAGATCAATATTGTTTACAGATCCAAAAATATACGTTTTTTAATTTAAAAATTCAAAAAATTTTAGATTTTTGGCGTTTTTTTGCCAAAAATGTGTCTTAACTCTTTTATTAATAAAATAAAATTTTTATTAAGAACATATAACAATTTTATAGTTTTCTAAAAGGTATCTTTACGCAGAACGCTTTGGCGTAAAAAACTTGTCCTATTTTTTTAAAATGTTGCCACTGCGTCCTTCCGAATATGACCTATTTTTTATCAAAACTTCAACTTTGGGCGACATGTTCTAAAATCCCAAAGCTGGGATCAGAAAACTGAAAGCAGTTTTGGAAACCTCAATATGTTTTCTATTTACTCCAAAAGTATTTTCCCAGCCCTGAAAGAAATGTGGACCCTATGGGCAAAAAAGTAAAAAATCCCATTTTTGGGATTTTCATTCCTATTTTTGGGAATTGCGGGATGCCCTTTGACCTTTTCAACTTTTTTTTGCATATTCTTATTTGAAATGACAAATTTAACAAGCGTTGAAAATTTCATTGAGTTTTGTTCATAAATAAAGATTTTGTCATATATTACATATTTGTTTAATTTCTAAAACTATGATTTATATCAAAATTTTAATAGGATCGCAGATAGCTACAACAATTTAGTCCATATTTATCCCTTAATATCATTTTTTAGTTAGATATGGAAATTCTCGACCCTTTACAAAAAATTTCAAGCCAATATCTCAATTACATTCAAAAATATGTTCATTTAAACCTGTGTCCTTTAATTTCATCTTTTTCATATTTTAGTATTAAGTATGACAGAACATATTTAAATCTTATATTTACCTATTTTCTATTTGTTTGCTTATCCTTATAATTGAAATGGTCTATTATGCTTAAATTTTCAAAAATTTATAACTATTTTTTACCTAAATTTTTTCGACAGATCATTTCGTTCTGTTTCGTTTATGATCATGTAGGTAAAATATACAGGTAATGATAATTTCGATTCATTCACTAATAAGAAATATCAATGACTGAATTACAGGTTATAGTAATATAGTCCTAAATGTTAATAGGTAGACAATTCGTAATTTTTTACTTTGGAATACCTGTATCGGAAATGACAAGAATTGGTATATAAGTAAACTTCTCAGATTTTAAGTACCATATTTAATAAATCTACAATGAAGATTATATTAAAGTACGAAGAGTTGTGTTCCGTTTTATGGAGTATATCTTCAAAAGGGCCAGAAAGAATTGAAGACATTTCAAATTATATAAAAACTACATATAGTAGAAAAGTAGACAAAACAGGCATATCAAAAATTGAAAACTTTTTGATGTAAAAAGTAAGTCTGTGGATGGAAATCAAGAGAAATTTCGATTAAAATTTTGTAGTTGGATGGAAACTACTACGGAAATCTCAACTTACAACACATCAACAGGAGCGCCTTGCAAGTCATACGAAGACTTATGTTCAAGGTCAAAAAAAAAGAGGGTCACACAAAAACTTTTTTGAATCTCAAGTGAGGATATTGCTGATACATTTAACGAAATGCTGAAAAAGGAAAACCAACCTATGGATGTCGTACATATTGCAACTATTCTTCCTTAGGCATCACCAAAACGACTTAAGCGAATTGTGGAAAGTATACCAACTCCAACATCATAATCAAATTTTACTGAAGTGGAAGCAATAGCGCTTATGTTGGAACTGGGTCTCAGTCGAAATAAGTACCAAATATTAAGGAAAGCTCTGCATGAAAAAGGACACAATATATTACCATCATACAAGGCGATCCAGGACAAAAAACAAACTATCCTACTAAATCAACAAAAAATAATGAAGAATTGAAAGAACTGAGGGCTGCGGAAAAAAGCAGAATCCAAGAAGAATTTAAAGTTCAGATGGGATTAAACATCGACAAACCACTTTCAAGTTGCGGTAGTACAAATGACGGTAATACGGCGAGAAGATTTTTTCGTGATTTTGAAATTACTTCAAAAATAACTGGAATCGACAAGGAGTTGCTTCGAAGAGTTAACACTATTTAATGGCACTGAATAGTAAACATAAAATTAATGGAAATCGATTTGGGGAATACACATCTGAAATTTCTAAATTACTTGTATCTCTGTATCCATGGAGGGAACTAACACCAACAGTACACAAAGTATTGTGTCATGGTCAAATAATAATTGAATCGAATATTCTTCCACTTGGAGAGTTAACAGAAGAAGCCCAGGAAGCGAGGAATCGAGATTTTAAGCATGTTCAACTATTCAGCTCAAGAAAATGCTCCAGGCAATCACAGAATGAAGATATTTTTAATAGTTTACTTCTATCTTCTGATCCTGTTCTTTCAACTATGCGAAAAAGATGGATTTGTTATGAAACTCTATCATCTCAAAACAAGGAAGATTTAAAGGACTTATACTACCTTCTGGATATGTATACCGATATGACAGATTATTTTATAGAAAATAAGTAGTGTTAGGAATTAACTATATAAGTAGGTTGTAAGAATTAATTGTATTATGTTTAAGATAAACAGTTCAAATAAAAAAAGCTATTATACTAACTGATGATATTGTGTTTTATATTTCGGTGGGCGGGAAAGGTAATTTGTGTGGGGTGATTTAGGTGTTGTTGTGCGTGGCTCATAATAAAATTATATTTTTTTTATTTTATATACAATATTATAATAAAATAATTAACTAAATAATTTTTAAAAATTGTCCAAATATTTTATTCAACACCAAGTGTATGTTCTGTCATACTTAATACTAAAATATGAAAAAGATGAAATTAAAGGACACAGGTTTAAATGAACATATTTTTGAATGTAATTGAGATATTGGCCTGAAATTTTTTGCAAAGGGTCGAGAATTTCCATATCTAACTAAAAAATGATATTAAGGGATAAATATGGACTAAATTGTTGTAGCTATCTGCGATCCTATTAAAATTTTGATATAAATCATAGTTTTAGAAATTAAACAAATATGTAATATATGACAAAATCTTTATTTATGAACAAAACTCAATGAAATTTTCAACGCTTGTTAAATTTGTCATTTCAAATAAGAAAATGCAAAAAAAAAATTGAAAAGGTCAAAGGGCATCCCGCAATTCCCAAAAATAGGAATGAAAATCCCAAAAATGGGATTTTTTACTTTTTTGCCCATAGGGTCCACATTTCTTTCAGGGCTGGGAAAATACTTTTGGAGTAAATAGAAAACATATTGAGGTTTCCAAAACTGCTTTCGGTTTTCTGATCCCAGCTTTGGGATTTTAGAACATGTCGCCCAAAGTTGAAGTTTTGATAAAAAATAGGTCATATTCGGAAGGACGCAGTGGCAACATTTTCAAGAAATAGTTTTTTACGCCAAAGCGTTCTGCGTAAAGATACCTTTTAGAAAACTATAAAATTGTTATATGTTCTTAAAGAAAATTTTATTTTATTAATAAAAGAGTTAAGACACATTTTGGGCAAAAAAACGGATTTTTTGAATTTTTAAATTAAAAAACGTATATTTTTGGATCTGTAAATGATATTGATCTGAAATTTTTTGTATATTATTGGAAATTTTGTTGTCTAACTAACACGAAAAAATTAAGTCCATTTGGTCCAAAAGTACGCCCGGTATTCAAAAAAAGGCGGACCAAGGTATGGTAAATTTTGTATCACTAAATTTTTAAATGCCTATAACTCGAATATTATAAGAGATAAGTAGTATGTCCAAGCTTGTTTTTTAAAGATCTCGTCGAGCGAAAATATAAAAATCTTTGTATTTGGGTAAAAAACAAAAAAATGGCACGAGTTTAAAAATTTTGAGCCGCCACAGCTCCGTCCCTGGGGCATCTGCGGGGTTCATCTTCAGAACTTAAACTCGAATACTCCTTGGCTACGCTCACGCCAAATTTTATCCCGATCGGATCAGCCGTTTAGAAATGCCAGATTTATTTCCAAAAAATTTCCATTCTGCCCCACTGTGCAGCGCCGTCCCTGGGGCATCTGCAGGGTTCATCTTAAAAACTTAAACTCGAATACTCCTTGGCTACGCTCACGCCAAATTTTATCCCGATCGGATCAGCCGTTTAGAAATGCCAGATTTATTTCCAAAAAATTTCCATTCTGCCCCACTGTGCAATGTCAATCTAGCGTTTTTAGAACAATTTAATTTAATTTTTTTGAAAAAAAAAAAAACAATTGTACTTTTTTTATTCAATTGTACTGTTTTTTAACTATGATGTACGTTTTATTGTTGATTTCAATTCTGACAAACCTAAATTACCGTTAAAAAATTTTCAGGGGTAGGCTTATAGGGGCGGGTAGGGTACGTTACCGACACTTTCCGCATGAAATTTTTTCCGCGAGAGATTTTAACTCGTATAAAACTTATGTGTGTCGAATTTCATCGCTTTACTCGTATTTATAAGCCATTAATGAGCTTTAAAGTCTTTATCTTAGGGGGAGCTTATCTGGGGAGTAGGGTCAATCAATTCGGCGAATATGTTTTGTGTATGTATCAATCAATATAAAGTCAACTTCTGAAATTCACTTAAAGGCACATATTTTATTAACTAATAAAGCTATCGATGTAAAATTCGTGAATGTGTTGTATATACATATATCAATCATTATACGATATTTTTCCCGGTCCATAATTTCAATAAATAAATTAAATGCACAATTTCATTGACAATAAAAGTTATTGCGATAAAATTCAACTTGAATATGTATCACTATACGGAATTTTTTCCGGGTCGGCCCATAAAAAATCATAGCTCCCAGATAAGGTTCACTTCTGAAAATCACTTAATACCACATTATTCATTATAAAATGGTTATATCCGGAAAAAATTCGACATGATCATATTCTGTGTATTGATAAATCATTCTGCTAAAATGTTTTCCAATTGATCCGTTACAGGTCGTAGCTCCCATATAACGCCAACAACATCGTTTAAAAAGTCCACATCCCACAGTGGGGCAGAATGGAAATTTTTTGGAAATAAATCTGGCATTTCTAAACGGCTGATCCGATCGGGATAAAATTTGGCGTGAGAGTAGCCAAGGAGTATTCGAGTTTAAGTTTTGAAGATGAACCCTGCAGATGCCCCAGGGACGCACAGTGGTATAGGAAAAAAAAGAGGGAAATAATTCGGTAACTTCTAAACGGTTAATCCGATTTTAATGAAATTTGGTATGCACAAAGTGGAGTCGAGTTTATGTTTTGAATTTGGACCTTATAGGCCAACCAGGGGCCCGGCGGGGGGTCCTCAAGTTAGGACACCTCGGCTATGTTAAATTTTTAAAACGATCCTATTTCTTCATTTGAGTTCCGATTTAAAAAAAAATATAGAATCTCCTCATCGAGCACTATAAAAATATCATCCATATATGTAACAAATTTAAGAGTTAACCTTATGGATGAAAACAATAGTGCTATGTAAATTTTCTAAAAGATGTTGAGTTTTCCCTAATTAATTTGTCACTTAAAAAACATTAGGTAGGCATGTTATATATCAATGGAAAGGTAATTTTGTCTATTTTTCAAAACTGTATATAATTTTTGAAAATTAAAAAATTCGCGGAATACTTTTTTTAAAAAAAATTAAAAAATGTTTTTTATTCAGTTTTTGCGAAGATACAATTTTTTCAAATTGCAATAAAAATTTTATTTACACTATCGGACAAAATAAAGTGCAAAAGTACTCATGTTATATTCTTTCAGCGAAAAATCTGTTAAATGATTACTGAATATGGAATTTTTTAAAATTCATTTAGTTTATATGCAATGCTACAAAAATTACAATAAAACAAAATCATTCCACCTAAAATTTTTCTGTATAACATCCAAAATTAAAGTAAATTCACCTTTTTGTCGGACAAAATAAAGTGTAAATTTTATATATCATTATTTAAATTTTTTGTATATCAAAATTTTTTATCTATTTTGGTTCTGATTTGAATATCTGGATCTACTTAAGCCATTTTTTAAATTTTTTTACCATTATTATTCGCAATCGCCTTCCCTTCCCCTTGCTTTCCCCCATACGATTATTTTCAAATGAAATCCGTTTTTGTTCGCTATTTCAGCAGAATTTTTATCAATTGTGGTCAAAAATTAATCTATTGGATTTAGGGCGATGGTCTGAGTAGGTCATTCCAATTTTTCAGTGTTTTTTTTTCTTACAGTAATGTTTTTAACCTTTGTCGTGTGTTTGAAGTCATAAATCTGTTGAGGCATTAAGTGTCCCAAATCCATTTTTACGGCATTTATTTAAAAAAAAAATTATTAAATACGCTCGTGAATTGCTCAATTGTTATTGTTTACTCCATCTTCACTAAGATTCCCGCTCCTAAGGTTGAATAATGTACCAATACCGATAGCCCCCCACCATAATGTTTAAAACCTGGGGTATTGTTTTTAAAATATTGTATATTGAAGGGTTTAACTCACACTCATTGTCGACATTTTAAAATTTTCGGTACAAATTAGGACTCATCTGACTATCTACGCAAATTTGAGGTAAAAAATACAAAATTAAATACTAAAACCGAAAAAAAATGTCCATGCTTTTAAATGTGTTGGTGAAAGATTGAACGTATGGGTCAGTTGACTCTTCGTATGTGTTTCATTTTTAATGTTAGCTGTGGGGAACCTGGGGGAAATTTATTCAAAAAGCTCTAGTGAACACTATGTGAGCATATTACAGTCAAATCTTAAGATCAGTGCCTTCGAAGTGGACTTGGGCAACTTTATATCTCGGAAAGATAATAAGCTTAAGCGCTTGATAAAGTTAAAAAATAGCATTACTGTAGGAAAGAACACTGAAAATTTAAATAAGTTGCTCAGAGCACCGCCGTAAATCCAATGGATTAATTTTGGACCACAATTGATCAAAAAATTCCAATGAAATAGTGATCAAAAACGGATTTCTTTTGAAAATAATCATATGCGAAAAGCAAGGGGAAGGAAAGGCGATTGCGAATAACAATGGTGAACAAAATTACCAAAATGGCTTAAGTAGATCCAGATATTCAAATCAGAACCAAAATAGATAAAAAAATTTTGATATACAAGAAATTTAAATAATGATATATAAAATTTACACTTTATTTTGTCCGACAAAAAAATTGAATTTACTTTTATTTTAGAAGTTTTACAGAAAAATTGTAATTACAATAATTTAGTTTTATTGTTATTATTGTAGCGTTGTATATTAACTAAATGATTTTGAAAAAAATTTCCATATTCAATAATCATTTAACCGATTTTTCGATGAAAGAATATAGCATGAGTACTTTTGCACTTTATTTTGTCCGATAGTGTATATTCAACAAAAGGCGAACCAAGGTATGGTAAATTTTGTATCACTAAATTTTTAAATGCCTATAACTCGGATATTATAAGAGATAAGTAGTATGTCCAAGCATGTTTTTTCAAGATCTCGTCGAGTGCTTTCACAAAATATAATCTTTGTATTTGGGTGAAAAACAAAAAAATGGCACGAGTTTAAAAATTTTACATGTCGTAGGTATCCTACTTTGAGCCGCCACAGCGCCGTCCCACAGTGGTATAGGAAAAAAAAAGAGGGAAATAATTCGGTAACTTCTAAACGGTTAATCCGATTTTAATGAAATTTGGTATGCACAAAGAGGAGGTGTTGTCGAGTTTAGTTTCTGAATTTGGACCTTATAGGCCAACCAGGGGCCCGGCGGAGGGTCCTCAAATTAGGACACCTCGGCTATGTTAAATTTTTAAAACGATCCTATTTCTTCATTTGAGTTCCGATTTAAAAAAAATTTCGTATAATGTCGTCGTAGCAGTAAATTATCTCTTATAGTTTAGGAGATATTCGCATTTGAAAATTAAAATTTTAAAATTTTTACCGTCCTTACTTTAGTTTTTTTGATAATAGCGGGTCCAAATATTCCCGATTTTCGCCAAATGGACTCAATTTTTTCTTGTTAGTTAGACAACAAAATTTCCAATAATATACAAAAAATTTCAGATCAATATCATTTACAGATCCAAAAATATACGTTTTTTAATTTATAAATTCAAAAAATTTTAGATTTTTGCCGTTTTTTGCCAAAAATGTGTCTTAACTCTTTTATTAATAAAATAAAATTTTCTTTAAGAACATAACAATTTTATAGTTTTCTAAAAGGTATCTTTACGCAGAACGCTTTGCATTTTCTTATTTGAAATGACAAATTTAACAAGCGTTGAAAATTTCATTGAGTTTTGTTTATAAATAAAGATTTTGTCATATATTACCTGTATCGGAAATGGCAAGAATTGGTTTATAATTAAACTTCTTAGATTTTAAGTACCATATTTAATAAATCTACAATGAAGACTACATTAAAGTACGAAGAGTTGTGTTCCGTTTTATGGAGTGTATCTTCAAAAGGGCCAGAAAGAATTGAAGACATTTCAAATTATATAAAAACTACATATAGTAGAAAAGTAAACAAAACAGGCATATCAAAAATTGAAAACTTTTTGATGTAAAAAGTAAGTCTGTGGATGGAAATCAAAAGAAATTTCGATTAAAATTTGGAGTTGGATGGAAACTACTACCGAAATCTCAACTTACAACACATCAACAAGAGCGCCTTGCAAGTCATACGAAGACTTATTTTCAAGGTCAAAAAAAAGAGGGTCACACAAAAACTTTTTTCAATCTCAAATGAGGAAATTGCTGATACATTTAACGAAATGCTGAAAAGGAAAACCAACCTATGGATGTCGTACATATTGCAACTATTCTTCCTAATGCATCACCAAAACGACTTAAGCGAATTGTGGAAAGTATACCAAGTCCAACATCACAATCAAATTTTACTGTAGAGGAAGCAATAGCGCTTATGTTGGAACTGGGTCTCAGTCGAAATAAGTACCAAATATTAAGGAAAGCTCTGCATGAAAAAGGACACAATATATTACCATCATACAATGCGATCCAGGAAAAAAAAAACAAACTATCCTACCATCACCTATTGCTGTTAATGATGTGGAAGCTTGTATTGATATATCATCTTTGCTCGAAAACACAGCATCAAGAATTGTGTCAGACTTTTCAGAAGACCAACTAAGGAAAATTCATAACTGTGATGTTGTCTTAATGTGTAAGTGGGGATGTGACGGTTTATCAGCACTTCCAGAATACAAACAAGCTTGTGGAAGTCGGACATTAGCAGACTACAAAAGTGTATTTATGTCATCATTAGTGCCATTACGAATTCGTTCATATTCCCTTAATCCATCATCGTCAAGCATCGGAAATTCATTTGAAGATATATGGATCAATACAACTCCGGGTTCAAAAATTTTTTGTAGACCAATTGGATTTGAATATATAAAGGAGTCAAAGAAAACAACAAAAGATTTAGTGGAATATTTAAAAGATGAAATAAATGCACTGGAGCCCATTTGCATAAAAATAAAGGAATTCTCTATTAACGTATCATATCAGCTAAGCTTAACAATGATTGATGGAAAGGTCAGCAATGCCATAACAGAAACTTCTTCCTTCTGGAGATGCTCAATATGTAATGAGAAAAAGTCGCAATTCTCAAATATAAACAAAAGCAGAAGTATTAATGAAGAAGTCCTGTCTTTCGGAATTTCACCACTTCATGCCAGAATACGATTTTTGGATTACTTTTTACACATAGCATACGACCTCAAATATAGAAGTGTGCCAGAGAATCTTACTAAATCAACAAAAAAAATGAAGAATTGAAAGAACTGAGAGCTGCGGAAAAAAGCAGAATCCAAGAAGAATTTAAAGTTCAGATGGGAGTAAACATCGACAAACCGCTTCCAAGTTGCGGTAGTACAAATGACGGTAATACGGCGAGAAGGTTTTTTCGTGATTTTGAAATTACTTCAAAAATAACTGGAATCGACAAGGAGTTGCTTCGAAGAGTTAACACTATTTTAATGGCACTGAATAGTAAACATAAAATTAATGGAAATCGATTTGGGGAATATACATCTGAAATTTCTAAATTACTTGTATCTCTGTATCCATGGAGGGAACTAACACCAACAGTACACAAAGTATTGTGTCATGGTCAAATAATAATTGAATCGAATATTCTTCCACTTGGAGAGTTAACAGAAGAAGCCCAGGAAGCGAGGAATCGAGATTTTAAGCATGTTCAACTATTCGGCTCAAGAAAATGCTCCAGGCAATCACAGAACGTAGATATTTTTAATAGTTTACTTCTATCTTCTGATCCTGTTCTTTCAATTATGCGAAAAAGATGGATTTGTTATGAAACTCTATCATCTCAAAACAAGGAAGATTTAAAGGACTTATATTACCTTCTGGATATGTATACCGATGTGACAGATTATTTTATAGAAAATAAGTAGTGTTAGGAATTAACTATATAAGTAGGTTGTAAGAATTAATTGTATTATGTTTAAGATAAACAGTTCAAATAAAAATAGCCATTATACTAACTGATGATATTGTATTAAATTGTGTTTTATGTTTCGGTGGGCGGGAAAGGTGGTTTGTGTGGGGTGATTTAGGTGTTGTTGTGCGTTGCTCATAATAAAATTATAATTTTTTTATTGTATATACAATGTTGTAGTCTTTAATAAAATAATTAACTAAATAATTTTTAAAAATTGTCCAAATATTTTATTCAACACCAAATGTATGTTCTGTCATACTTAATACTAAAATATGAAAAAGATGAAATTAAAGGACAGATTTAAATGAACATATTTTTGAATGTAATTGAGATATTGGCTTGAAATTTTTTGTAAAGGGTCGAGAATTTCCATATCTAACTAAAAAATGATATTAAGGTATAAATATGGACTAAATTGTTGTAGCTATCTGCGACCCTATTAAAATTTTGATATATAGTTTTAGAAATTAAACAAATATGTAATATATGACAAAATCTTTATTTATGAACAAAACTCAATGAAATTTTCAACGCTTGTTAAATTTAAATTTCAAATAATAAAATGCAAAAAAATTGAAAAGGTCAAAGGGCATCCCGCAAATCCCAAAAATGGGATTTTTTACTTTTTTGCCCATAGGGTCCACATTTCTTTCAGGGCTGGGAAAATACTTTTGGAGTAAATAGAAAACATATTGAGGTTTCCAAAACTGCTTTCAGATTTCTGATCCCAGCTTTGGGATTTTAGAACATGTCGCCCAAAGTTGAAGTTTTGATAAAAAATAGGTCATATTCGGAAGGACGCAGTGGCAACATTTTCAAAAAATAGGACAAGTTTTTTACGCCAAAGCCTTCTGCGTAAAGATACCTTTTAGAAAACTATAAAATTGTTATATGTTCTTAAAGAAAATTTTATTTTATTAATAAAAGAGTTAGACACATTTTGGGCAAAAAACGGCAAAAATCTAAAATTTTTTGAATTTTTAAATTAAAAAACGTATATTTTTGGATCTGTAAATGATATTGATCTGAAATTTTTTGTATATTATTGGAAATTTTGTTGTCTAACTAACAAGAAAAAATTGAATCCATTTGGTCCAAAATTACGCCCGGTATTCAAAAAAAGGCGGACCAAGGTATGGTACATTTTGTATTACTAAATTTAAATGCCTATAACTCGGATATTATAAGAGATAAGTAGTATGTCCAAGCATGTTTTTTCAAGATCTCGTCGAGCGCTTTCACAAAATTTGGGTGAAAAACAAAAAAATGGCACGAGTTTAAAAATTTTACATGTCGTAGGTACCCTACTTTGAGCCGCCACAGCGCCGTCCCTGGAGCATCTGCAGGGTTCATCTTCAAAATTTAAACTTGAGTGCTCCTTGGCTACGCTTACGCCAAATTTTATCCCGATCGGATCAGCCGTTTAGAAATGCCAGATTTATTTCCAAAAAATTTCCATTCTGCCCCACTGTGCATCCGACAATCACAAACAATAATTTTTTTTAGACCTAATTGCTAAATGATAGTACCCTCACTAAAAACAAACAAACAAAACTTATGCCAAGTTAGCTAAAAACTAGTTACTAGGTGGAGAGTATTTAAGATTCGGCATAGCCGAATACATATAGCACTCTAACTTGTTTAAACACAAATTGTATATTATTTTTATTTAATTTTATAAATAACACTCTTAAACACTGTTATATTCGGCTATGCCGAATCTTATATAGGCTGTCTTCCAAAACGTACCAATACAAAGTCTAAGGACAATTTCATTGCGGTATTTCAATCTTGTACACATGTAAAGTTTCAAAACATTGCAACGATGCTTTGTTTATTATCACGTTCTAAAATATAGAAGATGCAAAATATTGTTTTTAGTAAGTCAGCTGTTTGTGTAGTTTTAGCAAATAATTTCAACAAGCATCAACTTTAAAATTGATGCGCTGATTGCCATTTCGCTGCGTTCCTAATACTTGTCGATAACGTTTTGAAACAGTATGCACTATACTTTGTTCGTATACAAAGCAACTGACGTTTTGGAAGTCAGCCATACCCACCATCAAATCGTATGCCGTAAAAGGAATGTTCTACTCTAAACATCAGGGAGATCAGGCTTAAGTCAATTATGTACGTGATCTTCGAATTAACAATATGTTAGTTTTTAAAAACAAAAATTGTTTTGTCCAATTTTTTAACTATAGACATATATGGGAGGTAGGGTCAATTATGGATTGTTTGTCGTAAAATTTGGTATAAAGATTTCGAGTCGTATAACACTTATTCGTTTCGAATTTCATTGCTGTTCTTGTATTTTTAATTCAGTCATAAGCGTAAAAGTAATTATCTGAAGGGGACCTTTTATGAGGTAGGGATAATTATGAATCGCTACCCAAAAAATTTTGTATATAGATTATGTTTTGCCAGCTATGGTCAGCTATAGACCAATCCTCATAAAATTCGGAATGAAGAATTGTAATAAAAATCTTTCTATGGCGAATACAACGATGAAGAACTTGTAATTTTCTCATGGTGGCTTTATATATGAGGGGTAGGCTTAATTGTGGACCGATCCTCATAATATTTGTAATGCGATTTCCATTAATACAAAACATGTTTATGTCCAAAATTGTGTGCAAGCCGATCTTATCAAATGCTTTAGCAAAATCGAGTGGTATTAAAGATATGTGATTTTTCGATCTTAATAATAGGTTTATTAAAAAGTCGATATAAATCAAATTTTAAATTTCCCTTTAATAAAACCGTATTGATGGCTATTTAGTAGGTTGTTTGTTGTCACAAACCACCAAAGCCTATTTGTTATAACTTTATCCAGAACTTTAGAGCAACATGGGTTTAGTGAAATAGGTCGATAGGAAAATATACTAATTTTGTTACCTTCAGGTTTTAGTATGGGAATTATTAAACTGTTTTTATATATTTGCGGAACATAATTATCCATTGTGTCATTATAGAAAGTAATCAGATATGCGACCAATGCCTGGTGTCTTGCCTTTTAGTTTGTTTAGGGCTAGAAGAAGTTCGGATAGGGTTATTTTGTTTTCTATGGATGCAGCATTTCTTCCCGGTATAAGAGTTTTCTGGTTAGAAAGTATGTTTTGTTTTCTTTGTTGAAATTGAAAAGAAAAGTTGGAATCATTAGATTCATGGACCAGTATTCGCAAAAGGTATTTGCAATAATCGCACTGTTAGAGTACCTGTTATTAGAATCATTAGGGTCTTCAATACAGTGAATATATGTTGTCGTTTTTAAGCCACAAAGTCTGCGTATATTAGCCCAAATTTTCGTTGATGGTGTTGAATGATTGATTTCAGAAGTAAAAATAGATAGGGACTTCTTTTAGAGATCTTTATCTTTAGAGAAGTCTCATTTTTTGTTTGTGGTCATATAGATCACTTGAAAAAATGGAAGATATTATTGGATAGTGACCGCTACCCGATAGATCTGATTCTACTTTCCAATCTTGGTAAATAAGAAGAGATGAGGAGACAATTGTAAGGACAATATGTGTAAATGTTTTGTGGGTTGAGAAATGAGTAGGCGAACTGTTGTTTAAAATGCTTAATGTGGATTAGGTTATGAATTTGGATAGAATTTTTCCCTTTTTATTATTAATGCTAGATCCCCAACTACTGTGTCAACTATTAAAGTCGCCGGTTATGATGACATGGTGATTGGTTGAATATAGTAAGGTAAGGTCATTTAAAATTTAAAGTTCTAGATGGAGGTATATAAGTAGAAAAAACGACAAACGATTTTTTAGAATGTATTAGTACGCCTATTGAAGTTACTTTGAGAATTTAGTTTTTCATGGTGGATGGAAGCGTGTATCAGAATGGCAGAACCACCATAGTTGTGATGTATGTTATGTCTGAATGGGGAATGATATAACTTATAAGATATTGGAATAGGAATATTGGCAAGACTGTTAATGTGAGTTTCTTGTATGGAAATTATTTTAGGTTTGTATTTTTTTATAAGAGTAAGTAGTTCATTATAGTTGTTACTGTAACCTCTAATGTTCCATTGAAATATTGTAAGAGACATTATATTGTTAAAAAAAAGGACTACAGGTATATTTTGTTTAATAGTGGTAGTATAATAGAACTACGATTTATAGATAGTAGTCATATAGTCATCAGACCTTCCCAGTAATCAACGGGATAGATAATTTTTAATTATTCTTCCGCCGTGTTTTGATCCGTTCTATCGCTATCCTGACTTCCTTGTGATGTTTTTACCCGTTTGGCCTCGTTCTTAAGTTGAATTCTAGCACGTCGGGATGTTGTTTTTGGTAAAATTTTGATAGTTAAATTTTTTTGGGTGGTGACATAGTTTTGGTTTGAATTGTGTCGATTGAACTTGTGATTTGCTTTACGTTGCCAGTAAAAGTTTTCGGTTGTATGTTTTGAATAGGTGTTGGCGAAGTTTTAATGGAATTAGAGGTAGATGGAGTGATAATTGTGTTATCGATATTTGAGTAGTCAACATGTTGTCTAGTAACTGTAGCAAAAGTCGATTTGTTAATATGTCTCTCGTTGTATTTTTGCATTGCAGTTTTGTTATCGACTTTTTTAAAGTTTTTATGGCTTGAATTTCTTTATATTTAAAAAAAATTGGACATGTGTTGCTTACTACAGAATGTTTAGTGTCGGTGAGTTTATTTTCTACACAATTATTGCACAATTTAGGATTTTCACAAACTTCATTTTCTGCTAAGTGATCGATGTTTCCACAGTTGATGCAAAATTTAGAAATATGCCCGAAGTGGAAACAGTTGTGACATTTTAATGGTAATGGTATATAGGGTCTAACTCTAGTAATTTGATAGCCAATATTAATAGTTTCCGGTAGATTGATTGATGAGAAAGTAATTATTAAAAGACCAGTTTCAACTAATTTATAATCTACCTTTTTCAAAATTTTGTTGACTTCTATAACATTTTGATTTTTTAATTCTTGTAAAATTTCATTTTCTTCTATATTTCTGAGGTCATTACAGTATATAACACCTTTCGTAATATTTAAAGTTTTATGTTCTGATATTTCAATTTTAATAGTAGAGCTGAGTGATATTAATTTGATAAATTTATTAGCTTGCACGGAGTTTTTGGTTTTGGCATGTTTCAACTTTTTCACAAACACAATCAATTACTTTTTTTATTAGAAAAGGAGAAACGTTTGTCAAGGTGTCATCGCTTTGTACTCTAGTCAAAACTAGATATTTTGGACCGAGGGATAAGTCATTCATATGTTTATTATTGCCGAGATCAAACACTGTTTGGTTTGTAATATTAGGCGGTTTATTCATTGTTCTTAGTTTATTTAATATAAAAAGAAGTAACTATTGGCTTTTGCTTATTTGTTTTTAATATAATTGGTAAACGATTAATAAATAATAATATTATTTATGTTATTGTATTTTTTTCTCCGGGGAGTTTTCCCGTTTTTCCTACCGAGCGCGTCCCCGGGTGGCGGATAGGTTGTGGTGTTGGACCATCTGTCCTCCCACAGTTTTAGTTTTGACTCAAGTTAAGGGAGGGCAGATTGTCCACCAACTGGGAATATTATATTCCCCACGGACCAAAAAACTGGAAAAAACAACAAACATCCCAAAAAGGATGAAGTAGAGCAAATGGTGAAACAGGTGAGTGATAGCATAGCTAAACTACCTATTACTAAGAAAGGCTATCTGGAGCACAGAGGAGGAAGTTGAAAAAGATGCTTCAGAAAATCATAGTTAGTCAATCCAACGACACTCCAAAGGAAAGATTGGACTCTCTCACAAGATCTGAGGCAAGGGGATCAGGTCTCCCGAAGAGTTGACAACTGAGAATAAACCTAAGCCGTGGAAAAATGGGATGTCTTTTACAGGAAAGAAGAACCTGAGGGAACTTTATTTGTAATAGGTATCGACCAGAAATCTATGGCTAGTCTTGCCAAGAATAAAGGTTGGGGTTACTTCGCCTCTAAAGCTGTCATATTCAAAATTGGAAAGGTGCCGATTAGAAGGGGACCACAGCATCAGTAGCAGCTACTGATAACGTTAAGGAGTCAAATCCTAAAAGCGAGGAAGCTACTACTAACTCTCCAAAAGAAGGTGCAGCTGCCCTTTCCAAAATTGGGGAGGCGCCGATTGAAAGGGATGTCAAAACCGGCCCCGATAAGGATACTAAAACACCTAAGACGGTACCCAAATCATCATTAGCAAGTACTGGTAATTTTGAGGAGTCAAATCCTAAAAGCGAGGAGGAAATCACTCACTCGCCAGAAGACAGAACAGCAGTGCTGTCCAAAATTGGGAAAGTGTCGATTAAAAAGACTGCTCTTGCTATGCCTGATAAGGCCACCACAGTGCAATCAAAGGTACCCACTACATCAAAAGCCACTTCAAGTTACCCGGAGGAGTCAAATCCAACGAGCTGGGGTGTGGTCACTAACTCGCTGGAAGACAGTTTAAATGGATGACAATGATTGAGGTTATCCAAATAAACCTCCATCGGAGCGAGACAGCTACCAACACTCTGATAGCTAAAATTAACACAGGTTGGATGCATATAGCTTTAATCCAGGAACCTTGGACGATTCACAACAAGGTTTCTGGATAAAATCACGTAAATTTCCAACTTTTCTGCGCTGATACAGGGTCTCGACCGAGAACGAAATTCAGGATTGGAGAGTTTCGGACGAGCATTCCTTTTCTGACCATCGGTACATAAGATTCAAAATACTACGGCCGCCACCAAAGCCGATAAAGTTTCTAAAACTAATTGGACAATGTTCGGGTCCTTACCAAAGAACCGTTTATGTCAGGACACTTTTCAATGTCGAAATAAAAACGACATATACGCCAAAGTAGAAATGCTCACAAGTTGAATCGTTCGAGGACAGCTGCCTCTGCGAGAGCGAAGATCTGCCCAGGAAAAACCCTGGGTAACTGGGGAGATCCGGAACCTTGGGAAGACTCTTCGCAAACTATTTAACCGGGCACGGCGTAAAAAGACCGCAGTATACTGGTATGATTATCGTAGTAAACTTGGTGAATATAAGAAAATTGTTCGTAAAGCCAAACGAGACTCCTGGAAACTTTTCTGTGAACAGGTAAGCATAAATGACGTATCGAAGATAAAAAAATTCCTATCCAAAACTCATGTCCAACCGGAATCTATGGTCTATGATACGGGCAGGAGGCTGGAGGATATGGAGGAGACAATGAAACTCCTAATGGACGCTCATTTCCCACCCGGTATATCGAATAACATAGATGAACCGATATTGGAGGAAGGGGAGGCTAACACGAAAATTGTAATTACATCTGATATGGTTAAAGGGGCAATCAAGAGCTTCGCTCCCTATAAAGCTGCAGGGCCGGATGGCATTTTCCCGGCACTCTTACCGATAGAGGCGGGACTGGTTTCGGTACATCTGTCTAAGATATTTACTGCATGTTTAAAATTCACATATATCCCCATTAAATGACAGGATACAAGGGTAATATTTATACCTAAACCAGGGAAACCTAGCTATTCGACACCTAAGTCTTATCGACCGATAAGTCTTACGTCATACCCACTTAAAACCTTGGAACGGATAGTCGATAATATGATTAAAAGCAGTATACCCGAGAAAGACCTAAAATTTAAACAGCATGCTTATGTAAAGAGACGATCGGTGGAAACCGCTTTGAACGAAGTTGTCCCCTACATAGGTGCATCCTTTGATAGCAAACTATATACACTGGTGATATGTATTGACATCGAAGGCGCCTTCAATAACGTGCACACTGATACTCTTATCCAATCCCTAGACCAGTTTTATGTTGACCGGGTGCTCCGTAACTGGATCAACCACATGCTAAGAACAGATGGATAAGCTGGGAGATGTACGATATAACTATCAGGAAAAAGGTATTTCGCGGTATACTACAGGGTGGCATTTTGTCACCTTTACTCTGGGTTACCACGATTAATAGCCTTCTATGGACCCTAACCCAGAAAGGACTTAGACCTGTCTGCTATGCAGATGATGTCGTATTATCTTTAAAAGGAAAAGAATCCAAATTACTTGTGTAGAAGAGCTGAGGAAGCTCTGAATACGGCCTTAAGCTGGGCTCAACCGAGAGGCCTCAATGTTAACCCGGCAAAAACGGAAATCTGTCTTTTCACAAGAAAGATAAAAATTTCTATGTATACTGAACTTTGCTTCCTGGGCAAGAAGATACCAGTGACAGACAAAGTTAAGTACCTAGGTGTAATCCTTGCCCGGAAATTAAAATGGAGACACCACATAGAGGATAGGATCAACAAGCCACATCGGTGCTGGGCGATATGTAGGTGAACTATAGGCATGAAATGGGATCTTAGTCCTACTATGACAAATTGGCTTTATAAAAGTGTAATTAGACCAATTCTAGCTTATGCTTCAATAATCTGGTGGACTGCTTTAGACAAAAAGTGCAATATCAAACTACTACTTTGAAACGCTGATCCCAGATAGAATGTCTTGGTCAAGCGGAACATTAGAGCAAATACCAGTAGGAATCCGTTGTTACACGGATGGCTCTAAATTGGGGGACAAAGTGGGGCTGGAGTTCTATATTGAAGACCCAGAAACAGAAATATACCACCGTTTACCAAATCATAACACAAGCTTCCAGGCAGAAGTACGAGCAATAACGGAATGCGTAAATTGGATTAGAATAAATATGGCGCCCACAGCGCTTAATATATTTACCGATAGCCAGAAGGCAATTAGGGCGATATCAGGCGATAGAACTAAATCTAAGACCGTATTGGATTGTAAGAAAACTTTAACTGAATACTCTCCCAGAGGTAAGGTTCACATCATATGGGTACCAGGCCACTCGGGAGTAGTCGGTAACGAAAGGGCGAATGTAATAGCTTTAGAAGGCAAGGAGGCAGGTAACTTGACAAACGCGAAACCATTCGACGCAACAAATGCTGAACTAAAAATATGGGTGAGAGAATCCCATAAGGCCTCTTGGAATAATGAAACAGTGGGTAGAACCACGAAGATCCTATGACCCTGATGAGAGCAAGTCGAAAAATCTCCTCAAAATGAGCAAGTCTGAAGTTAGTATGGTGGGTTCGATTCCCACCTGAGGCACTGGTTAAGGAGCGCACAACAGGCCCGATAGAGGCCTAGGTGTATTTCTTCGGATTTGATGTATATACATCCTCCTTTCAAACTAACTAACTAACTAACTAGTATGATGGTACATATTCTGAGTGGACACACAGGATTACGATCTATGCCAAAATGGACGTGCGGATTCAGACGAATGTAGAGCATGTGGAGAGGACAGTGAATCTCTGGAGCACTTTCTTTGCCACTGCCAGGCATCAAGTATCTTGGAAGTGATGTTATTCCGGAAATAACATTCCTGACTAACACTGATTGGAAGATTCTTAGGAATTACGTTCAGGAAACTGAGTTTAAGAACACTGAAAAATAATTCATTTAGTTCCCTTTTTTTCATAAATTGGAGCGCACAACAGGCCCGATAGTGGCCTAGGTGTATTTCTTCGGATTTGATCTAATATACATCCTCCTATCAACCTACCTACCTACCTTATTGTATTTTGTTGTTTTTAGAGTTTTTTAAGTATTGTTTATTTTTACTTAGGTGTTTTGTTATTGTACACAAGAATGTACTTTCAAATTTACGATTTTCTTGTTATTGTACAAAAGAATGCACTTTTTATTTGTACTTATTTTGTTATTACTAAGAAGAATGCACTTGCACTTTTTGTTGTTTTTTATGTTTTAAATATTTGGGGAATTGTAATATTGTCCGTCACAGTAGTAAAGGCAACCGTATAATACGAAAGTAAAGTCAGGACTGTAAAATATATCTGGAATTACTCGAATATTAGTTTTTGCCCTTATAAGATAAAAATTTGATTTTCAACCGCCGTTTCAAACCTCCAATTTCAGTTTTTTTTGAAACTTTGTTAAACAAATTTCAAAATTTTTAGGAGATCTCATGGGGATTTATAGACAATAGATAAGGATATTAAAAGGTAAAAAAAACTAGATCAATATTTTTTACAGACAAGCCGTAGCAGTGATAAGAACTCTAGTTCTAAGATGCATATTAATTCTGTTGTTTATGTAACGCATAAACAATAAATATATGTTAGAGTTAATAATGAGGCATGAAATATATTTATATCACTGATGCAGTTATTACCCCATGCTAAGATAGAAACATTACACTGATAAGACTGAAAGTACACATGTGCACAAGATGTCTTATCATAGTTCTAGTTAGTTTTAAGATTTTTGTATTTAGCTTTTAAGATCTTTAATTTTAAATAAACTCTTAATGTCTTACAAACATTCATTCGAACAGTACGTTCATACATGGTCCTTCGAAAAATAAAACCAGCGCAATAAGATTTAAAAAAAAAAATAAATAAATAAAATAGATAAATAAAAATTCAAAAAGAAAAAGTCGACTTAAATAATAAAAAATATATAAAAAAACATTAAAAATGGCTCAGAGACAAAATTTATACGAATCTCAAAAGCAGATTACAGATCAGTTGACTGCAATTTTGGCGAAGATTGAAGGCACAGAGATCCGTAGTGCATCAATTGCACAATATCAAAAACACATCGATGGCTTAGAAAGAAAATTTTATGAGAACGACACTGTTCTCAATAAGCTTGGAGAGACAACAGAGGACTATTTTGATAAAAAGTTCTTCCGAAATGGAGTTGATCTTATTAAACTGTGCAGAAATGCGATGCAGAAGTATGGCCAAACTTCTGCAGAAGCTGTATTGGCGCCCAAAAAAGCAGAAAACGAAAAAGATAGTCAAATGGAATCCAGCCATCAGAAATCATTAGAATCAATTAGGATTTCTATAAAAGATGACGTGATGGAGCAAGTGAGATTTATGATGCAAGAATTTTTGCATCAGTTAAAACCCAACGTTGCGGAAAACTCTAAAAAAAAGTTAGAAAGAGCTCCAAGAGAGCCTCCAGGAGAGCAAGAAAATACTTCTAAAGAAGTGAAGGTAAAAAACCATGATGAAGCCGGCATAAGAAAAGAAGAGGAAGTGACGTCCAACTTGCTCATTCAATTTCGTAGAGAAATACAAAAATTAGAAGAATGTTTATCTGACATTGAAGCAGAAAACATTCTAATACTCGAACACAAAAAAAGCTCTTGGGAAAAAATCATGGTGGATATAAAACAAATCCACCGTGAATTAGTGGCCAATCACTCCGTAAAAGATGATATTGATGAAGAGTTGGAGTTGATTGACAAGCTATATGGAGAAGCATTAAAGGAAATACTAATAAAAATTTCCGCAATGCCAGAAGAGAAGAAAGCGGTGGTATTGGAAACAATAAAAATACCAATATTCAATGGAGATATGGAAGAATGGTGCTCGTTTCAAAATATGTTCAATCGATTTGTGCATATGAGTAAACTTCCAGCTGTGGAGAAGCTAGTGAGGTTAAAAACTCACGTCAGAGGAGAAGCTCTGAAAATTATACAAAACCTTCCGATAACGGAAAACAATTATGAAGCTGCCTGGGAGATTTTAAATCAAAGATTTGGTAATAAAAGAATTTTGTTCACAAAACTAGTGGATAAAATATTGGATCAGCCCAGTACCAACATAATGTCGGGCAGCAGCTTAAGAAACTTGCTGAATATTACGAATGAAAGCATGCAAGCATTAAAAGCAATGGGAGTTAGATTGGAAGGTGCTGACCCTATAATAGCGAGAATTATAATTAGAAAGCTCGATAAAGAAGGGCTGATTTTATATGAACAAAGCACTCGAAAATCAAAAGATATTCAAATTCTCAAAGATGTGATGCAATTTATTGAATTGCAATGTGAAGCATTGGAGGCATCTACAACAAAGAAACTCAACAATATAGATGGAAATAAAAAACATCATTATCGAGCAACGGTGCTTTCAACAGAGAACAGTTACTGCAAATATTGTAGAAGAGGTGGCCATAAAATCCGTGAGTGCAAAAATTTCATAGCATTAACGGTAGAAAACCGGATTTCCTGGGTTCGACAAGCAAAAATTTGTAATATCTGCCTAAACCATAGGATGGATAAGAGATGTTTCGCGAAAACAAAATGCCAAGTATGTTGAAGAATGCATAATGCACTTTTACATATAAATTTTGTAAAATCAACAGGAACAGCAGCAAATAATACTGCTAGTTCAATGAGTACACATTCACCAGCAAATGTGTTACTACAGCACAAGTGAAGGTGAAGTCCCTGCATGGCGAATATATAATGCTACGAGCATTAATTTATCATTGTTCCCAAGTGACAACGGTATCAGAGGAAGCTTCGCAAATATTGGCGCTTCCCCGAATTAAATGCAAAACCGAAATACATGGTCTTGGAGGTATAATGGTTGGAGTTTCAAAATCGAAAATAAAATTAAAAATGAAACCACGATTTTTAAGCGACCAGTCCATAGAAACAGAGGCGCTGATTTTACCACAACTGACGGGAGCACAACCAGATCATTCATTTAAATTCAATATTGACGAATGGAACAACTTTGTGTTAGCTGATCCATCACTAAATAAATCGGATAGAATTGACATCGTGCTTGACATGAATATCATAACTAACATAATTGAAGATGGAATATACAAAAAAGATGGTATTTTGGCGCAATCCACAATATTTGGGTGGATTTTATCAGGCATGGTGAATAAGAACACGAATCCTAGAAAGGTTTTATCTGCAGTTACAAATTTGGAGCGTTTTTGGGAGCTGGAAGAACTACATAACATTTCCGAAGACTACGAAGAAGACAAAATATGTTTAGACCTCTTCAATGAAACAACCGAAGTTGACAACGACAACAGAATTGTAGTTAACCTGCCAATAAAGAAGGAAGAAAATAAACTTGGAGACTCTAAGAAGCAAGCGATAGCAAGACTTCTTTCACTAGAAAGAAAGCTGGAGTCAAATCTGAAGTTGAAGGAAGATTACCATAAATTTATGAACGAGTACATACAGCTTGGTCATATGGAGGAAGTAATGGTAACAAACAGCGGTAAATATTATTTACCTCATCAGGCGGTAATTAGAGAAAGCAGTCTGACTACAAAATTGAGAGTAGTATTCGACGCATCCGCGAAGACATCAAATGGAGGAAGCCTAAATGACATCATGTATACCGGCCCAAGGCTACACAATGAAATATTTGATATTCTTGTCAAATGGAGGCTGTGGAAATTCGTTGTCACAGCAGACATAGAAAAAATATATCGCCAGGTTAAAGTTGTGCCAAAACATCAAAACTACCAACATATCCTATGGAGAGAAGACAAAAAAAAGGCTATTAAAGAATAGAAATTAACAACAGTGACATATGGAACTGCTTCTGCACCATTTTTAGCAGTACGGGCGCTATTTTATATCGCAGATAGCTGTCCAAATGAAGAAATAAAAAATATTATTAAACAAGACTTCTACATGGATGACCTTATGACAGGAGCAGATACTATATCTCAATGTAAATGTATTCAACATGAGACTATGAGCCAACTTTGAAAATATGGCTTCAATTTAAGAAAGTGGTTATCAAATGACTTTAATATAACTGATGATATAAGCCATTCTACAAATTATGCTGTAATACAAATTAAAGATGAAGAATCCGTAAAAACGTTGGGGTTGCAGTGGGATCCAGTGTTAGATGAATTCAAGTTCAACATAAACTTTTCATTAAATGGCGAATTAACCAAAAGACGTGCACTATCCGAAGTAGCTAAAATCTTCGATCCATTAGGATGGTTGTCTCCAGTAACAATAGTCGTAAAATTATTCGTACAGAAATTGTGGCTATTACAATGTACATGGGACGAAGAATTACCAGCTCAATTAAGGGAAGAATGGCAGCAGTTTACAACAGATCTGCCCGAACTACAAGAAATTCGTGTACCAAGGTGGTTACAGATAAACATATCTGACAAGTTCGAGCTACATGGAAGATAATCCTGCAGCAAAGATAATCCTGCAGACATAGCATCTCGTGGAATAATTGCTTTTAAACTAAAGGCACATATGATGTAGTGGAATGGTCCAGAATGGTTAAAATTGGCGTCTGAGTTCTGGCCTAAAAAAGAAGCAGAAACGGTAAAGATGATGATAACTACAACTTCAAATAAAGATTCTCTGATAATAGAGCTTACGAATAAATTTTCGAGTTTTTCGAAACTGCAAAGAGTGTGGCATTTATTATAAGGTTTAAAAATAAGCTGCACAAAAAATCGTACGCCACTCAATATCTTTCGGTGAAGGAACTAAAAGAAGCTGAAGAATTAATTATACGATGTCATCAAGAAATACAATTGCAAGAGGAGATGGCAGCATTAAGGAAATTTGGCGTAGTAAATAAATGCAGCAGAATAGCGAGTTTGTTTCCCTTTATAGACAAGAATGGAATAATTCGTGTCGGTGGTAGATTGCAAAATTCAAATTTACCATATAATCAACAAAATCCTATAATATTGCGAAAGTCCCATTTGACATCTTTGTTGATAGAAAAGGCGCATATTTCAACATTACATGGTGGTAACCGAATAGTTGAAGCAGCACTAAGGCATAGGTTTTGGATCTTAGATATGAAAAATTCAATAAAGAAATGTTTGCGAAGATGTCCTAGATGTATTCGGTATAGCCAAGATCAGGCGAAGCAACTGATGGGCAATCTTCCAAAATCACGCGTAACGATATCAGCTCCATTTCAACATGTTGGTATAGACTACGCTGGCCCTATTCAAATGAAATTTTCGAAAGGCAGAGGACAAAAATCCTATAAAGGGTATATAGCTGTGTTTGTGTGCATGACGACAAAGGCGATCCATCTAGAAGCAGTTAGCGATCTGACAGCAGAAGCATTCTTAGCAGCATTAAAGAGTTTTTTTGGAAGGAGAGGTGTTAGCTCGGATATTTATTCAGATAATGGAACAAACTTTGTTGGCGCAAATAAAAAATTGGATAAAGATTTTAAAGTGAGGAGCCCCGGCAGCTCCTCACTTTGGAGGTATTTGGGAAGCTGGCATCAAATCAGTTAAATATCATTTAAAAAGGACAATCGATGAAGCCAAACTTACATATGAGGAAATGAGTACTCTCTTAATTCAAATTGAAGCAGTATTGAATTCCAGACCTCTAGTAGCTCTAAGCAATGATGAGCCAGGTCAATTGGATGCCTTAACTCCGGGACACTTTTTAATAGGACGTCCCCTGAATGCCTGTCCCGAACTTGTTGAAGAAGCAAATATTAATTCGCTAAATAGATGGAAACTAATCCAGAAACTAAGAAAAGACTTTTCGGTCAGATGGAAACAGGAGTATTTGACTACGCTACAGCAAAGAAACAAATGGAAGTTTCCATCAGAGAATTTAAAAGAAGGTACAGTAGTACTAATCAAGGATGAAAATACTCATCCAGCAAGTTGTCCGCTAGCGAGAATTGCAGAAGTACATAGCGGCAAAGATAGCAAAGTAAGAGTTGTAACATTGAAACTTGCAAATAGCTCGCTGAAAAGACCTATTAGCAAATTGTGTCCATTAGTATCTACGGATACAGAAGAACAGAATTCGGCCGGCACCAGCAATGAGCTGTGTAACAACGACGAAGCCAGAAAAGAAAAAACTATGTTGGTTACAATTTATATTGATGATGTTGGTGATAATAAACCCAGTCAAAGCACTACCAATTAACATGAACAACGTAGTCTCGATAAGCAACTTATCAGCAAATACAGCACTGTATCTGGATAAGGTTGGACAACTAAACGCCATAAATTCGAAGTGGAATTTAGTTGTTTACTATGATTTATCCTTATATTACCAAGAACTGGAGAGGATTGGCAAACTGATGGGGAAAGTAAGAGAAGAATGTCCGAAATTAAATTTATTTAAGGACTCCTGTGAAATGATGATGTCAGTGATGGAAAGGAGATATAAGTTACTTGATCAAAATAACGAACTTCTCATAAATAAAAGCCTCAAGAAAAGAGCTCCCTTTGAGTTCGTAGGATCTATTTATCATGTTCTTTTTGGAACGATGGACGCAGACGATCGGAAGCAGATGGAGGAAAACATTCAGTAACCAAGATGACTTAAATAAATTAATTTAGTTCTTCCTGGAAAGGCAACTGGTACTGAACTAAAAGAAGTATATCATGGAATGAAGGCGAAGGGTACTATAATTGATGCTCGACTCGTGGTTCAGATAGAAATACCTTTAATACAGAAACATAATTCTGAGGTATACGAAATAATTACACTTCCTGTGGACGTTAACAATAGCGCCGTTATGCCAAGAGTAAAGGATGAGTTCATAGTGTATAATTTCGCAACTAATATGTACTTCCTAATGTCACAATCAAAATTAAATAAGTGTGGGAAGAGTCTTCAAGGTCAGTACAACTGTATTGGAAATATGCCCTGGAAGCCAGCCATAGAGCGGTCTTGTGAAGTATCAGCGGTAAAACAATCCCGGCATGCTGAATGTGAATTTGAAGCTGCCTCAAGGAAAAGTGTGTGGAAGCAGCTTTCTACAGAAAATCAATTGATATTTACCGTATTCGACAATCTAGTCTTAACAATAGATTGTGGTCCAAATAATCGAAGCTGGGTTACTTTACCAACAAAAGGTGTACTAAAACTAGCAGAAGGATGTACAGCAACGTATGAAGGAATAACTCTCTCAGCTTCTCGACACCTAGAATCTGCAGTAAATTCAGATATTCAGGTATCAACATGGGGTGTTGATCCAGACAAAATAGAAGCTAAGTTGGTAAAACCGTTTGATGTTACTATTATAAATACCGCCAAAGATATCAACCATCTAATGAAGGAAGTGCTTAATATAAAGGATACCAAAATCGATCTAAAACGGCTTCATTTTCACATGTTATCTGGACAGACATCTCTAATTTTAATTATTATAATTATATTTATATTCACTGGTCTAGTTCTGAAGAACAAATGTTGTAAACAAAGAGAAGTAGTTAAGATAGATTTTTCTACACCAATGCCATTGTGGGCCCGGCAGAATGTTCAGAATTGAACACGCATTTATTTATGTTTAATTTTGTTTAAGTAATATAAAAAAAAAGATCATAAATTATAAGTTCAAGTGCATGGGTTAGGTCATAAAAAAATGTTATATTCGTTTGTTTGTACTACAAATAAATATGTATTATCGCTCTGTTTTTAGGACAAGCCGTAGCAGTGATAAGAACTCTAGTTCTAAGATGCACATTAATTCTGTTGTTTATGTAACGCATAAACAATAAATATATGTTAGAGTTAATAATGAGGCATGAAATATATTTATATCACTGATGCAGTTATTATCCCATGCTAAGATAGAAACATTACACTGATAAGACTGAAAGTACACATGTGCACAAGATGTCTTATCATAGTTCTAGTTAGTTTTAAGATTTTTGTATTTAGCTCTTAATATCTTTAATTTTAAATAAACTCTTAATGTCTTACAAACATTCATTCGAACAGTACGTTCATACACACAATATTCCTTAATTTAGGATTCTTACGTTAAAAGATATATCTTTTTTTTAATCTTGTATATAACGAATATTTTACGACAAAATTAACATCACTATTGCACATTTTCTTATTTTTACTTATTTTTATTGCAATTTTTCATTAATTATTGCAATTATTGATAAATATCTAATATAGTATTATATTTAACATACATACCCAGCAAAAAAAGAACTTCCAAAGAAGCGAAAAAGAAGTAGAATTTACTCCATGGAAGTACTGAAAAAGACTTGAAGAAGTGATGATTTTAACAAAGGCTTGTCATACGAGGTATGTCCTTTTTATTTAATTCCAAATTCACTACTTCTGAAGTCATTCTCAAGAAGTATTTTTTATGTTATTTTTTTTGAAAGTTATTTGGAATTGAAAATGTAGTATTATAGAATACTTGCTATACCCAGTGTGCTTTGCTACCATAAAATCAATGTATATAAAAAAACACTTTACGATTTTGAAGATTCTAACTATAATTGTTTTCAGATATACATTTTTAGATGCCTCGTAAATTATTGCACGTTCGCCAATTTTTCCAAACGTTGATTTAGATTTTAATGAAACCTATGAAAAAGTTGAATAATATAATAGTTTCCCAGATGTACGAAATTTTGTATTTAATTCATATGGGAGATGCCAAGGTCCCATTGAAAGTCCGCCCTTTTTATACCCTCCACCACCATCAGTGGTGATAGAGGATATATATAACTTTGTCATTCGGTATGTAACACCAAGAAATATTCATCTATGTCCGTCCGTCTGTCTGTCTGTTTGTCTGTGTAAAACACGTTCCCGTTAAAACAATGCAATAGAAATTCACCCAAAATATTCATTATCCGGTACAGTTTGGTATTGAAAATCAGTTCACGACGTAAAAAGTTATGAGTAAAAATTTCAGAATACCTCTAAAAAAATTACTTTTTTTCCCCAATTCTTAAGTAGTTTTCTCAGAAACTACCAAATACAAACTACCCATACAAAGGTGTATATTCCCGCAAATTAGTTTATCGTTAATAACTCCCTCAAATATATCGGTATCAACACCAAATTTTGTACATACAAATATAATGTGAATGGAAATCATACTACCAACGTAGATCTCAGTCGGTCCACAATTGGTCATAGCACCAATATAAGGTCCACCTCCAAAAATCACCTAAACGGACATATTTCATTCATAAATAAAGCTTTTGTGATAAAATTAAAGCTGAATATGTTTTGTTTACATACAAATCATTCTACCAAATTTCTTTTCGGATCGGTCCATTATTAGTCGTAGCTCCCATATAAGGCCCACTTCCGAAAATCACTTAAACGCATATATTTCATTGTCAAATAAAGGTATCTTGATAAAATTCGACACAAATATGTTTCGTCAATATATGAATCACTGTACGAAATTTTTTTGGATAGGACCATAATATACATATTTCATTGTCAAATAAAGCTATATTGATTTCCATGGGCGTTATGACTTACTAAATTGAGTCTAGTGTCCATGGACGTTATAACAATTTCAAAAGTGTCACAATGCATATGAGCAATGTAACATAAAGTCCATGGATTTCAAAGAGTCCATTTATCAAAAGAAGGCTTAATTTAGCGAAGCCGGTATTCGAAATACCCCAGAGCTTAAAACCCCTGCGCCCGGCCGAAGGCCGGCTATCCAGTACCCCGTTTCTGTAACTGTGTGAAAGATTTAAGGATTTTCAAAATACATATATATAATTTTGTTCTACACAAATTGATAATGCAACTAGTTAAATACGGTTAAAGTGCTTTTAGGGGCAGGACCTAGTATGGGAGATATGACCAATTATGGACCCATCGTAAAAAATTTCTAAGCTAAATTTCTGTACATAAAAGTTGTATTTCAGTCAAATTTTGTATCTATATCGTAATTTAGTAATAAGTAATGTGTGTTCAAGTGATTTTCTAAAGGGAACCTTGCATAGGACCGACCGCACCCATGTTATGGACCGATCGTGAAAATATCTTGAAATATAATTTTTGTATACCAAACTAATATTTGTGCCAAATTTTGTATCAATAGCTTTATTTGGTAATGAGTAATGTGCGTTTAAGA
Organism: Lucilia sericata; assembly: GCF_015586225.1. NCBI lineage: Eukaryota > Metazoa > Arthropoda > Insecta > Diptera > Calliphoridae > Lucilia > Lucilia sericata. The sequence continues at coordinate 312,141 of NW_023994252.1, forward strand.
GATTTTCGTAAAAGGACCTTGTATGGGAGCTTTGACCAATTATGTATACTAGAGTTCGCCCAGCGGTCGAAATTCGACCAGAACCAATGCTGGAAAAATTGTATAAATGTGTAAAATAAAACCATATTATTGTAGTTTAAATCTATGGTAAAAAATAACTTTATTGATATTATCAAAGTGTATAATTTGCTTTGATTAATGTTTTCTTTTAGAAAATGTGATGGGTTTTAGTAAAAGTCCCATCAGAAGTTTAAAACCTCAATTGTCAAAATTAGTTATACAACTTGTTTTACAAAAGTATTTCAAATATTTTAAAAATAAAAAATAACGAACATTTCTTCTATCGACTTATTATCCCCTGTTCAAACTACAGAGTGGATATGTTCTAAATAATTTGTCAAATCAATAAAAATATTTAAAATAAATAATGTCTTATCTAATTATAAATAAATTTTATTTGGATGTCATTAGTAGTCCTTCCATCAAGTATATGCTGTATAAATTCTCCCCTATAACACTCGACAAAGACTTCAGCAGACCTACATTTATTAAATAAACGATAAATTGCTAAGTACGGTTAAACACTCTTCATCCCAAAAGACATGATTTATATTTAGCAGTTTCATCTAGCAGTTTTATCTATTTTTATATAGCATATAACCATCACCTATTCAACTTACAGTTTTCACTTTACACTACTATTTCCTAATTGGTTAGAATAACCCAAAAAAGAAGAATATCATCAAATCCTCGCTGTGCTAAACCTGCATATAAGCGATATACCTATCCATTTATTGCGGTATATCATGTACCGGCATGACGAACTAAAATTTACTTATATTTTATACAGGCTTTTTTATTACTTACTGACACTGAATCAATTCGTTAATCCATCATTTAAATCTTCCAAATCAATCAAAACTAATAATTATGTATCGCAATTCAGTATTTTATTTCACCGATTTTCGTTAATCCATCATTTAAATCTTCCAAATCAATCAAAACTAATAATTATGTATCGCAATTCAGTATTTTATTTCACCGATTTTTTTCGTTAAACATAATCGAATAATGTAACGACCAATAAAAAGTTCACGTTAATAATTTTATAATTTAAAAATATTCCAATACATAACTATTGACATTCTTATAGTTTTCCGATCTTTGTCTTTAAAATATTCTACGGTCGTTAAAAAGTTAGGGAATTGAAAATTCGTTAATGTAACCGATATTTGTCATTACTTTACGATATTACTGAATTCCGGTACTGATGTCCTACCAATATTTTTCCAGGTCAAACACCAATATCAGTACATTTTTTGGCATATCTTGAGGTGTCCCCAAGCATTATTTGCACATGTTTTTATATTCCCAGTTCGTTGTTTCCTCAGGAAAGTCCTTCAATTTAATTATTTTGAAAAGTTTAAATAACGAAAAACCTTCAATCGAAAACTCTGAATATAAAACTGAAGTCCTACTTCTTATAGAAATATTCGATTTGGTAACAATCGTAACGATGTTATAACAAAATAGATCATTATCTCATTCACAATTTAGCACTTTACATAAAAATATAAAACAATAAAATCCTATTTTCGCATTACCTGAGCCTGTTTGCATACTTATTTGTTTACAAAAATCTTATTAAAAACGACAAAAACAAAACATCATGCAAAATACAAAAAGAAAACAGCAACAGAGAAGTTAAACGTTTCTGCACTCTCCTCTCTTTTTTCAAAAAGCCGTGTTGTTTACTTTTTTGTTTTGTTTCTTGCTTTGTTTGTTTGTTTTTAATTTCAAGAATACGTACGTGTGACTATTGTTTCTATGTATTAGTAACAACTTTAAACGTTTATAGCTCCTAAAATTCTGAACCGATCTCATTAATATATATATTGTGCACATCTGTGAACAAATACCTTTAAAATGATATATTTTTTGCCAAGATCAGATGTATACTGTAAGAGTAAAAGGGGTCACAAAAAATCGTCTTGCCTATTAATTATATAGATATTTAGCAGTTTCATCTAGCAGTTTTATCTATTTTTATATAGCATATAACCATCACCTATTCAACTTACAGTTTTCACTTTACACTACTATTTCCTAATTGGTTAGAATAACCCAAAAAAGAAGAATATCATCAAATCCTCGCTGTGCTAAACCTGCATATAAGCGATATACCTATCCATTTATTGCGGTGTATCATGTATCGGCATGACGAACTAAAATTTACTTATATTTTATACAGGCTTTTTTATTACTTACTGACACTGAATCAATTCGTTAATCCATCATTTAAATCTTCCAAATCAATCAAAACTAATAATTATGTATCGCAATTCAGTATTTTATTTCACCGATTTTCGTTAATCCATCATTTAAATCTTCCAAATCAATCAAAACTAATAATTATGTATCGCAATTCAGTATTTTATTTCACCGATTTTTTTCGTTAAACATAATCGAATAATGTAACGACCAATAAAAAGTTCACGTTAATAATTTTATAATTTAAAAATATTCCAATACATAACTTTTGACATTCTTATAGTTTTCCGATCTTTGTCTTTAAAATATTCTACGGTCGTTAAAAAGTTAGGGAATTGAAAATTCGTTAATGTAACCGATATTTGTCATTACTTTACGATATTACTGAATTCCGGTACTGATGTCCTACCAATATTTTTCCAGGTCAAACACCAATATCAGTACATTTTTTGGCATATCTTGAGGTGTCCCCAAGCATTATTTGCACATGTTTTTATATTCCCAGTTCGTTGTTTCCTCAGGAAAGTCCTTCAATTTAATTATTTTGAAAAGTTTAAATAACGAAAAACCTTCAATCGAAAACTCTGAATATAAAACTGAAGTCCTACTTCTTATAGAAATATTCGATTTGGTAACAATCGTAACGATGTTATAACAAAATAGATCATTATCTCATTCACAATTTAGCACTTTACATAAAAATATAAAACAATAAAATCCTATTTTCGCATTACCTGAGCCTGTTTGCATACTTATTTGTTTACAAAAATCTTATTAAAAACGACAAAAACAAAACATCATGCAAAATACAAAAAGAAAACAGCAACAGAGAAGTTAAACGTTTCTGCACTCTCCTCTCTTTTTTCAAAAAGCCGTGTTGTTTACTTTTTTGTTTTGTTTCTTGCTTTGTTTGTTTGTTTTTAATTTCAAGAATACGTACGTGTGACTATTGTTTCTATGTATTAGTAACAACTTTAAACGTTTATAGCTCCTAAAATTCTGAACCGATCTCATTAATATATATATTGTGCACATCTGTGAACAAATACCTTTAAAATGATATATTTTTTGCCAAGATCAGATGTATACTGTAAGAGTAAAAGGGGTCACAAAAAATCGTCTTGCCTATTAATTATATAGATAAAGACAAAATTTCAAAATTCTGTATCTATATCATTATTTAGTAATGAATATGGTGCATTTAAGTGATTTTTTGGAGGGCACCAAGTATGAGAGCTATGACCAAATATGGACCGATCGTAGAACAGTTTTATAGTGTAATTTATGTATATAAGAGCAATATTTGTTCTAAATGTATGGATATCAATATTTTGTAATTAGTTATGTGCGTGCATATGAGCAATACATGTACCAAATTTTATATGATATCTTAATTTAGTAATGAGTTATGCGCGTTTAAGTGAAGGGACCTCGTATGGGAGATATGACTAATTATGGACCGATCGGAAAAAAATTTCACAGTAATATTTGTGTATGTGAGAGCAATACTTGTGCCAAACTTTATATGGATATTTTAATTTAGTAATGAGTTATATGCGTTTAAATGATTTTCGGGAGGGGACCTTGTATGGGAGCTATGACCAATTATGGACCGATCGGAAAAAATTTCATAGTAATATTTATGTATACTAGAGTTCGCCCAGCGGTCGAAATTCGACCAGAACCTATGCTGGAAAAAATGCATAAATATGCTAAAATAAAACCCTTTTTTTGTAGTTCAAATCTGCGGTAAAAAATTGACTTTATTGATATTATCAAAGTGTATAATTTGCATTGATTAATGTTTTCTTTTAGAAAATGTGATGGGTTTTTGGTAAAAGTCCCATCAGAAGTTCAAAACCTCAATTGTCAAAATTAGTTATACAACTTGTTTTACAAAAGTATTTGAACTATTTTAAAAATAATAAATAACGAACATTTCTTCTATCGACTTATTATCCCCTACATATTTACGCTACGTTAACAATGCTGGAGTACTCTACTGTACACACCAAGATACGTTAGCTGCTCAAAATACAGAGTGGAAATGTTCTAAATAATTTGTCAAAACAATAAAAATATTTAAAATAAATAATGTCTTATCTAATTATAAATAAATTTTATTTGGATGTCATTAGTAGTCCTTCCATCAAGTATATGCTGTATAAATTCTCCCTTATAACACTCGACAAAGACTTCAGCAGACCTACATTTATTAAATAAACGATAAATTGCTAAGTACGGTTAAACACTCATCCCAAAAGACATGATTTATATTTAGCAGTTTTATCTATTTGTATATTGCATATAACCATCACCTATTCAACTTACAGTTTTCACTTTACACTACTATTTCCTAATTGGTTAGAATAACCCAAAAAAGAAGAATATCATCAAATCCTCGCTGTGCTAAACCTGCATATAAGCGATATACCTATCCATTTATTGCGGTGTATCATGTACCGGCATGACGAACTAAACTTTACTTACATATATTTTATACAGGCTTTTTTATTACTTACTGACACTGAATCAATTCGTTAATCCATCATTTAAATCTTCCAAATCAAAACTAATAATTATGTATCAATACATAACTTTTGACATTCTTATAGTTTTCCGATCTTTGTTTTTAAAATATTCTACGGTCGTTAAAAAGTTAGGGAATTGAAAATTCGTTAATGTAACCGATATTTGTCATTACTTTACGATATCAATACTTAAAATTAAAACAATTACTGAATTCCGGTACTGATGTCCTACCAATATTTTTCCAGGTCAAACATCAATATCAGTACATTTTTTGGCATATCTTGAGGTGTCCCCAAGCATTATTTACACATGTTTTTATATTCGCAGTTCGTTGTTTCCTCATGAAAGTCCTTCAATTTAATTATTTTGAAAAGTTTAAATAACGAAAAACCTTCAATCGAAAACTCTAAATATAAAACTGAAGTCCTACTTCTTATAAAAATATTCGATTTGGTAACAATCGTAACGATGTTATAACAAAATAGATCATTATCTCATTCACAATTTAGCACTTTACACAAAAATATAAAACAATAAAATCCTGTTTTCGCATTGCCTGAGCCTGTTTACATACTTATTTGTTTACAAAAATCTTATTAAAAGGAACAAAAACAAATATCATGCAAAATATAAAAAGAAAACAGCAACAGAGAAGTTAAACGTTTCTGCACTCTCCTCTCTTTTTTTCAAAAAGCCGTGTTGTTTACTTTTTTGTTTTGTTTCATGCTTTGTTTGTTTGTTTTTAATTTCAAGAATACGTACGTGTGACTATTGTTTCTATGTATTAGTAACAACTTTAAACGCTTATAGCTCCTAAAATTCTGAACCGATCTCATTAATATATATATTGTGCACATCTGTGAACAAATACCTTTAAAATGATATATTTTTTGCCAAGATCAGATGTATACGGTAAGAGTAAAAGGGGTCACAAAAAATCGTCTTGCCTATTAATTATATAGATGTGAGCAATACTTGTACCAAATTTTATATGGATATCATAATTTAGTAATGAGTTATGTGCGTTTAAGTGATTTTCGGGAGGGGACCTTGTATGGGAGCTATGACCAATTATGGACCGATCTGAAAAAAATTTCACAATAATATTTCTGTGCATATGAGCAATACTTGTACCAAATTTTATATGAATATCTTAATTTAGTAATGAGCTATGCGCGTTTAAGTGATTTTCGGGAAGGGACCTTGTATGGGAGCTATGACTAATTATGGACCGATCGGAAAAAAATTTCACAGTAATATTTCTGTGCGTATGAGCAATACTTGTACCAAATATGAATATCTTAATTTAGTAATGAGTTATGCGCGTTTGAGTGATTTTCGGAAGGGTCCTTGTATGGGAGGTATGACCAATTATGGACCGATCGGAAAAAAATTTCATAGTAATATTTCTATATGTGAGAGCAATACTTATTCCAAATTATATATGGATATCTCAATTTACTAATGATTATGCGCATTTAAGTGATTTTCGGGAGGGGACCTTGTATGGGAGTTATGTCCAATTTTGGGCCCATCTGACGGAAGTTATTAACAATAAACTCATTTTCCGGGAATATATACTTTTGTATGGGAGGTATATGAAATTGTGGACCGATTCTGGCAATTTTCAGCAGGAATCAAGATCTCGTGTAGAAACGAATGTATGATGACTTTCATGAAATTATCTTGCATAGTTTTCAAGAAAATTACATCAGAATGTATAAAAAATGCTTATTTTTTTCGGAGTTGTTTTAAATTTTGATTCATAACTTTTGCCGATGCGAACCGATTTTTCTCATTTTCAACACCAAACTGTACCGGATAATAATGAATATTTTTGCTGAATTTCGTTAATTTCCATTGCTTCGTTTTAGCGTGAGCGTGTTTTACACAGACAGACAGACGGTCGGACGGACAGACGAACATAGCTAAATCGACTCAGAATTTGATAAGGACCCAGAATATATATACTTTGTTGGGTCTCAGATGAATATTTCTTGGTGTTACACACGGAATGACAACTTATATATACCCTCTATCACCACTGATGGTGGTGGAGGGTATAAAAAAAGAAAACAAAAACGTCCATTTTGAAAAAATGGGGGGAAAAATATTAAAAAATGTTTATTCTTAAGTTAAAAAATATATTTTTTGATAGATATCCCACTCGCATCCCATAATGGGACTATAAAGACCTTAAAGTAAATTACCTAAGCTTTCGTTTGAGCAAAAAAATGGGGATTTTCTGAAAAAAAATTGTAAAAAATTATTTTTTGAAAAAAAAAAAAAAAGTAAAAATTATTTAAATTTTTTTTTTTTTAAATTTTAAAAAATTATTTTTTTTTTTGGAAAAATTTAAGAAATAGCTATCTGAACTCCTTTGGAAATTTTTTGCTGGGACCAATAGGTGAAAAGTTATACGCATTTGAATAAAACCCTGTTTGACCAAAATGTCCAACTTTGTTTGACTCCCTCCAAAGGTGGAAGTACACAACACGCGTTGTACGCTGCAACGCGTTATAGGCTTCTGTCAAAAAAAGTTGAAATAGTGTATTTTCATTTAACAAGTTACACATTGTAGTTTGTAACGCGCCTGTCGCGAAAAGTTCAGCAACTTTCAACTTCTGACGCTTCGGCAGCTGATCAGGGTTGTATTTTTTGTGTAGAATAAGAATAAACTAAAATGAAATAAATTTCTTCAACAATGGAAGAAAAATATTAAAAAATATACAAAAACTTTAAATTTTGATTTTTAAAACAGTAATAGTCTTAAAAAACATTAAAAGATATATCAAAATGACGCGTGGTGTGTAACTTGCCGCTTATAAAGCACGAAAAGTTTGCAAAGCGTAAAACGCGTTGCCGCCCCAACGCGTTTTGTGTACTTTCATCTTAAGTCCGGCAGTTCTGGACCGATAGCGCTAAAAATTTGTGTCGCGCCTACTATCCAATAGTAGTACGAAATGTTATAAAATTGATTTTTTGAGTTTGGGTCACGTGATAGAAATTGCCCATATGTAAAGTACATGTCGTCTAATAGCACCTTAAGCTGTGATACACGGTTGTCAGATCTTATAACTTTGTCAGTAAAATTTGCAGAATATTTCTAACAATCATGTGAACTTATAAAAAAGCATTACTGATAACGTTGCAAGAATTACTGATAACGTTGCAAGTCAAAATTTGTAGGTTGACACTGTTGTTAGACATTTTACTGCCAACGTTGTAAAACTGGAGGTTCACCCTACGCGTTTTCGTGTCAAAGCATTGCGTGCTTTTCATACCTTCTTTGCATTAAGTTACATACAATGCTTCTTAAGTCAATTTTGTCAATTTTTGGCTTTATTTATAAAGAACATCGCGTTTTTTTTTTTATATTTTCACAATTTAACTTGTTTTAGTTTATTAAAATTGATAATACACATTCAAAATTTAATACAAATTGTCAAATTCACCTGACATATTCGCGCTGCTTATGACGCTTCAGCTGGAAGTCCACACCACGCGTTCCACGCTTCTTCGCATTCTACGCAGCTGTCAAAAAAGAAGAATCAATGTTGTTGTGTGCTACAATTTACAAGCACAAAAGCGTATGATGCCTTGACGCGTAGAATGCGTAGAAATCCCTTTCAGGTGGATGTACACAACATACGTTTTACGCGGCAATACGTTATTGGCTTCTGTCTAAAAAAGTTGAAATAGTGTATTTTCATTTAACAAGTTACACATTGTAGTTTGTAACGCGCCTGCCGCGAAAAGTTCACCAAATTTCAACTTTTGACGCTTCAGCTGCTGATCAGGATTGTATTTGGTTTTGTGTAGAATAAGAATAAACTAAAATTAAATAAATTTCTAAAACAATAGAAGCAAAATATTAAAATATACACAAAAACTTAAAATTTGGGTTTTTAAAACAGTAATAGTTTCAAAAATCATTAAAAGAAATATCAAAATGACGCGTGGTGTGTAACTTGCCGCTTATAAAGCGCGAAAATTTTGAAAAATGTATAACGCGTTGCCGCCCCAACGCGTGTTGTATACTTCCACCTTTAAGTAGATATATTTTCTATTTCTGTAAGCGTCATAAGCGGCGCACGAATATGTCAGCTGATTTTGAAAATTTATATTCTATTTTCTATATGTATTTATCAATTTTAATAAACTAAAACGAGTTAAATTGTGAAAATATAATTAAAACACTTAAAAAACGCGAAGTTCTTTGTAAATAAAGCAAATAATTGACGCTTAAGAAGCGTAGCATGTAGCTTGATGCATAGGATGCAAAGAAAATATGAAAAGAACGAAATGCTTTGCCGCGAAGACGCGTAGTTTCGACCTCCCGCTCTACAAAAGTAGAAAGTAGATCTACTTTAAAAATTCTACGCGTCAAGACATCCTACGCTTTTGTTTGCTTATAGCATACAAAACAACATTGATTCTACTTTTTTGACAGCCGCGTAGAATGCGAAGAAGCGTAATACGCTTGGTGTGGACCTGCAGCTTAAATTCTAACAACCGAGTATACATAGATTTTAAATCATAATTAAATTTTAGCTGACTATGTTGCATGCCACAATGTGCCGAAGTCGCCAAACAGAATAGTGCCGCCGTTAATAATTTTGAATAGACTTGGTTCTCTCGTCTAAAAAACAGAACTTTTTGTTGTTAAGTAGAAAAATCTGCATAAAATTCCTGAAAAATTGTTTGTTTTCGTTTTCAAGTTAACATTAAATGTTCCCTTAAAGAAACAAGTATGAACGTGTTTGTGTTTATTTAATATTAAAAATGTTTTAAGATTTTTGTGGTTGTGACAAGGCTTAGAAAAAAGGAAAATGTTTCAATGTTGATTGTGTTATTAAAAAATAAGTCTGCAGTTGCAAACTACCTTTGAGACTTAAATACAATCGAATATCAAAGATTTGCATAATTTTTCGTTCTCTCAACGTTCCTGTTAGTCGAAAAATAATGATGGCCAATGTAAATTTTGTTGTATTAAAGGTACGTACCATATAATAATACGTAAAGGAATTTAAACTCATAAAACCTTTTATGTATGGAAAGAAGGACAATGGTGTGAGTACATTAAATGACTGACTGGCTGTCAGAAGGGTCGCCTGGGAAAAGTGAAAATAAATACATATCAATCTATATAGAGTTAATTTACTTTAATTGTAGCAAATGTCGAAAGTACGCACTCTTAAAAATTCAACTATTGTAATATTTTATTACAAATTATTGTGTTCGGAAAATAATATTTGATATGTATACAAATGAACTACAATTTGTCGGTCAAAGCATATTGGACAAAAGTAACGGTACATATTTATGGAATAAAAAAAATATTTACTCCCTTATAAAAAATTACATTCCTGTAAAAAACTTGAATTTTGGATTTAATAATAACACTTATCATATTCATAATTCAAAAGTATTTATACCCTACACCACTATAGTGGGGAGGGTATTATGCGTTTGTGCTGATGTTTGTAACATCCAAAAATATTGGTCTTACACCCACCTTAAAGTATACCAATCGGCTCAGAATCACTTCCTGAGTCGATTAAGCTATGTCCGTCTGTCTGTGTGTCCATGTAAACCTTGTGCGCACTCTACAGGTCGCAATTTTTGAGATAATTCGATGAAATTTGGAACATGCACTTCTCTTAGTCCAAGGACGAACGCTATTGAAAATAGTTGAAATCGGTCCATTATTTCACCTAGCCCCCATACAACCGGACCCCCCGAATAGGGCTTTTGATCTGATAATTATGTTAAATGATCCACTATCTCTACAAAAATTGGAAAAATTTAGTTTTATATATGTCTTAATAATTATAGTTATTTTGGTAAAGATCGGGCATTATTTGACCCTAGCCCCCATACAAAGTCCCCCTCAGAAAATGACTTGAATGTCAACAATTCACTTATAAACACTAGTATCACGATGAAATTTGGCACAAATGAGTTTTATATTACCATAATTCCCAACAATAAATTTTATAGGGATCGGACCAAGTTTTACCCTAGCCCCCATATAACCGGACCTTCCGATTTGGGCCTTTTAGCTCATAACTTTGTCAAATATACTACTATCTCTCCAAAAATCGGCACAACTAAGTTTGATATTATTATAAATAACACTGTCGATTTTTATAATGATCGGGCATTATTTGACCCTTTCCCCCATACAAAATTCCCTTCAGAAAATGACTTGAATGTCCACAATTCACTTATAAACACTAGTATCACGATGAAATTTGCCACAAATAGATTTTATATAAACATAAATGTCGACATTAAATTTTATAAGGATCGGACCAATTTTTGCCCTAGCCCCCATACAACCGGACCTACCGATTTGGGCCTTTTAGTCATAACTACTATAAATATACTACTATCTTCCCAAAAATTGGAACAACTAAGTTTAATATAATTGTAAATAACACTGTCATTTTTCGCCATGATCGGAAATAAAAAGTAGTCTATTGCCAGACATACAGGAATGTGCTGTGAAAATTTGAAGAAAATCGGTTTAGCCGTTTAGTAGTCTATAACGTTCAAACATACAAAGATATAAACCCACAAACAAACAAACATATAAACATACAAACAAACACACATTGATTTTTATATATGTATATATATAATTCCCAAAAACACATTTTATAAGGATCGGCTCAATTTCTGCCTTAGCCCTCACACATCCGGACCTTCCGATTTCGGCCGTTTATCTTTTAACTACGTCACATACAATGGGTCACACACTATTTTCTGGATCCACTGACGTTGGCTGTTGAAAATGATTGAAATCGGTCTTTTATTTCTCCTAGTCAGCATACAATCGAACATGAACAGACATTATTTGGAACCTATATAAGATTAACAGAAATGCTTTATTATTGAAATTAATCACATTCAATATTCGCAATTGGTGTAGGATATCATATGGTCGGCCACGCCCGACTATAATTTTACTTGTTTTAAATTAAATTGGAAGTAAAGAATAAATGCCACAAAAAAATATTGAATGATCATTTGTTTTTATTGTTGTTACAGTTCGAAGGTGGCCGAAAGTTCGTTAACTCTGATCGATTAATAGTATTTTATTTTAGTATTTATCATAAGGTTTCAAACGATTAATTCTTATGAGTTATAGCATCGATTTTTTATGTGATTCATATTAGGGAGATCGATTCGGCTTTCTTCAAAAACCGGTTTTCGGGATGATCGGACTGTTTTCGTTTATCAACTTTCTTAAAACCGGTTAACCGATTATATTCAAATTTTTATGTACATACAGTGTTGCCATATATTTTTTGAAGAAAACTTTTTATTTTTATGAAAAAAACTTTTTTTCAACAAAAAAAAAACTTTTTTTGTACTAAAATTACAAAATACCCAAGAAAAATTAGTGAAAAAATGAGCAAATTGAGGAATTTTAAATAGCTTAATGATAATTGGTACAGAACTTTTCCTTAACATCAGTAGCAAGGAATTACTGGATATTGTGGTCTGAGACACCATAAATTTACACTTGAAATGTCATGATGAATCTATGTAGATTCTGTGTACTACAAGAGGAAACCTCTGAACTTTTGTAACTACCCGTCATTGGGAACTCGAAACACGAAGATTTTGTCTTACCCAGACCCAGATGATATCTTCAAACACTCACCGATTAATCCATTTATCTTCATGCGCGAATTTGGCCTAGTATGGTGAACCAATGGGCTGCACAAAATCTCTACAATATGGTCGAAGTGCATTGTGTCCTCAACGTCTATTCTAAGGGATTAAGGTCATCAACACCGGTCAATTTTTTTCAGTTTTTAGGAATATCTCGCATATTAATGGTATAAAATATTATTTTGTTAATGGTAAACATTGTTTTTTTATTTTAAACTAATAAAAACTGAAAAACTGTATAAATTTTCAAAAAACTTTTTTTATTGGCATAAAACTTGAAAACTTTTTTGAATCTCAAAAAACTTCCAAAAAAAGGGAAAACTTGACATATGGTAACACTGTGTACATATTTGAAAAGACAATGTAGGTATCATTTCAGAAAATAATTAAATATTAATTACCAGTGTACCAAATATTCATTAATTTATCACTCATGTTCACGTAAATGAAAAAATGCGTTATCACCTGTTCATGTACGAAAAGGACAGTTTTTGATTTAATTCTTGTATGTATTGTTTTGTTTTTTATTTTCATAAACGAAATTGAGAAAAAAAGAGAGAAATATTTTTTTCAAATAAGTTAAAGAGTTTCTTATCGTGCTTTCAACCCCAATTTTTAAATAAATTCACTGTAATGTATTGATGGTGGGGAAGCTAGTTCCTATGCGCATTTCGCCGGTTGCTTAAGCCAGCTCATCAGGAAACCTTTCCCAATATTCTAGGAAAACTAGAAATGTCTTATGAAAGAATTATTTTAAACTCAATAAGAATTCAAAACGCATCTTTCACAAAACATTAAAGTTTTGACAAAACACCAACAATAACAGTGAGTTTATTTTTTCTTACATTCCTTTCTACACTTGGCTGGTTGTTTTCCAACTCTAAATGCAGTTGTAAGGGAAAAAAAAATAAAAAACAAAATAAACAACTTCTATTTTGTTGTTTATAAAAACAACAGAATAGGGTATTCAGTTTTAAATGCACGGGCACTTGCAAATTTAATTTAAAAATTGATTTCGGGATTTTTATTATTTTTTCAAATAAGTTAAAGAGTTTCTTATCGTGCTTTCAACCCCAATTTTTAAATAAATTCACTGTAATGTATTGATGGTGGGGAAGCTAGTTCCTATGCGCATTTCGCCGGTTGCTTAAGCCAGCTCATCAGGAAACCTTTCCCAATATTCTAGGAAAACTAGAAATGTCTTATGAAAGAATTATTTTAAACTCAATAAGAATTCAAAACGCATCTTTCACAAAACATTAAAGTTTTGACAAAACACCAACAATAACAGTGAGTTTATTTTTTCTTACATTCCTTTCTACACTTGGCTGGTTGTTTTCCAACTCTAAATGCAGTTGTAAGGGAAAAAAAAAAAATAAAAACAAAATAAACAACTTCTATTTTGTTGTTTATAAAAACAACAGAATAGGGTATTCAGTTTTAAATGCACGGGCACTTGCAAATTTAATTTAAAAATTGATTTCGGGATTTTTATTATTTTTTCAAATAAGTTAAAGAGTTTCTTATCGTGCTTTCAACCCCAATTTTTAAATAAATTCACTGTAATGTATTGATGGTGGGGAAGCTAGTTCCTATGCGCATTTCGCCGGTTGCTTAAGCCAGCTCATCAGGAAACCTTTCCCAATATTCTAGGAAAACTAGAAATGTCTTATGAAAGAATTATTTTAAACTCAATAAGAATTCAAAACGCATCTTTCACAAAACATTAAAGTTTTGACAAAACACCAACAATAACAGTGAGTTTTTTTTTTTTTTTTTTTTTTTTTTTTTTTTTTTTTTATACATTCCTTTCTACACTTGGCTGGTTGTTTTCCAACTCTAAATGCAGTTGTAAGGGAAAAAAAAAAAAAAAAAACAAAATAAACAACTTCTATTTTTTTATTTATTTTTATTTATACCTATATTTTTGCAAAATTTTCTTAAGTGAATGAGCATAGTTTCATTTTGCGCACTACATTGGAAAATTAAAAGCAAATAATTTTTTCCTTCAGAATGTACATGAATATTCATTGTTCATAAAACACGAACGTTTTTGCAATAATTTATATACAGCTGCGTTCACAAAAATTGAAGTGAGACTTAAAAATTATTGTGCTGCTTATTTTTAAAAAGAAACATTAATTTATTTATTCAAAGTAATATAAAAAGCCTTCAAGGCCAATAATTATATACATATTACAGATGTAATACCCAAATAAATATATATTTACATATGTACTTATCTCTACATTATAAAATAGATAACTACTTGGCTCCCCAGCCAAATGATTTTTTAAAAATAATTATAAAAATTATAAGAGTCCCATAAGTATTAGCAAATAACAGATTATCAGCTTAGAGTATTACAAAAGTCTATTAAAATCAAAATAAAACATTAACCCATAATAATTCTTCAGGTTGATCATTGTAGAAACTAAATTGCAGCCAGTTTGAGAAAAAATCATTAACAGTTTCAAGCGAAAGGCATTATTAGAATAAGAAAAAATGCGAAGATCCAAAGGTAAATAATTCCGAATTCTAGCTACCTTTACAATAAAAGAGCTCAAACAAACCTCATCTGATTCTAGGTGTAATAATTTGGGGATTTCTAGTAGAGTGTGAGAAGGAAAACTCCGAACAAAGGCGATAAGGCAAGCCAGTTTTAATAACTCTATAAAAAAGAGTAACCTACGTATATCCATAAAGTGTCTAAAATAACATCCCAAGAATGTTCTCACAAATTCCGAAATGTGAACCCACCTACGAACTTTATAAACATAACGCACTATAATATTAACTAGACGATTAAGCTTAGTTGTTACACAAGATACAGTACCAGTCACCACCTCAAGACCATAAAATATATGTGGCATCAAGAGAGCGTAAGCCAATTTATACCTTATCTGACAAGGTAAATATATTATATTAGAATATATTCGGCGCATACTTCACAAAACTCTACCAAATACATTATTAACATGACACTCAAAGTTCAATAGATAGTCAATATATACACCTAAGCATTTAATATTGTCGACAAATGTTATTCTCTCGCCACCAATTAAAATATTCAACAAAGGTCCAGTACTACCAAAAAGTATTGCCTTAGTCTTAGAGAAATTAACTAATAGAGAATTATTTGATGACCACTGCAAAAAACGGGCTAAAAATTATTTTAATAATTTTTATATAAAAGTTTTCTATAACATGCAATATTATCGCGATTTGTCAAAATTTCCATAACAATGATTTAAAGAACAATGTTCTGTTTAAGATAATGTAATACAAATGCAAAAATGTTGGCAAAAATATTAATTTTCTCATATAGAAAATGTAAAATAAATCCCGGGATTTTTTCGGGATTAGGATATCCCGAAACCCGGGATTTTTCAAAATAAATCCCAGGATTTGTTTCAAAAACTGTTTTTATTTTCTTTTTTTGAGCCATAATTTTCATTAATTTGAAAATTACGATCTTATTTTATTTTCAACTCATGCAAAACAAAATTCCGCAGAGCTAATTTTATACATATTTGAACCTTTTATTTTTTAAAGTGGTATGATTCCATACACATAGCACATATAAATTTATTTATTCACTTCGTTTTTATACCCTACACCACTTTAGTGTAGGGCCAATATTTGCCCTAGCCCCCATACAACTGAACCCCCCGAATAGGTCTTTTAAGTTCATAATTATGTTCAATATACTCGTATCTCGACAAAAAGCTGCAAAGCCAAGTTCTATACTAGCCTTCATGACCCTGATGTATTTTTTGATAATACGGCCTCATTTGACCCTAGCTCCTATACAAAGCCCCCTTCAAAATATGACTTAAATATAAACAAAATATGACTTAAATTTATTCAACAAAAAATAGCTATAGTATATCTGAGGCAAGGTACAATTCAACTTAGATGCTTTATTATGAACAATAAATCACATTTTATTTTTATAACTGGTGTAGGGTATTATATGGTAGGCTTCGCCCAACTATAACTTCTTACTTGTTAACACATCGAAATGTTGGTCGTAGACCGACCCAAAAAGTATACACATTCTGTGTATGTAAGCTGAAAATACGAGTTAGAAGACTCATTCTATTTGGGCTGCAAATTTGGACCAAAATTGACACAAGAAAACCTAATTGGACCTCCTCTGAAAATCACATTGATGCTGATATTAATATAAATACATTACAATATTTTGATGGTGGGTATTTAATTTCGGCACAGTCGAATACAAACTTTATTTTTCAATACTAGAGGATTTTACATTTCTAACTTTCTACAAATCTGAGTGATACCGGTAAAGGTAAATTACCTTGTTCTGAATGCACATAAAATTTTAAATTAATACTACTCATGGCGAATCTGGCAACGCTGCCATGAGTAATTAGCAAAAGTTTTTGTGCTAAGAAAAATAATTAAAAATTAAAAAGTTTTATGTTTTAAAGTAGCATTTTGTATCTAATAATCTAAAAAAAGAACATTTTGTTTAATAAAAGTTTTATTTATTGAGTGCGCTTTTGTTTTGTTAAAAAAGTAAACAAACAAAAATAAATAAATACAATACAACGTACAATAACAGCTTGTAATTGGTAGCACTGTTTAGTGTTTGGTGTTATTACTGATTGGTTGCAGTTTATTTACTTTTTGCACAAGGAATAATCATTTAAAAAGCCTGTGTTACCCGATTGGATTTTTATTGGAGTACTCATTTATTTGCAACACGTCTCTTCCGTTTGGCTACTCTTCAAAGTACATATTTGGTTAATTTTGAGACACCAGTTGTTTCATCTGCTGTTGTTTATATCGGGGCTGGGATTTGCAGTGTATTTAAAATTGTACTATGGCTCCACACAGTGAGAATTTTAAATGTCCACAGTGTGACAAAAATGTTACCAAGACCCAAAGAAGTGTTGGTTGTGCTTATTGTGGTGAATACTTTCATATAAAATGTGCCGACATTTCCTTAGAACAACATAGTATTTTATTAAAAAATAAAGTTTTAAAGTATATCTGAAAGAGAGATTGAATGAGAAATTTTCTGAATTATCAAATTCTCAACCAATCTGTGATGTAGAACTGATAAAATCTGATTTGAAACATTGTTTCGATGTAGTCAAAGTGGTTGATAATGCGGCCAATAGCAAATTAATTAAACTTGAAACTCAGGCGAGTATATTGCAAAGAAGGCTAAATAGAGCAAATGTTGTTATCTGGGGGCTGCCTAAAAAAATTAAGGATCTTCGTACTCCTGTTAGAAAAATTTTTTCTTTGTGCAATGTGTCAGTATCGGATACGGATCTTCAGCATTGCACTTATTTTGCTGGCGGTAAAGCTGTTTTGGTAAAGTTTAATTCAATTCAGGTTCGGGATATTGTTATGTTTAATTACAACAAAGCTAGAAACATAAAGCTAAGTGATGTCATTCCCTCTTCTGTTCATTCTAAAATAATTATAAATGATCATTTAACTGATGCAGCAAGAAAGTTGATTTCTGTATGTCGGAGGCTGAGAAATGAAGGAAAATTTGTTAAATATAAATTCAAAAACTATGATATTCCGAAAGCTAGCATTACAATGAATGATGGGTCGGTGAAGTTGCTCTCTTATAATCAATGTATTGAACTATTTGGCGATTTAAATAACTGCTCACTTTCTCCAATTAATACTTCCAATCCCAGTTTTTTGTCAACATAACGTTTTTTTTTTGTTTGTTATTTATTATGATTGATCTCGTTTCCTTATTTTCGTATTTATTACTTATTTATATTTATTTATTGTGTTTTAAATTTATTTTTATTATAGTATTTTTATTGCACACTTGTCCCTCCATTTACGCAGTATTTTTTGTTTTATACATATATGTATGTATGTATGTATGTATGTATGTATGTATGTATGTATGTATGTATGTATGTATGTATGTATGTAGTATGTATGTATGTATGTTGTATGTATGTATGTATGTATGTATGTATGATGTATGTATGTATGTATGTATGTATGTATGTATGTATGTATGTATGTATGTATGTATGTATGTATGTATGTATGTATGTATGATGTATGTATGTATGTAGTATGTATGTATGTATGTATGTATGTATGTATGTATGTAGTATGTATGTATGTAGTATGTATGTATGTATGTATGTATGTATGTATGTATGTATGTAGTATGTATGTAGTATGTATGTGTGTATGTATGTATGTATGTATGTATGTATGTATGTATGTATGTATGTATGTATGTATGTATGTATGTAGTATGTATTGTATGTATGTGATGTATGTAGTATGTATGTATGTATGTATGTATGTATGTAGTATGTAGTATGTATGTATGTTATGTATGTGTATGTTATGTGCACATTCCTTTTTTAAGTTTTTATTCCAATTAACACGTAATTACTGGCGTTTTTAATTTGTTTAATATACACATGCATATGCTTGTATGTATGTATGCATGTGTATGTTATGTACACTTTGCTTTTTTTTAAGTTTTTATTGCAATTAACTCATAATTACTGGCGTTTTTAAATTTGTTTAATGTACACATACATATATTTATTTATATCTATGTAAATTGAGTGGCATTTGTGTCTCCTTTTTCAAAAATTTATATTTTGTTTCTTTTTTTATAATATTGATTGTTATTTTGGAAGTTGTATATAACAATTTAATTTATTTTTTTCTTTTTAATTATTTTTTTTAAGCATTTTTACATTTTTAAATATTTGTCATGTCTGCTCGAGATAATCTTGGTTACGTTGTAAGTGACAATAGCTTATTACGATCTCAACTATCTGTTTTCAATAGAAATTTTAATGTGGCCCACCTTAATTGTACAAGCTTTAACTTAAATCCGAACTCTACTAAATTTGCAGAGATCAAACGTCTGCTCGATGGTGGATTTCTAGATGTTTTCGGTTTAAGTGAAACATGGTTAAGGGAAACAGTTTCCACTAGTGTCATTGATATTTCAGGATATGTGTGTGTTAGAAATGATCGGCCATGTGGTAGGGGTGGTGGTGTTGCTCTTTACATTTCTAGGAATATTGAGTATAGAGTTGTATATATAGGTCAAAATTATGGAGTAGTTGAGTGTCTGTTTGTTGAAGTTGTTTTTGGTGATGTCAAGGTTTTAGTGGGGACAGTTTATCTTCCTCATGGTGATTTTGCTTCACTTGAGGGTGAAATATCTGACATTCTTGTTCGATATTCAAACATTGTTATTATGGGTGATTTTAATAATAATTTGTTTGATCCGGTAAAGTCTTTGAGAGTTAGGAATATTTGTCATGGTTTAAATCTTTCTCCTATTCACAATTCAATGCCTACTCATTTTGATGTTCGTCATAATTCAACTTCTTTATTGGATTTTTTTTTGGTGTCTTCTCCGGATTTGGTGGAGAAATCTGACCAATTTCAGTGTCCGGGAATAACTCGTCATTCTTTAATTTTTTTGTCGTTTAAGGTGCCGCGACAGGTTGCTGCACAATTTTATAAATTCTATGATTATGATGCAGTCAACATGACCTCATTGGAAGCCATGATGTTGGATTGTGACTTTGGTAGCATGTATTTAACTGATAATGTTGATGAGGAATTGGGAATTTGAAATGAAAATATGCAGTTGTTACATTCTGTTGTTCCTTTAAAACGGCGAATGGTTCGTACTCATGGTGATGATTGGATTAAGGCGCCTGAAATAGGTTATCATTTGTCAATTAGAGACCTGGCCTATAGGGCATATTTACATAATAGAAATGAAAGTAATTGGAGAATATTCTGTCGATGTAGAAATAAGGCTAAGTCAGTTATTAGAAAATATAAGTGAAGGGCGCATAGTGCATTGTTCGAAGATGGTGACAGTAAGAAGATTTGGTCTATTTTGAATAGGAATGGGGTTGTGGATGGGACTGATAAGTATAATGATGTTGATCCTGATGATTTAAACGATGCTTTCTCCTCTAATCAGTCTGTTGATTCTAATGGCTTTGTAGATTTTTCCGGTATTTCATATGATGGATTTTCTTTTCGTTCTGTAGATATTTATGAAATGTTTGATGCCTTTGATCTGATAAAGTCAACTGCTGTTGGTTATGATCGTTTTACGCTCAAGTTTCTTAGACTTTTAATGCCATTAGTTGGTAATCATATATTACATTTAGTTAATATGATTTTAACTACTTCAACTTTTCCATTGTTATGGAAAATTGCTAAGGTTATTCCTATAAGGAAGAACAGTGTTTTAATTGGTCGTGATGAATTTAGACCTATATCATTATTGCCTATCTTATCAAAGATGGTTGAGCATCTAATGAAGAATCAACTTGTTCAACATATTGATGAAAATCAACTGCTTCATGATTGTCAATCGGGTTTTAGGTGCAATAAAAGTACAACATCCTTGCTTCTTGGTTTAACTGACAACATTAGGAGTAATCTTTCTGGAAAAGGTATTTGTGTTTTATTATCTTTGGATTTTGCTAAAGCCTTTGATAGAGTAAATCATTTGCTTTTAATTAATAAGTTGCATAGATATTATGATTTCTCCAGATCAGCTTGTAGGCTAATATATTCTTATCTATCTAATAGAATGCAGTATGTTTATTGTAATAGTCGTAATTCTGGAATGCTGCCAGTTTATAGTGGGGTTCCGCAGGGATCTGTTCTTGGTCCGCTACTTTTCATTATGTTTATGAATGATCTTTTCAGTGTGGTTTCTAGCAATATGTGTTCATTATGTTTATGAATGATCTTTTCAGTGTGGTTTCTAGCAATATGTGTCTTCCATTTTCATTTGCGGATGATGTTCAGCTGCTGTTCAAAGGAGATGCTGTATTTTCTGATGTTTTGCAAAGTATGATTAACTTTACTGTTGGACTGCTTTTGAATTGGGTTACTGATAATCGTCTTTCTATAAATACGGATAAGACTAAGGCAATGTTTTTCGGTAAATGTACAATTTTTTTTTACAATTTTTCAGTTAACTTTGATGGTATAATGATAGAGTTTGTTGATAGACTTAAGTGTCTTGGTGTAATTATTGATACTGGTTTGAGCTTTGAGGGTCATGTTAACACTGTTATTTCTTGGATTAATTTTACTTTACGTTTTTTGTTTTTATTTTACTTTAGATTTGTTGTTGCCTTTTCATGTTAGAAAGAGAGTTGTTCATGCACTGATAATGCCTATATTTTTGTATGCCTTAGAGGTATTTTCTGGTACCTTTGGCTGTCATAAGAAAACTTAGGTTAGCTTTTAATCGAGTTATTAGGTACCTATATTCCCTTAGAATGTCACAGCATGTTTCGTCTTATGTCTCAGATTTCTTGTGGTTTTCCTTTATGGAATTTATAAATATAGAAATTTGTTACACTTTTATAATTCATATAAATTGCAGACTCTAGGATATTTAATTAGTTTGTTTCAATTCTGTAGATCTACTAGGAGTAGACAGCTGAAAATACCTAAACTGACTCCGATATTGGAACGTTCATTTTCTGTTAGAGTGGCGCAAACTTATAATAAGTTGCCTATTTCCCTGAGAATATTTGATTTTTCTGCTAATACATATAGAATGAAGCTATTTCAAGAACTCGCTTGTAATTGTTTGATTCTGTAGGTATTATTGAATTGAAATCTTTTTTTTGTGAAATTTGTTTCTGGTTATATATTTGTATTACTCTTGCGCATGATGAGTATTTCATGGTTGGATTTTGTTGGCAAATTTATTCAATGTCTTGCAGTGTACTATTTTATGGTTTGTGATAGTGTCCTGATTTCTTGATTTTTGTATGTTACATTGGTATCAAACTTGTAATTCTTGACATATGATGCGATGTGTTGATGTATTTTGATGTTATGTAGATGCCTGATTGCTCTACTTTCTTTTTTTTTTTCTCATGATGCAGATGGGCAATATGTGAATATTTGTTTTGTGCTTGCACTTTTCTTTGACATTTAGAGGAACAATGATTATTTTTGTTGTATGGTTTTATTAAAGTGGATTTTCAGAGTGTTTCAGTGTTTCCATGTTTCTTAAAGAAATTAAATTTTATCTTTAATTGTAACTTTATATTTAATTGTATTTGTACTCTTTCTTATGCTATGGTAGTGGATTGGGCGTTGTGGCTTATGTTTAACTGATCAATATTGTTTCCTTTTTCTTATCATCATTTTAGGATGAATGATCTTCAGTGTCCCAGTTTTATATGTGGTTTTTGCTCTGGAATCATACTTTGTATAATTGCGGGAAATTCTGCATTAATTTCTTAATAGAAGCTTTTCATTATCTGTGATATATTGTGTAGGATCCGTATTGTTTGATTACATTTTTAATGATATTTCATTCTCTGGTGAACAGTGGTGTATTATATATGGGTCTCTCTTAGCCGTAAATTTAAATTTCGGAATTCTACAATGACGACTACTTTTATTACATATTAAGGGTTTTCATATAAACGTTCAAAAGCCTCGCAAACTGTGCAATCTGTGCATTTTCGACTTTACATTGAATTTGTCACAAATTGTATGGGATTTTACTTCCACAACACTGATGCATTTGATCGCCTATTTGAACTGATAATTTTAAACTAAATTTTCACTTCTAAATAATACGGATAGTCATTTGTGCAAATGTGCAAGTTTGCACACGTGTTTCATGAATACCCTTATTGTTTTTTGTGATTGATGGCATATATTGTTCTACATCTTGTGTTGGTTAGACTTTATGTTTTGTGTAGCTTGTTGTTTTGAGCTTATGATTTCTTTTATTATAGGGGTTTTAAAAAAAGCATGGTTTTTTTTACATAATATCCTTTGCTAGGATTTTTATATCTTTTTGGTTGTTAGTTGTTGAAGTTGTATTGTGATGTTGCTTCTATTTCATCCGATTTTTGATTGCCAACATTTGGGTTTGTGTCTTTTTCAGAGGTTTGTTTTGTAAGTTGGCATTTCATTGTTGTTTACATACAAAACACATACATACACATACACATACAACAGACACAGACAGACAGACATACAGACAGACATACAGACAGACAGACATACATACAGACAGAACAGACAGAACAGACAGACAGACAGACATACACAGACTACAGACAGACAGACAGACAGACAGACATACACTACAGACATACACATACACAGACATACACATACAGACATACAATACATACTACAGATACATACATACAGACCTACATACATACATACATACATACATACATACATACATACATACATACATACATACATACATACATACATACATACATACATACATACACACTTTCATTTTTATATATAGATATACATATATAGATAAAACTAGTCATTTAAGAGACTATTTACATTTTTATATGAGGTGATAACACTCTTTTTCAGAAAATAAACAAAGAACAGCTGTTATTTGACGCTGTTTGATCTTACATTTGGTTTGCAAGATCAAATAACGGTTAAGACAAGACGGTTAAGCAATGGATAAAGAGCTCGGAAACATTTGGTAGCTTTGTCCACAATGTGTTCTGCGTGGTCTGCAAATGTCAATTTTCTGTCGAGTTGTACCCCAAGGTATTTAGCAGTATTACTTAGAGGTATATTAACGTTCTCGATTTTGAGAGGAATAGAACAATATTGCCTGAGTTTTGTCCAAATTAATTTTAATTTTCCATTTATTATAGTATTCATTGCATTTGTGTAGACTTTTCTCGAGTTTATTATCATTTGAAAGTTTGCCTTTGACGATCATAGCTAAATCGTCAGCATGGAGCCCTATTTCAGTACCTTTTTTAGTTACAAAGTCCGATACAAACAGTGAGTACAGTGTAGGAGAGAGTACAGCTCCCTGAGGTACTCCAACAGGTATACTTCGTGCAGACGAAGACTTTGAACAATCAATCTGCTAGAAACGATTTTATTATTTTTTATTTTTAAAATATATGTTGGGAAGTTAAGCATATTTAATTTATACTAGAGTTCGCCCCAGCGGTCGAAATTCGACCAGAACCAATGCTGCAAAAATTGCATAAATATGCTAAAATAAAACCCTATTTTTGTAGTTCAAATCTGTGGTAAAAAATTAACTTTATTGATATCAAAGTGTATAATTTGCTTTGATTAATGTTTTCTTTTAGAAAATGTGATATGTTTTAGTAAAAGTCCCATCAGAAGTTTAAAACCTCAATTGTCAAAATTAGTTACACAACTTGTTTTTCAAAAGTATTTCAACTATTTTAAAAGTAAAAAATAACGAACATTTTTTCTATCAACTTATTATTCCCTACACATATACGCTACCTTCACAATGCTGGAGTATTTGGATGTCATTAGTAGTCCATCATCAGATATGCATATGCTGTATAAATTATCCCTTATAACACTCGATAAAAACAGCCAGACCAACATTTATTAAAACACTCTACATCCCAAAAGACATGATTTATATTTAGCAATTTCATCTTTTTTTATATAGCATATAACCATCACCTATTCAACTTACAGTTTTCACTTTACACTACTATTTCCTAATTGGTTAGAATAACCCAAAAAAGAAGAATATCAACAAATCCTCGCTGTGCTAAACCTGCATATAAGCGATATACCTATCCATTTATTGCGGTGTATCATTTTCCGGCATGACCAACTAAACTTTACTTATACTTTATACAGGCTTTTTTATTACTTACTGACACTGAATCAATTCGTTAATCCATCATTTAAATCTTCCAAATCAATCAAATCTAATAATTATGTACCGCAATTCAGTATTTTATTTCACCGATTTTTTTTCGTTAAACAGAATTGAAAAGTATCGGCAGTTGTAACGATCAATAAAAAGTTCACGTTAATAATTTTGTATTTTAAAAATATTTCAATACATAACTTTTGACATTCTTGTATTTTTCCGATCTTTGTCTTTAAAATATTATACGGTCGTTAAAAAGTTAGGGAATTGAAAATTCATTAACGTAACCGATATTTGTCATTACTTTACGATATCAATACTTAAAATTAAAAAAAATTACTGATGTCCTACCAATATTTTTCCAGGTCAAATACCAATATCACTACATTGTTTGACATATCTTGAGGTGTCCCCAAGCATTATTTACACATCTTTTTATATTCCCAGTTCGTTGTTTCCTCGGGAATGTACTTCAATTTAATAATCTTGAAAAGTTTAAATAACGAAAAAACCTCCAATAGAAAACTCTGAATATAAAACTGAAGTCCTAATTCTTATAAAATAGTCCTTTCGATTTGGTAACAATCTTAACGATATTATAACAAAATAGATCATTATCTGATTCACAATTTAGCTCTTTACAAAAAATATGAAGCAATAAAATCCTATTTTCGCTTTGCCTAAGCCTGTTTACATACATATTTGTTTACAAAAATCTTATTAAAAACAACAACAAAAACAAATATCATGCGAAATACAGAAAAAAACAGTAACAGAGAAGTTAAACGTTTCTGTACTCTCCTCTCTTTTTTTAAAAAAGTAAACAACACGGTTTACTTTTTTGTTTTGTTTCTTGCTTTGTTTGTTTGTTTTTAATTTCATGAATACGTACGTGTGACTATTGTTTCTATGTATTAGTAACAACTTTAAACACTTATAGCTCGTAAAATTCTGAACCGATCTCATTAATATATATATTGTGCACATCTGCGAACAAATACCTTTAAAATGATATATTTTTTGCCAAGATCAGATGTATACTGTAAGAGTAAAAGGGGTCACAAAAAATCGTCTTGCCTATTAATTATATAGATACTAATCCATCATGCCAAATGCTATCGAATGCTTTTTCTATATCTATAAGAACAACGCCAGTTGATAGTCTTTGACGTTTAATTTTATGAATTATATTTGTTAATCTTTTTATTTGATGTACCGTTGAATGTTGTTGGCGGAATCCAAATTGTTCTTTATTCTTTATTGATCAAATTGTTATCATCGATAAAAGTATTTAATCTAGACAGAATCATTTTTTCAAAAATTTTATCAACCGAACTTAATAATCTTATTGGTCTATAGTTAGTAGCTAATTTCGGATCCTTACCTCGTTTATGTATGGCTACAACCTTCGCACATTTAAAGCTTGTCGGGAAAAAACCTAATTTAAGGCAGGCATTAAATCGGTAATTTTTTTAAAAATATGTTAAGGATTCCATCATTACCGGGTGCTTTGTTATTTCTCAGTTGCATGACGTGTTGTTTAACTTCTTCGGTTGTTATAAGAATTTCACTGTCGAGAAATGGAATTTGTTCCTGATTCAAGTCGGCAATTGCTTTAGCAACTTTCTCCTCAACTCTATGTTTTATATTTGCTATTATTTTATGAGATTTTTCAAACTTAACTTCAAACTTAAACTAAGTCTAGCTTTATCAACATCTTCATCAAAGTCTAAGTTATTATGCTTCAGAGTTGGAATTTTATTATGTTTTTTTCCCTGTAAGGGTAATACACCAAAATCGTTTGGATCCTGTAGGGAGCTTTGATAGAAATCGATTCCAGTTTTCATTCCTGTCTTTGCACACATTTTTCTCTATGAGTCTGTTTAGCTGCTAGATAATTGCCTGAAGTGTAATTTTGATGCTGTTAATGTTTGTCCTTTGTAACTGTCTTTTCATTTTATTTCTCCATTACTTGACTTTTGGTGTTCACATTAATGAAACAATGAGAAAATATTTATTTGCCAGCAAATCAATTTGTTTTATGAAAATCATCCACATTGCTGTCTGTTATCATGAAATATTTTGTGTTCAGATTCGACAAATAAAGTTTTTTCAATCGTGTTATATATTAATATTATAGATAGACTTATTATATAAATTTAATTTTAAACCTAATAAAAATAGTTAAAATTAAAACAAATTGGTAAATTGTTTTTTTTTTTTTGCTGCAAAACATGTGTGTGTGTCGCTCGTTTTAATAAAAGGTCGGCAAGAATAAACAACAGTATGATTTTGGCAAAGGCTTAGTTTATTATCTAAAATTAAGTAAAGTATCTTTAGATTAAACAAAAACTTACTCGGTCGATCTCTTGTAGGCAATATAAAACGAGGACAAGTTGACAACTACGTGACAAAACTGACCTTAGAAATGGTTGCTTTGTAACAAGTTACTTATTTAAAAAATGGACAATTCCATTTTACATAAATTATTGGCTTTAATATACAAGAAACCGTAAGTTGTTTCCCTTTATTAAACATACCCAGTAAACAATTTTTTTAGACATGTCTGATGTCAGAAATTTTCTGAAATAATTCTTATACTTTATCAGAATTTTTAACGAATTTCTAAATTTCCTTTAGACATTTTACAGAATAATCGGCAAACTGTTTGTTAGACTTTTCTGCACATTTTCTGAAGTATTAAACGATTAACATCAGACTTGACTGCACATTGTCGAAAGGGAATTTCAGTGTTACGACAATTATGAGACAAATCTGCACATTGGCGGAGGACAATTTGCTTTTTATTCCTATATCATTTTTTAGACATAAAGGAGAATAGTCTGTACATTTTCTGAAGTAAAATATAAAATGGCTTAAGAATTATATCCGATAAATCTGTACATAATCTGAAGAGAATTGTTTTTGTAACTTCTTCAGAAAATTAAGCGAATAATATAAATTTCCTTTAGATATTTAACAGAATAGTCTGCACATTTTCGGATATTTTTTGCTCGGTCATTTTGTTTCCATTTTCAGTACTTTTGTAAGAAAACTTTGCGACAACTCTGCACATTATTTGAAGAAAATTTTGTTTTTTTTTTAATAAAAATCATGCACAAACCTGTTTATATTTTGAAATTCGTCAACTGTACTTTAAAAGGGAATTTAAATTCTATTTTCTTTTATTTTCTCAGTTGGTCTTTGGAAATCAAATAAACAACATCTGCATATGTGATGATTATTGTTTAAATTTCTTTAAACTTTGTTAATACACAAAAAAATTTTACATAATTTTTAATAGTTTAATTTTATAATTTTTAATAGATGTATATAATGAACTCTATTTTCCTATATACTATGTAAGTAGTATGGTTTAATTTTATTAATTTTAAGAATAATCTATAAGTTTCTATTATTTATTTATGTACCCTTAAAGCCCCCTTCACACGAGCACACAAGTAATATGATCTGTCAAAATTTTGTGTAGAAGAGAACGGATGGGATCGTCTAAGCGCAATATGTAATGAAACCATCACACATTGAGAGAAAATACGAATGGAAAATTTGACAGTCGTATGGCTCTCTTCATTTTTTGAAATGGTTCAAAAAACAAGCAAGTCGCATTAGATCAGGGATGTATTTTTATGTAAACACACACAAAAAAAGTGAAACAGCTGTTCCATCTTTGTTATTGTTTTATACCAATCGTGTAAACACAAAACATATAAATCATACGACTTTTATTCTCTTTTTTGTCATAAGGATGGAATTTCATTTTACTTTTTCATTAGACTTGTCGTACGTAAAGTGTGACCGTGAAGGGCCCTTAAGAAGTCATGAATAATTGAAGCTTATAAATTATTATTAAAATTAATAAAATTAAACCATAATAAATTATATATATGAAAATAGTTTTCATCAGACGTTGATCAGAATAGTCAGACAATTTTCTTATACTTGATCAGACATGGTATCAGACATTTCTCCGATTTCAATCAGATTTGTCGAAAATTCCTTCAGAATTTCCCCAGGATTTTATATCAGATTTCGTACCGAATTCTGACCGACAACTCTGCACATTTTTTCGAATTTCCTCAGACAAAGAGTTCCGAATTCCGAGCAACCATTCATACGATTTTCGTAACGAATTCTGACGGAATTCGGATACGAAATCGGCAACTTGTACAGACTGTCGGTACGAATTCGTTCAAAATTGTTTAGTGGGTAGATACTAGCAACATTTGGAACAAACAAAGATGCCACCTAATAATAAACGATATATCAAACAGGATTGCCCTCAACGACATCCCCGCCCCCGTGAATCGACTCCATGGGCTGAGATTCAATACATCCATCCGCTACATCTAGTACAGCTAACTTGTTGATCGGTCTGCTTAAAACTCCAGTTGATGTACGTATATCTGCGGAACGGGCAACTCCATCTTTACCAAATATTAATCTTAAAACTCTTCCTCTCTTCCACTTTGAGCGGGGTTCATTCACATCGCAAATTAATACAAGGCTTCCAGAACATAATGGAATGGATGGGGCAAACCATTTAGAACGGCGTGTAAGTTCTGGGAGATACTCTTTTATCCAACGCTTCCATACTCCATTCTTTAGATTTTGCAGTATACGCCACTGTTCTCTTGATGCGCAAATACGATGTTCATATTCTGCGGGGGTTTGGGTTGAACTGGTACATTCAAGTTTAAAATGATTTGGTGGTAATGGCTTGGGCTCGTTAGGTGTTATCGGAATATGAGTAAGTGGTCTTGAATTCACCATATTTTCGATCTTTACCAACAGACTATATAGAGTTTCTAAGCGTGGGGTATGTTCTTTTAACATTGCGTATAAAGCTCTTTTTACTGATTGAACCAATTTCTCCCATGCTCCACCAGCAGATGGCCAGATGGTGTATTAAATTTCCATTTTATGCCAAGAGGAGCGAGGCCAGCAGTAATGACTTCATTATCCCAAAAATTCCTCTCACCATGTAATTCTTTCTGGAGGCCTACCAAATTTGTTCCATTATCACTCCTTATTTGTATTGGCACTCCTCTGCGATTAGCGAAATTTCGTATACACATTAAACAAGCATCACTAGAGAGATTTGTAGCGATTTCCAGATGCATTGCTCTGACCGTAAGGCAAGTGAATAACGCAATCCATCTTTTTTCTCTTTGACGTCTTAAAGTAACCTCAACCGGCCCAAAATAATCAAGACCCGTATATGAAAAGGGCCTCAAGAACGGTGTGACACGGTCAATTGGTAATGGCCCCATTATTGGTTGACTAGGCTTTGATTTACGAATTTTACATATACAACATTTTGTTTGAACTTTATTTATTACACTTCTGATTGATGGAATCCAAAATTTATGCCTTATTTCGCATATTACCGTGTTGACATTAATATGGTTGAATCTATGATGATACCACAAAACCAACAGTTCTGTGAACCGGTGTTTTCTTGGCAATATACAAGGTCTTTTTGTACCCATGGCAACAAATGGTGCCATGGGTACGTCCATACGCACGAAGCAACCCAAAATCATCCAAATATGGGCACAACGTTTTTAAATCACTTCGAGCCTCAATAGGTTTGTTCATTTGGAGGCATTTATATTCAGAATGGAATGTTGATTGCTGTACCATACGACACAAAATCTTTTCAGTGCGATCTTCTTCTTCAACTGATAATTCGCCTTTGATTCTACCTTTGTTTTCATATATTTTTGAATTATTAATAAATCTCATTATCCAAGCCATGGCTCTTTTTAATCTACGAAAATTAGAATATCGATTAAAATCAAGTAAAGGTGAACATACCACAGAAGTTAAGACAAATTTTCTGGAAGATACAAAAATTCTGGGCCATTTTTCCACCGACTATCAAATTCAAATTTTGGTTTTGACCGCGTTGCACCATCGGCAGGATTTTCAGTTCCCGGTAACCACCGCCAATTATCCACTGTCGTGGTTTCTAAAATTTCACCAACTCGATTCGCTACGTACTGTTTATATTTTCGTGAATCAGATTTTATCCATCTCATTACTGTATGAGAATCTGTCCAGAACTGCACACGATCAGGTTTAACACAATAATGATTAATTATTTGGTTTTGAAGTCGAACAGCTATAACAACGGCTTGAAGCTCCAGTTTTGGTATTGAGTAATATATTGTCGGTGCACAATTAGTTTTACCACAAACAAATGAAATTTTATAACCAGTATTTGTTTTTATTCACCAGTAACCGACAACCGCCATGGCCTGTTCGCTAGCATCACTAAACAAATGTAACTCATTAACAATATTACAAAAATTACGAGATATTTTATAGTCCTTTACCTTTTTTATTTCACACAGCCAAGCAACCCACCTACCATTCAAACAATCCGGTATTTCATCGTCCCAGTTTAAATCGTATTTCCATAGTGTTTGCATCAGAATTTTTCCCGCTACTGTATTGCCAAAAAACCATACGGATCAAAAATAGACATGATTACACTTAACATTTTTCTTTTTGTTGGTTTGCGACGTAATTTAATAATATCTTCAGTTATTCGATAAAATTTTAAAATAAAAACAAATTCATCAGTAATTGGATTCCAATGCAAACCTAATATTCTTTCGACACCATCCGTTGACACATCTACTGAACATACATTAGAGCCATGAAATGCGTCAATAACATTCTGGGAATTTGAAACTATTTTGTATAAATCAAAACCAGCTTTTTTATGAATCTTTCTTACCTCTGTTACAACCGCGTAATCATCCACATAATGACGATAAATTATAGCATCCTCGGCTCTTGGGCTTATTTCCGGAAATGTCTGGGCATTTTTGTTTTTAATAAGTTGAGCTATAGTAGGAGAGAAAGCGGCGCCAAATATCATTCTTGTCATAACACAATGTTGTATGGAATCATTACAATCTAAACCTCTCTACAAGAATCTTTGACAATTTATGCCATCATTCTTTATGGCTACTTGCAAAAACATTTCACGAATATCTCCGCAAACCGCTACCTGTGCTTCTCTGAATTTAAACAATACTGAAATAAGTGAATTGTTTAAATCAGGGCCAGAAAGAAATGCATCATTGAAAGAAATTCCCTGGACTTTGGATGCAGCATCAAAAACGACGCGAATATCATCTTTGTTTTGGGTTTTTAACGGCAAAATGAGGCAAATAAAAGGTTTTTGGTGTAATAGCTTGCTCTGATTGGCTTAACCGTCTGGCATATCCCTTTTTAAACAGATCTTCAATTTTGTCACAATATTTCTTAGCATATACATCATCCCTTTTCAATTTGTTTTCAGTTAATTCTAATATTTTTCGGGCTATTTCATAAGTTGGTGGAAATGAGATGTCGTTAGTTTTAAGCCACATTCATAACGATCACCAATGAACTTTGTTGTTGTGTTCATTATATCTAATGCTCTTTCATGTTCACTTGACAAAATTGTTTTTATATTACTTTTCACACCACAAGATTCAACCTCAAAGTAATTATACATCATTTCCTTTATTTCTCATCGGCCGATTAATTATACAAGTTTGTCATTCCGTTTGTAATTTCCAAAATATAATTTTCCGGCCCTATAAAGTATATATATTCTGAATCCTTACAGATAGCGGAGTCGATTAAGCCATGTCCGTCTGTCTGTCTGTTGAAATCAGTTTTCTGAAGACCCCAGATATCTTCGGGATCCAAATCTTCAATAATTCTATCAGACATGCTTTCGAGAAGTTTCCTATTGAAAATCAGCAAAATCCGTCCATAAACAACGGAGATATAAGCAAAAATCCGAGACAACCATAAAAAATAATCAACAACAACACTGCTTATTCATTGCGTTGTGTATTTTGTTTTTGTTTTTTTGAGTATTTCGTTTCGCATGTTTGGAATCCAAACTTTGGATGGCTGTGTGTTTCATTGCCTTGTGTATATTGTTTTTGTTTCTTGGTGTATTCAGTTTCGTATGTTTGGATGTCTGTTGGTTTCATTGCGTTGTGTATTTTGTTTTTGTGTGTATGTATTTCGTTTCGTATGTTTGGATGCCTGCTGGTTTGCCTGCCTTGTGTATTTTGTTTTTTGTGTGTTTATTGTTGTTGTTTATTTCATTTTGCTATTGCTATAATAATGATATAGTCGGGAAAATGAAATAAATATAAATTTTATAAAATTGATATATTTTAAATACACTATGGTGAAGGGTATATAAGATTCGGCACAGCCGAATATAGCACTCTTACTTGTTTTTTACTGCATTTGTACAAAATACTTGCTTGGCCGTTGAATCACAATTTTTCACGGGACCATAAATAATTAAGCCCAATTTACATTTTATAACAATCGGACCAAAATACGATGAATTTTCTATAACATCATTGGGAACTGTTAAAAATGCGTGAGCAATACTTATTATCATTTTTGGTATAATTGAAATGTATTCGTTAATTGGTATATTTGTCAAATGGGGATAATTAACAGTCAGCTGATTTTTAACAATCGATTGGGTTGGCAATTCTAGATTTTTTGAGAAGTAAATTCTTTTCATTTCATATTTGATTTTATTATCGTCAATAGCGCTTACATAAACATCAACAATTTCTGTGGATTCACTAGACGAGCGACCATTTAACCATTGCAGCTTTAGCGTATCTGCTGTGCCGTGTAGGTCTAGCTGACGAGCAATATTGTTGCATTAGCCCCATCATCTATAAAGGCGTAAATAGACACTTCTTTGCCATTATTGTAAAGCTTTATTGGGATAATCTGGAACAAAACATTATCAAGTTGGCAGTCTACATGACAATTAACAGCGGATGAAATAGTTGAACAATTTGTGGACATTTCTCGGCTAATATTATGTAGGAGATTATGATGTTTTTGAGGATAATTATTTATACCACACACATGTTTGGCGTAACAGGATTTTAATGGATGATTCGGTTTTAAGCATCAAAAACACAAGTGTAATACTTTTACAGTCTTCCAGCGATCATCTACTTCCATGCTCAAAAACTTTTCACAATTACAAATGTCATACAGTTCAGCCAGTTACTAAAATCAATAATATTGGCTGTCTTATTTAAACTTAAACATTTTTCTGCCCATTGCATTTGTTTAGTTGTTGGCAATTTTGAAACCAATTCGCTCAACAGCGATGGATTATATAAATGGTGTCATCCTTTTATATAACTTCAGAAATGTGGCCATGTTGTTAACTTTATTGGCAAAACCTATAAGTTGGTCCAATTTACCATCGGGAACATTCGGATATAACCACACTTTTTGAATCTGGCTTTGTATTAGCATTTCAGGACGTCCAAATGTTTCTTTTAATGTTTCAATTATGGCACTCACGTTTTTTGAACTGGAAAGAAGGCATTCCACGGTTTCTCGTGCAACATTTCGAACAAACAAAGATGCCACCTAATAATAAACGATATATCAAACAGGATTGCCCTCAAGGACAGTGTGTTTGAACCAAATTATTTCACGTACCAAGACATGTGTTTTGGATAGTTTTTCTGTTGAAAAATAAATTGATTAGGTTTTTCATTTTCGTGGAACTGTCATGCAAATTCTGCTTTAAAATTGACAAATAGACCTTCTAGTCTACAATTACATTAATAAATTTTACCTGTACAACACAACCCCAAACTAAAAATATCGCCAACAAAATCCGCAGCAACTCTTTTTATAACTTGGACTAAGGAAGTAGGGCTAGAACTGCATGTGACAGTCGATGGCGAAAAAATTACGACGGTAAATCACCCCAAAATACTTGGTGTCACATTCCTTTTGTCCTCCGCGCACACCACTGCAACAAGATGCGAAGTAGAAACAATGTACTCAAGTCTCTAGCCCTCAGCACTTGGGGAATGGATAAAGAAACCTTGTTAACAACCTACCAAACGATTGGCCGGTCAGTGGTAAACTACGCAGCGCCAGTGTGGACACCCAGAGTTAGCGACACACAATGTAAGAAGCTCCAAGGCTCTCAAAACGCAGCCCTTAGAACGGTAACAGGCTGTATTCAAATGACGTCTGAAGAACACCTGCATGACGAAACGAAGATGCTTTCAGTCATAGAACACAACATCATGCTGTCACAGCAGTTCCTACTGGAATGTCATCGGAGGGAGCACCCGAACCACCATCTAACGGAGGTGGAACACCCCCCCTAATTTCCTGTAAAATTTTTTTGTAAAATGAACAAATTTTTATACCCTCCACCACCACCAGTGGTGATAGAGGGTATATATAAGTTTGTCATTCCGTTTGTAACACAAAGAAATATTCATCTGAGACCCAAAAAGTATATATATTCTTGGTCCTTATGAAATTCTGAGTCGATTTAGATATGTCCGTCTGTCCGTCTGTCTGTCTGTATAAAACACGCTCACGGTAAAACGAAGCAATGGAACTTAATGAAATTCACCCAATATATTTATTGTTATCCTAAGCAGTTTGGTATTAAAAATCAGCGAGATCGGTAGAATAGGTTCTGAGATATGAGTAAAAATTTGGGACAACCTCGAAAAAAATTGTGTTTTTTCACATATTTAATTGTACTTTTTACAAAAACTATTGCAGATAAATTGATGAATTTTGTCAGAAATACAACACTTGGTGCCAGGATCAACTATGTTAAAAATCGGTAAAATCGGTTCACAATTTCATATACCTCCCATACAAATGTACATATTCCAGGAAATTAATTTATTGTTAATAACTTCCGTTATAATGCCGATATCTTTACAAAATTTCACGAGTGAAAGTTTTATGCCAATAGAATTCATATAAAGAATTAATTTTCTGAATAGGTCCATAATTGGTCATAGCTCCCATATAAGGTCCCCCTCCGAAAATCACTTAAACGCACATAACTCATTACCAAATAACGATACACATGTCTAATTTGGCAGAAATAGTGCTTTTGTATACAGAAATGTTAATGTAAAATTTGTATACGATCGGTCCGTAATTGGCCATAGCTCCCATACAAGGTCCCCTTCCGAAAATCACTTAAACGCATATTTCTCATTACCAAATAAAGATATTCATACAAAATTTGGCACAAATATTGCTTTTGTATACATAAATGATACTGTAAAATTTGTTTACGATCGGTCCATAATTGGTCGTAGTTCCCATACAATGTCCCCTTTCGAGAATCACTTAAACGCATATTACTAATTACTAAATAATGATATTCATAAAATATTTGGCACAAATATTGTTGAATTTTGTCAGACATATAGTTTTTGGTACGGTGATCCACTGTGTTAAAAATCGAAATCGGTCCACAATTTCTTGTACCACCCATAGGGACTCAAAAATGTATTATTTTTCGCAAAAAATTAAATAAAAAGTGTCCATGACGAACAGGGTTTGAACTTAAGATTTCTCAGTTGCCAGTTCTACGTCATACCCACTACACTATTATCTAGATTCGTAATTGTTTGCAATTAATGATGTTCACATAGAAATTGTCTTTCCTGTTTGTGTAAAAAATTGTTGCTAAACCACGATCAAATAAAATGTACACATTGAGAAAGTGTAACTGTTTATTTTTTTATGCTATTCAGCAACATCAGTGTTAATAAAAGTTATTCAGCAGCAATGTTTTGTATAAACAGGAAATAACACGGCATTTTTATATGAAAAATATTAGTTAACGAAAGACAAAATAATGATGTGGTGCAATGGATGAAATAGAGAATTAACAATCCGAGCATCGCCGGTTCGATTCCTGGTCGATTTAAATTTTTTTGTCATAAATAATAAACATTTTTAAAAAATCCAATTAAATGTGTAACTTTTTCTAAAAACATTTGATTTCTGATTAGATTTAGCCACGTATGACCGTCTGTCGATTCATAATTCTTTTCACGATCAAATTAATAATCTTTGGCCAAAATTTTGATTATATTCTTATGTAGCTTGGCATTGAATATTGAAAAATTCGGCTCAACAATAAAAATTTAAAAATAACATTTTTTGACAACATTGAAACAAAATCTTGTTTTTTTTAATTTTTTTTCATAAATTAATCATATTGCCATACATTACTCATATACATTAATCATATTGCCATACATTTTTCCCACACATTGAAATTATTTTAAATACATAACATACGTTAACATTTGTTACATTTAGTACGCTCTTTAACAGTCTGTTAAGTGATAGTTTTGTTATACCCACCATCAAAAAAGATGGGGGGTATATTGTTTTTGTCATTCCGTTTGTAACACATTGAAATATTCGTCTAAGACCCATAAAAGTATATATATTCTGGGTCCTTATTAGATTCTAAAACGATCTAGCCATGTCCGTCCGTCTGTCTGTCTGTTGAAAACACGATAGAGTCCAAATGGAAGTAGCTAGCGAGCTGAAAATTTGCATAGATACTTCTAGTTGATGCAGTTTGTTTGGTATTGAAAATGGGCAATATCGGTCCACGATTTCGCCTAGCCCCCATATAAGGCCTCCTCCAGGTAATGACTTTATCGCTCATAACTTGCTAAGAGAAGCATCAATAGCGGTGAAATTCGGCACAAACATGTTTTATGGAAACATAAATCTCTTCGTAGAATTTTATAAGGATCGGTCCATAATTGACCCTACCCTCCATATAAAGTCCCCTTCAGAAAATGACTTTATCGCCCATAACTGGCTAAGAGAAGCATAAATTGCGGTGAAATTCAGCACAAACATGTTCTATAGGAACATAAATCTCTTTGTAAAATTTTATAAGGATAGGCCTATAATTGACCCTACCCCCCATATAAAGTCCCTTCAGAAAAGTACTTTATCGCTCATAACTGGCTAAGAGAAGCATAAATAGCGGTGAAATTCGGCACAAACATGTTTTATGGGAACATTAATCTCTTTGTAAAATTTTATAAGGATAGGCCTATTATTGACCCTACCCCCCATATAAAGTCCCCTTCAGAAAATGACTTTATCGCTCATAACTGGCTAAGAGAAGCATAAATAGCGGTGAAATTCGGCACAAACATGTTTTATGGGAACATTAATCTCTTTGTAAAATTTTATAAGGATAGGTCCATAATTGACCCTACCCCCCATAAAAAGTCCCCTTCAGAAAATGACTTTATCACTCACAACTGGCTAAGAGATGCATCAATAGCGGTGAAATTCGGCACAAACATGTTTAATGAGAACTTCAATTTCTTTGTAAAATTTTATAAGGATAAGCCTATAATTGACCCTACCCCCCATAAAAAGTCCCCTTCAGAAAATGACTTTATCACTCACAACTGGCTAAGAGATGCATCAATAGCGGTGAAATTCGGCACAAACATGTTTAATGAGAACTTCAATTTCTTTGTAAAATTTTATAAGAATAGGTCCATAATTGACCCTACTGCCCATATGAAGTCCTCGTCAGAAATTGACTTTATTGCCCATAACTGGCTAAGAGAAGCATCAATAGCGGTGCAATTCGGCAGAAACTTGTTTTATAAGAACCTAAATCACTTCATAAAATGTTATAAGGACCGGTTCATAATTGACCCTACCCCCCATATAAGACCCCCCTTTAATGCTCTTATCTGACGTTAAGAAACATATATACATACATATATATAGCAATAAAATTCGACATAAAAAAGTTTTATAGGAACTAAAATCATTTTCTTAAATTTTATGAGGATGGGTCCATAAGTTTATTACTGACGCGAAAATGTGAGTACAGCAGTAAAATTCTACATAAACAAGTTTTGTGCGAGCCAAAAATTCTTTATCAAATTATATATATAAGGATCGGTCCTTAATTAACCCTATCCCCCTTGTAAGGTCCCCTTCAGAAAATGACTTTAAAGATCATTACTAGCTTAAAACTGCAAGTGCAGCGATGAAATGCTTAAGCCCTTAATAATGGCCCTCTTCCAAATATTTCCCTGATGTTTATGTTAATATAGACATATGATTCAACATAGATCGATAATATCAAAGTTTATTTATAAGGATGATTTGATGGTGGGTATATAAGATTCGGCATGGCCGAATATAACACTCTTACTTGTTTTTAATTGCATATGTAAGGCGTAATGTAAAATGTTAAGGTAAATTTGAATCAATCCATAAAATTTGATAAATTACGCAACCAGTTTAAGGTGGAGGGTATTTAAGATTCGGCAAAGCCGAATATAGCACTCTTACTTGTTTTTTTCTAAAATTATATAAAATTATTTTGTGTTTTACTAAAATATTTCGTACAATTTCGTATATATTACGAAAGAATTTCGTGGTGCGAAACCACGAAGCATTTCGTACAATGTACGACATTTTTCGTGTATATTAGGCATGGATTATTTTCAGTGTAGGTTTTTCACCTGAATTTGAAGCACTTCGGGTTACTAGTTGTGTTGAAAATTCTACATCCTTTTCCACACTTTTTTTGCTGGTCCCAGCAAAAAATAATTGATGTCATACTTCACAAACGACATCTTAATCACATCTAAAAATGCGATTGCATATTTTTCGCTTTTATATACAAATGAAAACACAGTTAAAAATGAGGAAAGAGATGAGGACAAACAA
This sequence comes from Lucilia sericata, assembly GCF_015586225.1. Lineage (NCBI taxonomy): Eukaryota > Metazoa > Arthropoda > Insecta > Diptera > Calliphoridae > Lucilia > Lucilia sericata. The sequence continues at coordinate 351,940 of NW_023994252.1, forward strand.
CATATTCGAAGTACATCAAATTCTGGTGAAAAACCAATGAAATTTATTTAAGCGTGTCATTGAATGAATGTGGTTTATTTTTGACATCCAAATATCGGATTTTTACTGCTTCTAAAAATAAGATTAGATGTAGTTCAAAGTTGTCAAAAATTAACAAAATCCATCCAATGACAGGCTAATGTAAAATTCATAGGTTACTAGTTGTGATGAAAATACTACATCTTTTTCCACACTTTTTTTGCTGGGTAAATATTCCATATAACCATTACCTGCATACGAAATACGAATACTTTTGCGAATACTTTTGCGAAGTACCTGAAATTATCATTTTTGGATTTTTCCCATTTTCTTGGAAACCATGGATGAGTTTTTATCAGTTTTATTTTATTTCGTAGAAATAATAAAAATTAATAAAATTTCATTCAAAAAGTTTAAATATTGTTGTTGTTGCTTATTTATTAAAACAATTTTCTTCTGATGAAATTTTTAGTGGTTATCTCGGATTTTTGCTTATATCTCCGTTATTTATGGGCGGATTTAGCTGATTTTAAATAGGAAACTTCTCGAAAGCATGTTTGACAGAATTTTTTGAATATTTGGATCCCGAAGATATCTTGGACCTTCAGAAAATTGATTTAAACAGACAGACGGAAGAACATGGCTTATCTATATAAATTCAGAATATACAGTAAAACAAATTAGAGGACAAAAGTTCAGTTAAATGGCTTTTTTTGGTCGACAACAAACCAAAATATGTTAAAAGTACAGAGAGGAGCTGCTTGGAAGTGAGTGACATGTTTGCAGTTCCCAGTATAAATTCTAGATCCCAATCCAATAGATAACATATGAAATGATATGGAACATCAAATAAAAACAGAAATCCCTAAGAATTTTGCCAATTTATGGCCTGAAAATTAATATTTATGTCATGAAATTTCTGGTGGGTTCTGGTGAAGATTATGTGTTACGCATATAAAAGAATTTCTTAAAAAAGTAGCGACCTATGAGAAATATTTTATGTTATATTTAACAGATACCAAGTGTGCTAACCTCATGGCCGCCACTGTATATACAACTTATAGGGTCGGAAAATTATATTGTGGAAATTACAAACGGAATGACGAACTTATATATACAATTCTCACGAAGATGAAGGGTATAAAAATGCAATATATCGCTCATTTTCTACAAGACCGGCAAAAATCAAGATTGATGATCTCCATCGTGATAAGGGTACATGAGCAAAATCAAAAATTTTTAAGAATCGATGAAACTGAAATAAAATGTCTCGTATTACTGCACATTTCGGTATAGTTTTAGGCAATAATTTGATGTGTTGTGTTTTATTTTTTCATTTTTTGTAAATTTAAGAAACATATTATTTTAAACTTTATTTTAAAAACAAGTAGGAAAGTATAGTCGGACATGGCCGACTATATGATACCCTACACCATGGGTACATTTTAAAAATTATTTATTTTTCATAAAAAATTGTTGAATTTTACCTTAATTCCGATGTATTTAAGCAATTTATTGATGAAAAACTAAATTTCTAAAAGAGACTTTATATGGGAACTAGGGCCAAATATGGGCCGATCCTCAAAAAATTGGGAAGACACACAATTGAAAGAAATGTGTCAAAATTTTTCGCTTCATGTTTATTGTTTTTCTATATACATATATACAGTGGCGAGCAAAACTGGATACATATCAATCAAGTTTATGTTAAAAACCCAATAAAATCCAGAAAATATTAAAAAAAAAATAGATATTTGTTTTAAATAAGCAATAGAAGAATAAGAAAATAAAATAATAGAAAATTCGCGAATATTGAAACTTTATCTCAAGTTTTAGCCAATTTTATTAAAAAAGTCAATGTATCCACTTTTGCACGTTTAAATTTAATTAATCTAGCAACACAAATAAATTTAAAAATAACAATAAAGCATCAAAACCAACAGTTACCACTTTTGTGTCAAATTCTTAATTTTTTGCAAAGATTTTAATTTTCAAGTTTAAATGACAAAAATATCAAGTTTATTAGAAAACCAAATTGTCGAAATGACATAAAATAATTACTCTGCTCGTCAAACTGCCAAGAAGTTAGGAATTTGCCACCGAACAGTGTGAAAAAGAAAAAATATAAGCACACCAGATGTTAAAAAAAGTCGATCGCGCTTGCTTTCGCAGAGAGATGCCCGAACTCTGGAGCGTTTATAGACATACAAACAGGTAAAAACACCAAAAACATGCTCCTGACGCCATAAATAAGCCCATAAGTGAATGGGCAGCCCGGAGAGCTCTTCGTAGAATTGGCCTTATATCAGCCGTAAAGCAGAAAACACCAGCGTTATCAGAAAAACATGTGATGGATCGTCTTAAATTTTACAAGAAGCACAAAAATTGGAGTGTTGATGACTGGAAAAGGGTTATATGGTCCGATGAAACGAAGACTAATCGTTTTCAGTCTGATGGCAATGAATATTTCTGGCACCGCCCTTATGAAAGCTTAAAAAAGGTGGTAGTCTGATGGTGTGGGCTTGTTTCACTTGTTAGAATCTCGGTTCATTAATGAAATTAGATGCTATAATGAAAAAGGAGGATTATTTGAGCATTTTCAATCCAATATTCCAGATTTTGTGGAAGAATGTGCATATCCAGAGTCAGAGGTTATACTCCAACAGGATGGGGATCCGAAGAATACGGCAAAAATCGTAAAGAATTGGCTTTCAGCGTAGAATTTTCAAACGATGCATTGGCAACTCAATGCCCGGAAATCAATCCAATTGAAAATTTATGGGCTTTGTTAAAAAAACGTCTTGCGCAATTCGATAATGCACCAAGAAATCTTAAAGAACTTTGGTCGAGAGTACAAACGGAGTGGTCTAGTATTCCGCACTGGACCATTAACACCTTGGTCGAAAGTACGCCTAAGCGTATAAAAAGTGTCATAAAAGCAAAAGGACTTTGCACAAAATATTAAAAATAATTTTTTTTTTAAAACGTGCGAAACTGGGTACTTCGACTTTATTTATAAATATGTTTTAATCTTTAGATTAATATTTAATTATCATGAATTTAATTTTGTTTTCTTTTTATATTGTTTTACTGAATATTTTAAATTGAAAACTTAATTATTTTTCCTTTATTTTATGGGTTTTATTGCATTTTTAAGTCTTATTGGCTAAACATATATCCAGTTTTGCTCGCCACTATATTAGGGTGGGTCGAAAATAGGCTTTTCTCTCGGATCAATTTCTAATAGTGAAATTATGTTGTATTTTAACGTCAAATGGAAGACTGTAAAATATTATTCCATTATTTTGAGGGTAAGAGCCCGTGCATCGCCGCAAAGTTTGTAAATGCGATATGGGAGAAAATGGCACTTTTTGGAGTTTTTTTTTCACAAAATGAGGCTTTCAGTATTATTAATTGCACCATTTTATAGCAAAACCGTAAATTTTTTTAGTTTTGAAATATTTTACAAAAAAATACTATGTTTATCTTTATAAGATTCATAAATGTGTACAAAGTACGAATTTTTGTTCAAATTGGATTGGCTATTATTTTAACAGCATTTCCAAAACTCAACTCAAACTTTAAGAAATTTTGTTAAATCGATTTTTAAAAATTAAAGTTTACTATAAAGGATATACACACCTGGACAAAAAAATAAATAGGTACACTTACATTCAATACATTTTAAGTGTTAGTGGAAGCTCTATGTTATTTTATCTGTTTCGATAGAAAGCAAAATTATCGTTCATTTTAAAATTTTGGAATTTTTTGTTCGTGAGGAGCTTTCATTGCATGGACAAAAAATAAATACATTTTAATTATATTTGTATTTTTAAGTTTTTAATCGGATTTTTTGAAAAGGTTTTATTGAATTCCCTCTTAGTTATTATAAAATAAATGGGAAAATATTTAATAGATGATTTGAGGCAGGCTTTGTACTACCCAAAAGAGGGGAACTACGTTGACGCTAAGAGATAAGAAAAAAGTCTTGGTTTTATTACTGGAACCTTGGATCGTCCCTTATCTTTTGTACAAAATGCGCTTAAGAGAACCATCAGCTGAACACCGTGGAAGACCAAAGAACACATCTCCAACAACGGATAATAGTGTAATTGTTATGGCAAAAAAATACTCTTTCATCTCTTCCAGAGCTATTTCTGCAGATAATGGTAACGTAATTTCGTCCCGAACGGCTTGTTGAAGACTATATAATGATAATTTACCTGGTAGAATAGCAAGAAGAATTCATTTGCTTAGGCAAAAAAAAAAAATAAAGAAACGGCTTACTTTCGCCAGAATTCACTCAAATTGGTCCGGACCAAAAAGTGAAAAAATATGGCGTAATATCGTATAGACCGACGACACTAAAATTAATATGTTCGGAAATGACTTGGCTAGGAACGTACAATGCCCCAAAGGTAAAGAATCCCATGTTCGTTTTAGTAAGAAGACGGTCAAACACGGCGGAAGCAACATAAAGGTTTAGGGCTGTTTTTCGTCTAACGGTATATGTCCTATTCATCGGATTTCCGACACCATGACAAGATTTCAATACATGGGCATCCTAGAAAATATTATGTTGTCCTCTGCGGAAAAAATATGCCTCTCAGGTGGGTTTTCAACCAGGATAATGATCCTAAGCACACCTCAAAGTTGTGTCAGAATTGGTTTAAGGATAACGAAGTTGTCTTACTGGACTGGCCAAGTCAGTCACCTGACCTCAACCAAATATAAAACCTTTGGGGAGAGTTAAAAAGAAGATCGGCTAATGAAAGTTTTCAAAAAAATAACCGGGCCTTTATCCAGAAAACGTGGTACGAAATACCAGTGGAAACCTACCGTAAACAGATCACCAGTATGCCAAAAATGGGTGGACAAAGTTATTTAGTAGTTACACTGCATACTAGCAAACAAAAGTTATAACGAACAAAAAAAAATTAAAAATATTGAATTAGATTTACTTTGCTGAATGTACTTATTTTTTTGTCCACCATTTTAAAACATTTGTCAGAAGACTGAAAGCTGTTTAGGATTTTAATTTATTTTTCTTTCGTATTTTTATTTTAAATCTTCTAAAAAAATTAATTAGGTTTTTAATTTATCTTCAATAAATATTTTATTATAAGCTGTTAAACAGAACTTTTACTGCTGTTTTTATTTTTTTGTCCATATGTGTATATAAGAATTAAACACAAAAATATTATTAATATTATTACCAATTGTTGCTTAATTTTGATCAAGTAAATTGTGATTATTATTTTCGAGTCCACGGAAAGTTATTTCTGATCACATTTCCAAAATTAAAAATCATTAACCTTCTAAAAACCGGGGTCAAAATCAAGTTTTTGTATATTTAATATTCTTTATTAACAATAGCAAAATATTGTGTATTTAATTATCAATACATTTTGAAAACTACAGGAAAATATATCCAGAAATCTAGGAATCAAACTTCTCCAAAAATTAACAATTTGTCGTACTTGGGGTCAATTCAAGACCGTTTTTTTTAAAACAAAAAAAAAAAAAAAAAAAACATTTTAAAAAGAAATTTTGTAAAATTAATTTTCTTAAAGAATTAATGGATATATATACAATATTTGGTTTATCCTATTATTTGAATGTAGTAAAAATAACTTCTAAGAAGTTTCATTAATATCCATCAACAAATTAACAACATCATGCTCTTATTTCTTCAAGAACATAAAATATTCAAAATTTTGATTTTGACCCCAGTGTTTAGAGGGTTAATGATTTTTAATTTCGGAAATTTGATCAGAAATAACTTTCCATGGACTCGGAAATAATAATAGCAATTTACTTGATCAAAATTAAGCAACAATTTGTAATAATATATTATGGCCAATAGGCTAGGTTTATTTGGAAATAAATTAAATTAAATTAATATAATTTTTACTTAATTATTGGCAAAAATTGAATTTTTCCCGAAATCCTTCAACTAAAACTATGAGAGTTATTGAGCTCATTCTTTTTGTGTTTAATTGGTAAGCGTTATCCAATTTGAACAAAGGTTCGAACTAGCACATTTATGAATCTTATAAAGATAAACATAAAATTTTTTTTGAAAAATTTTTCAAAACTAAAAAAATTCTCGGGGGAAATTTTAATAACTCAAATCTTTTTTAACCAATTTTGAGTGTTTCTATCTTTTTGGAAAGACAATTTTGTAGACATTCCGATTTTGCTAAAATGGTGCAATAATTAATACTTAAAGCCTCATTTTGTGAAAAAATTCCAAAAAGTGCCATTTTCTCCCATATAAACGCATTTACAAACTATGTCGGCGATGCGCGAGCTCTTACCCTCAAAATAATTGAATAATATTTTACAGTCTTCCATTTGACGTTAAAATACAACATAATTTCACTATTAGAAGTTGATCCCAGAGAAAAGCTTATTTTCACCCTAATATACACTATCGGACAAAATAAAGTGCAAAATTGCTCATGCTATATTCTTTCAGCGAAAAATCTGTCCATAATTTCATATACCTCCCATACAAAAGTACATATTCCCGGAAAATTAGTTTTTTGTTAATAACTTCCGTCAGAATACTGATATCTTCACAAAATTTTACAACTTAAAATCTTATGTCAATAGAATTCATTAGGAAAAAAAAAATTTCCTGGATGGGTCCATAATTGGACATATGTCGCTCCCATACAAGGCGCCCTCCCGAAAATCATTTAAACGCGCATAACTCATTACAAAATTAAGATATCCATATAAAATTTGAAATAAGTATTGCTCATGTGCATATGAGAAATATTACTGTGAATGTTTTTTCCGATCGGTCCATAATTGGTCATAGCTCCCATACAAGGTCCCCTCCCGAAAATCACTTAAACGCACATAACTCATTACAAAATATTGATATCCATACATTTAGCACAAATATTGCTCTTATATACATAAATTATACTATAAAATTGTTTTACGATCGGTCCATATTTGGTCATAGCTCTCATACTAGGTCCCCTCCAGAAAATCACTTAAATGCACAATATTCATTACTAAATAATGATAAATATACAGAATTTTTAAATTTTGTCTTTATATACTTAATTGGTCATAGCTCCCATATAAGGTCCTTTTACGAAAATCTCTTACACGCCCATTACTCATCACCAAATAAAGCTATTGATACAAAATTTGGCACAAATATTAGTTTGGTATACAAAAATTCTATTTCAAGATTTTTTCACGAGCGGTCCATAACATGGGAGCGGTCGGTCGGTCCTATGTATATTGAAGGGCTTAACTCACACTCATTGTCGACATTTTAATATTTTCGGTACAAATTAGGACTCAACTGACCAATAGGTATATTTGAGCTAAAAAATAGAATATTAAATACTAAAATCGAAAAAAAATGTCCATGCTTTTAAATATGTTGGTGAAAGATTGAAGGTATGGGTCAAATGACTCTTCATATGTGTCCAATTTTTAACGTTAGGTGTGGGGAACCCAGGGGAAATTTATTCAAGAAGCTCCGGTGAATACTATGTGAGCATATTACAATCAAATCATAAGATCAGTGCCTTCGAAATGGACTTGGGAAACATATCAGAGTTCAAAAATACGAACACTTAAATTGATACTTTCGCAATAAATAGACATGAATGAAATTAGCAATTTATGTTTTTTATTTACACATTCGGAAATGAGAAACTAATTTTTGTTTTATTTTAATCACACATAAATGAAAACATTTGTATTTTTTATTTTAGCACATATTTGTAAGGTGAATAGTGAAAAATAAAAAATGCCAAATACTCAAATATGTGAAGTCTTCTCATCACACTCATTAATATTTGTATACATGTGTGAATTGTTTGAAAATGAACAAATAAAAACAGGTTTTTTTGCACAATAAACAAAAAACTCAACAAGCACAAAAAAATACAAATATTCCATTTAGTTGCTTGACAGCATTAAACAAAGTAGGTTGCCGTCGCTTTGTTTCAGAAATTGCAAACATAATTTGTAAAACTAAAAACAAAAATAGCAAAAACGTCCGTGTTTTATCAACAATGCTAGAGTGCAAAATAAAATATGCTTAAAAAAATCGGTAATGGGTTGTACTTCCATAACCACTTACTTTTCAATGACTACTACTTACCGCCTCTCTAGTAATGACTTTCTTATAATCTCATATAGAAGTACTTTATTTTCGGCTTAGTCATTTTGTTTGCACATTTTATTTAATTGCGTATTAAGAATTGTGTTTTACAAAAAAGAAAACAAAATTAGATTTGTATGTAAAATCCATTATTTGACGCGCAATAAAATAGCATAGCAGTGGTGCAGTGAGTAGAACATTTGACTAACAAACCGAAGTCCCGGGTTCGTATTCAAGATGGCTCTTTTTATTATTAAAAAGAAAACAACTTACTCAACAACAGTTTTGTAAGAAAAATTGCAAGTACTTCTTTAACTCCCTATTTGTAAGCGAGCGTAGAAGTACTTGCCTCCAATGACATCACCGTGTTTAAATAATGACTAAAAATGCTAATAAAAAGTAGTGCAAAGAAGTTTTATTAGCTTTTTAACTCATTACTTGCAATGTAAGTTTTTCCTAGGACAATCAGCGCATGTTAAAATATTTATCGCATATTTTTGTATCATATCAAATTATTACAACTTTTTTGGAAAAAATTACAACTTAACAAAAGCAGTTGTAACAAATTACATATCGCAACTCAATTGTTTAGAATAGAACGAAGTAGAGTTTTTTTTTAATTTTCTTAAATTTCATTAATCACTGATTTCAAACGAATTTGCAATACAAAGATGTTCAATACTTTTGTCATTTACGAAAAACACAATTTCACAAATTTTTTACTTAATTTTATGACAAAAAAGCACTTTTTTAGGTTGGTAACATCAACGCAATTTCAACTGAAATTAGTTGTAATTCATAATACCAAAAAAAGGTTGAGTTGTTTCAATTTCAACTCAACTGAGTTGAGTTGTAAATTATAATAGGGACAATAATTTTAATTATATGTCATTATTATGTATGAATTCATAGTGAATGTCTTTAAATTGCTAAACATTTTCCTATAAATGTGAATTTATTTTTGAGGTTATGAAATCCTTATTTAGGTCGTAATCCTTAAAATATTTTAATGCGCACCGGATTTCGGCATAATGCAAAAAGAAAGCTTTTATTTGACACTAATATTTACGCAAATCATATGGCGCTATAGCTATAAAAAAAGAAATTTCATTTCTCTTAATTTTTCGTAAATAACTATGAATTTCACATTCAAAAATGTCACATTTTTAAAAAATTTACGTCTATTATTGCCAAGTTTGTAAAGGTCCTGCTCTGTCCTTAGATCTCTGATTTCAACAAGATATACGTTAAATTGCGTGAAATTACTACACCTATTAAATACCGTTGCTTAAATATAATCTGATCAATGCGAGTTACGATGAAACTCACCTTAAATGTTATATCCCTAATTTTTCCTTCTAATATAAGTAGTTTTTTCTTTATCCTATTTTCCTTAATGTAATCCTTAACTCTACTTTTTCTTTTCCACTACTTTCTACTTAACATCAGACAATTTAATTGTAGGTTTTATAATTTAGTCTTTAGTTGTTACTCATTGAATAAACTTTAATTTGAATTTAGAGAACAATAAAGCTATTTTTACATAACTGGCACAGTCATTCATCGAACCTAAATAAATATTTAAAAACTAAAGTTTTTAAATAAAGTGTAAAAAGACGTTATAGAATTAATATTAGAAAAGTTCAACAATTTATATTAAAACAAGTAAGAAATTATAGTCGGGCGAGGCCGACCATATAATACCCTACACCTTTGACAAAAATATAATGTGATTTAGTACCTTGCCTTAGATATACATACTTAAGCCGTTTATTGTTGAATAAAATTGTGGACATTTAAGTGAAATTTTGATGGGGGCTTTTCATAGGGGCTAGGGTCATATGAGAACCTATTATTATGGAATTCGTGGGGGTCATCAAGTCTTGTATACAACTTGGTTATTGCAGCTTTTTGTCGAGATATGAGTATATTAAACATAATTATGAACTTAAAAGCCCTATTCGGCGGGTTCAGTTGTAAGGGGGCTAGGTGAAATAATGGACCGATGTGAACCATTTTCAACAGGCTTCATCTACGGTACCATAAAAGATCATGTGCCAAATTTCATTGAACTATCTCCAAAATTGCGACCTGTAGTTTGATTACAAGTTTTAAAAGCCCTATTCGGGTGGCTAGGTGAAATAATGAACCGATGTAAACCATTTTCAACAGGCTTCATCTACGGTACCATAAAAGATCATGTGCCAAATTTCATTGAATTATCTTCAAAATTGCGACCTGTAGTTTGATTACAAGTTTTAAAAGCCCTATTCGAGGGGTTCAGTTGTATGGGGGCTAGGTGAAATAATGGACCGATGTAAACCATTTTCAACAGGCTTCATCTACGGTAACATAAAATATCATGTGCCAAATTTCATTGAATTATCTTCAAAATTGCGACCTGTAGTTTGATTACAAGTTTTAAAAGCCCTATTCGGGGGTTCAGTTGTATGGGGGCTAGGTGAAATAATGGACCGATGTTAACCATTTTCAATAGGCTTCGTCTACGGTACCATAAAAGATCATGTGCTAAATTTTATTGAATTATCTCCGAAATTGCGACCTGTAGTTTGATTACAAGTTTTAAAAGCCCTATTCGAGGGGTTCAGTTGTATGGGGGCTAGGTAAAATAATGGACCGATGTGAACCATTTTCAACAGGCTTCATCTACGGTACCATAAAAGATCATGTGCCAAATTTCATTGAATTATCTCCAAAATTGCGACCTGTAGTTTGATTACAAGTTTTAAAAGCCCTATTCGGGTGGCTAGGTGAAATAATGAACCGATGTAAACCATTTTCAACAGGCTTCATCTACGGTACCATAAAAGATCATGTGCCAAATTTCATTGAATTATCTTCAAAATTGCGACCTGTAGTTTGATTGAAAGTTTTAAAAGCCCTATTCGAGGGGTTCAGTTGTATGGGGGCTAGGTGAAATAATGGACCGATGTAAACCATTTTCAACAGGCTTCATCTACGGTAACATAAAATATCATGTGCCAAATTTCATTGAATTATCTTCAAAATTGCGACCTGTAGTTTGATTACAAGTTTTAAAAGCCCTATTCGGGGGTTCAGTTGTATGGGGGCTAGGTGAAATAATGGACCGATGTTAACCATTTTCAATAGGCTTCGTCTACGGTACCATAAAAGATCATGTGCTAAATTTCATTGAATTATCTTCAAAATTGCGACCTGTAGTTTGATTACAAATTTTAAAAGCCCTATTCGAGGGGTTCAGTTGTATGGGGGCTAGGTGAAATAATGGACCGATGTAAACCATTTTCAACAGGCTTCATCTACGGTACCATAAAAGATCATGTGCCAAATTTCATTGAATTATCTTCAAAATTGCGACCTGTAGTTTGATTACAAATTTTAAAAGCCCTATTCGGGTGGCTAGGTGAAATAATGAACCGATGTAAACCATTTTCAACAGGCTTCATCTACGGTACCATAAAAGATCATGTGCCAAATTTCATTGAATTATCTTCAAAATTGCGACCTGTAGTTTGATTACAAGTTTTAAAAGCCCTATTCGAGGGGTTCAGTTCAGTGTTGCCAACTTAGTGCTTTTAGCACTATTTGCGGTGCCTTTTGGTGTGCCAAACGCGGAAAATTTTGCTCATGGTGCCTTTTTTCAAAAAGGCACTACAGTGGTGCTTTCTAATTTTATGACAGTGCATTTAGTGCTTTTTATACCCACCATCAAAAAAGATGAGTGGGGTATATTGATTTTGTCACTCCGTTTGTAACACATCGAAATATTGGTCGTAGACCCACAAAAGTATATATATTTTGGGTCCTTATTAAATTCTAAGCCGATCTAACCATGTACATCCGTCTGTTCATCTGTCCGTCCGTCTGTATGTTGAAAGCACGATAGGGTTAGATCGGAAATAGCAAGCGAGTTAAATTTTTCCACAAATATTTCTTATAGGTAAGGTTTGTTTGGTATGGCAAATGGGCAATATGGGTCCGCAATTTCGCATATCCCCCATACAAGTGGCCCCCCGAAAAACAGCTTTAACAGTCACAACTGTTTTATACATACGAGTATAGCGATAAAATTTGGCATAAATAAGTTTTATATGCGTCAAAATCTCTGTACCAAATTTTATGGGAATCGGTCCAAAATTGACCCTACCCCCCATACGAGTATAGCGATGAAATTCAACATAAGTAAGTTTTATATAAGCCAAAATCTCTACTAAATTTTATAGAAATAGGTCTATAATTGAGCCTAACCCCCATATAAGGTCTCCTTCAGAAAATGATTTAAACGGTCATTACTGACTTAAAAATACGAGTATAATTTTTCCACAAATATTTCTTATAGGTAAGGTTTGTTTGGTATGGCAAATGGGCAATATGGGTCCGCAATTTCGCATATCCCCCATACAAGTGGCCCCCCGAAAAACAGCTTTAACAGTCACAACTGTTTTAAACATACGAGTATAGCGATAAAATTTGGCATAAATAAGTTTTATATGCGTCAAAATCTCTGTACCAAATTTTATGGGAATCGGTCCAAAATTGACCCTACCCCCCATACGAGTATAGCGATGAAATTCAACATAAGTAAGTTTTATATAAGCCAAAATCTCTACTAAATTTTATAGAAATAGGTCTATAATTGAGCCTAACCCCCATATAAGGTCTCCTTCAGAAAATGATTTAAACGGTCATTACTGACTTAAAAATACGAGTATAGCGATGAAATTCGGCATAAATAAGTTTTATATAAGGCAAAATGTCTCTACCAAATTTTATGGGAATCGGTCCATAACTGACCTTACCCCCAAATAAGGTCCCCCTATGAGTGCAGCGTTGAAATTCAACATAAGTAACTTTTATATGCATCAACATTTCTCTACCAAATGACATTAATACTCATTACCGACTTAAAAATATTCGACATAAATATGTTTTATATAAGCCAAAATCTCTCTAGCAAATTTTACGGCAATCGGTCCATAATTGACCCTACCCCCACATATGGTCACCTTCAAAAATTGATTTTAACGCTCTTTACTGACTTAAAAATACGAGTATAGCGGAGAAATTCGAAATAAACAACTTTTATACAAACGTAATCTTCCTACCGAATTTAATTCGGATTTTTCGGTAACCTACCCTACCCCCTATTAAGGTCCCCTTAAAAATATGAGTACAGCGATGAAAATTGACAAAAAATAAGTTTTATACAATTTTTTTACACAATTGAACCTATCCCTAATATATAAAGCCTCCATGATTACTTCATCGTTGTACTCGCAATAAAAAGATTTTTATTATAATTCTTTATTCCGAATTTTATGACGATATAACTGACCAACAAAACAAAATCTATGTACAAAATTTTATGGGTATCGATATATAATTGTCCCAACCCCATATAAGTTCCCCTTTAGATAATAACTTTTACGCTTATGTCTGAATTAAAAATTCGAGATCAGCAATGAAATTCGAAACGAATAAGTGTTATACGAAGTCTTTCTACCAAATTTTACGACAAACAGTTCATAATTGACACTACCTCTGATATATATATATATATATATATATATATATATATATATATATATATATATATATATATATATATATATATATATATATATATATTTTGTTTTTAAAAATTAATATTTTGTTAATTCGAAGATCACGTACATAATTGAATTAAGCATTATCTCCCTGATGTTTACAGAGAAGCATTCCTTTTACGTCATAAGATTTGATGGTGGGTACATAAGATTCGGCACAGCCGAATATAACACTCTTACTTGTTAAAATATTTTAAAATAATTGTGAATTTCAGGAGGTAATTTATTTAATTAATATTAAACATTTTCTCTATAATGTTAAGAAAACTGAGGGATCATTCTTTGATCTTTCTATTTGTACCACTTTTTGTTGTTTATTAGAATACGATCAGTTTAATAGTTTACACTAAGGACTAAATTTTTCTTAAAAACTGTTTTATATTTTTTTACACGGGTGCTCTAAAGTTTTTTTTATTTGTGTTAAGTTTTAAAAGCAAATATTCTTCAAAAACAAAAAACAAAATATTCAAAATACGTTAAAATAAGTTATGTTATTCACTATCAGTGAAATTAAAAATTTTTCCAGAACTCAAAAAACTTAAAAATAATATATATAGATTTTGCAAAAAAAATATATTTCATAAGTTTTGTACAATTTTACAATTTGGGTGTGGTTACATCGGTTCGCCAGTTGGTAGTGTGCCTGTCAGTTTGAATGTTTAATGACATTTTACTATTTTTAAAATAACTTTTAAACAAATCAAGGAATTTGAAAATTTCTCCTCTTATTTATCTAATATTCGTCAAACATTAGTTTTAGTTCTTACGTTACTAAAAATCTAACTCACACAGATGAAAGACTTTAGTATGACGCATGTTTTGTTTTGTAGCCCAATGTTCTAAAAAACGAATTTTGGAGTCTTGTAGGAAATGAGCGAAATAATGTGCAATTTTTATTAAAATAAACAATATTTGACTAAAAAACGTTAGTGCTTTTTTACCCATTTTCAGTTAGAAAATTACGCTTTTTTACCCCTTTTTAATTTTTTTGCGCGCGTTTTGCTTGACCAATGTTGGCAACACTGGTTCAGTTGTATGGGGGCTAGGTGAAATAATGGACCGATGTAAACCATTTTCAACAGGCTTCATCTACGGTAACATAAAATATCATGTGCCAAATTTCATTGAATTATCTTCAAAATTGCGACCTGTAGTTTGATTACAAGTTTTAAAAGCCCTATTCGGGGGTTCAGTTGTATGGGGGCTAGGTGAAATAATGGACCGATGTTAACCATTTTCAATAGGCTTCGTCTACGGTACCATAAAAGATCATGTGCTAAATTTCATTGAATTATCTTCAAAATTGCGACCTGTAGTTTGATTACAAATTTTAAAAGCCCTATTCGAGGGGTTCAGTTGTATGGGGGCTAGGTGAAATAATGGACCGATGTAAACCATTTTCAACAGGCTTCATCTACGGTACCATAAAAGATCATGTGCCAAATTTCATTGAATTATCTTCAAAATTGCGACCTGTAGTTTGATTACAAATTTTAAAAGCCCTATTCGAGGGGTTCAGTTGTATGGGGGCTAGGTGAAATAATGGACCGATGTTAACAATTTTCAATAGGCTTCGTCTACGGTACCATAAAAGATCATGTGCTAAATTTCATTGAATTATCTCCGAAATTGCGGCCTGTAGTTTGATTACAAGTTTTAAAAGCCCTATTCGAGGGGTTCAGTTGTGAAATAGGGCTAGGTGAAATAATGGACCGAAATAATGGACCGATGTTAACCATTTTCAATAGGCTTCGTCTACGGTACCATAAAAGATCATGTGCTAAATTTCATTGAATTATCTCCGAAATTGCGGCCTGTAGTTTGATTACAAGTTTTAAAAGCCCTATTCGAGGGGTTCAGTTGTATGGGGGCTAGGTGAAATAATGGACCGATCTTAACCATTTTCAATAGGCTTCGTCCCTGGGACAATAAAAGATCATGTACCAAATTTCATTGAATTATCTTCAAAATTCCGACCTGTAGTTTGATTACAAGGTTTACATGGACGGACGGACGGGCAGACGGACGGACATAGCTAAATCGACTCAGAAAATGATTCTGAGCCGATTGGTATACTTTAAGGTGGGTGTAGGACCAATATTATTGTGCGTTACAAACATCAGCACAAACCCAATATACCCTCCCCACTAAAGTGGTGTAGGGTATAAAAAAAGTTGATCATCTATATATATAAAAATGAATGTGTGTTTATATGTTTGTGGGTTTGTTTGAAGTCTATAGACGGCTAAACGGCTGAACCGATTTTATTGAAATTTTCACAGTATCTTCCTGTATGTCTGGAAGGAACTATAGGCTACTTTTTATTTCGAAAAAGTAGGAGAGGTGCCACGCCCACATACAAAATAAGTATTAAAAGTCGCATATATCAGAAACTGCAAGAGTTGGAGTAAAATTTTGTATGGACAACTTTCACATCCTTCCATATGAATAAAAAAAAATTCGTTTATCTGGGAAAATAGCACAGCTAGCTTCTTAAAATTTTGCGAAGAACTTTAATATTAATTTTAACATTTTGGGGAAAAAGGGCGGACTTTTAAGGGGAGTTGCTTGGAACTTGCAATAATTTGCGTGGCATCCCCAAAATGTAAAAAATGTATATCTGGAAAACTATTATAGTTAGTTAGTTATATAAGTGTTTTTTTTATATACATTGAATTTAGGGTAGCAAATCACACTGGGTATAGCTAGTATATTATATAAGTGATACAAATAGCATTAACAAAACATATTAAATGAACATTGCCAATAAGCATTGTAATTTTCTTAATAATATGCAATACAGTGGACGTCCACTAGTACGAATTATATATTGTCAGGCCCTTTCGTAGTACCGAAAAATTCGTATTATTGAACAACGCATTTTTATGTTCCAATTCAAATAATTCACATATAATATTTAGATTTTATTAATATATATATATATTTTTTTATAAAAAACTACATAACGAAAAAAGATATAATTAATTTGTAATATTTTGAATTAATTTTTTGTACTTAAACAGGCACGAAAGAACATACTAATGTATGTACATATACATATAACAAAAAAATGAATAATTTACTTATTTAAAAAATCCGTCATTAAACATTGACGTTTATTACTTTTTAAACTGATTTCTACAGCCTTTTCATGAAGACTTCTCAATAATAGTATTTTCGATTTTTCAATGTTGTTCTCAACAGCCCATTTAATACATGTGTCAAAGCAGTTTATTGCATCCCCATGTTTTACTTTTGTAGAGTTATTGTCAGGAACTAATAAAATATTATCCTCATCGACATCATCATCCAATTCAATTTCTTCACTTGGATCATTACGATTCCATTCAAATAAATCATGAAAATCAAATTGTGAATTTGGAAAGTTTGCATGTAGTAAATTGTTCATTTTGGAAATTGCTCTTATCTCCTCACTGTCACGCACTACTGATAGTGGAATATCATCCTCGTCCTCAAAATTGTCTTCGCCCAAAATTTTTTTCCAACATTTCTTTATGGAATCACTGGATACTTTTTTCCAGGCTAAGGCAACCAATGAAACGGCTTCAAATAAAGTGGTTTGTTTGAGGGACGTTTCTAAATTTTCGTTGGAAGATACAATTTTTGACAGTAAACTGTTACGGTAATGCAGTTTTAAGAGCCTTATTGCATTCTGATCCATGGGCTGTATTAGTGGAGTTACATTGGGGGGCATATACATTACCCAAATCTGTCCATCTTTAGTATCATGAACCAGTTCATCTGCCGGTGGATGACTTGGAGCGTTGTCTAATATTAGAAGAGCCTTAATTGGCAGTTTGTTTTCTTTTAAAAATGTCTCTACCTGTAAATATATTTTTAATTTTTTTAAATCATTAATAACAATTAAATTATTTACTAAAACTTACTTCTGGAATAAATTTATCAAAAAACCATTTTTTGAACAGAGCTGCATTCATCCAGGCAGATTTAGAGTTTCCGTACTCAATAGGAAGAATTTTGTTCCGAAAAGATCTCGGTTTTTGAGCTTTTCCTATTACAAAAAGTTTAATTTTCTTAGTTCCTGCAGCATTAGCACACATTAAAAATGTTAATCTCTCCTTTGACAATTTTCTACCTGGAGCAGATTTTTCTCCACTGTGAACATATGTTTTGTTTGGCAACATTTTCCAGTAGAGACCGGATTCATCCGCATTAAAAATTGCCTCGTTTGATAGCCCATGCTCCATAATGGTAGACGCTAACTTATTAACGAATGGCGCAACAAGTTCTTTAGAAGAAGATAATTTCTCACCAGACTCTTTTAACAATCGTATTCCATAACGCTTTTTAAATTTTGTTAGCCAACCATCACTGGCACAAAACTGACCATTGTAGAATTTTTTGTGCAGCTCCACAGCTTTGCATTTTAATTGTTCTCCACCGACTGTGATATGGAATTTTCTTTGTGCTAAAAACCACTCGTTAAGTGAATCCTCCATTTTTTTAAATTCACCACTTGTAAGTCTATACCGATTTTTTAACGAACTCATGGAATTATCCAGTAGTTGCGTTTTTTGTTTAATGATTGTACATATAGTGGATTTGGATAATCCATATTTATTTGAAATTTCAAACAACGATGTTTTATTTTCGTGGTCTGCTATAATTTTTAATTTATCTTGCAAAGAAATTGTCTTTTTTTTACATCGTTTTACTTGCAACATTTTGACAGTTAAAACACAAAACACTTTTAAAAACAAAAAAACTTCACAATAACTTCGCTAAACGTGGATGACCGCGGAAGAATGAAGTAAAAACATAATAAAGCTTCATTCATACGTAAATAAAACAAAAATTATCATAACAAACTACCATTCGCACTATCGAATAGAAAAAATGCCTATCTATTCGTACTATAGAGTAGTCAATGCAAAAATTTTGCCATTCGTATTACTGGAAATTCGTAATAAAGAGCGTTCGTACTACTGGACGTCCACTGTACATATTATAATACGTCATACAACAACTATTTTGTACAGTTTGTGACAAAACGTATAACAAAGAATTTTTCTAAAATTGTTGATGACATTGATTTGAAAAAAAATATACAACAAAATCGAACAGCAATAAAGTCCATACCAAAGTATTAGATATAACAACAACATGCTTACTTCGAAACAACAAAACTAAAACAGCAATACAAAACAACAATAGCAACACATAGAAGAACAACAAATTTTCAAATATTGTAACGAACCAAATTATTAAGAACAACAATACAAGACAAAGTGGCCGTTAACATCAGAACATTCAAATTTGTTGTTTGTAACGACTAGAATGAATATTTTCAAACAATAAAAACAAAAGCGAATTTAAACAAGTTAGAGTGCTATATTCGGCTCTGCCGAATCTTTAATACCCTCCACCTTAAACTGGTTTCATAAATTATCAAATTTTATGACTTACTTTCATTACGCCTTACAATATGCAATTAAAAACAAAACTACCACTTAACAGACTGTTACAGAGCGTACTAAATTTAACCTATGTTCTGTATTTAAAATAATATCTATATGTGAGAAAAATGTATGGTAATGGTTATAGTTATAAAACTTATATAATTTTGTACGGGAGGTACAATAGATTTTCAACGTTGTTGATATTATGAAAAAAAATAGCGTTTAAACTTTTATTATTGAACCGAATTTCGACACTTAATTTGATTTTTAAAAAAATAATTATTTGTGATAAAAAAACATAAATCGACCTGCAATGCTCAGTTTGTTAATTCTCCGTTCCATCCACTACACCACTTCATTATTTTTTCCTTCGTTAACTAATATTTTTCATATAAAAATCCCATGTTATTTTCTGTTTGTACAAAAAGTTGCTGCTGAATAACTTTTATCAACACTGATGTTGTTGAATAGCATAAGAAATTAACAGTTAACAACAATTTTTTACACAAACAGGAAAGAGAATTTCTATGTGAACATGAGTTGCAAACAATTACGAAGCTAGTTAATAGTGTAGTGGGAATGGCGTAAATCTAGTAACTGGGAGATTTTAAGTTCGAATCCTGTTCGTTTTGGACACTTTTTATTTAAATTTTGGCGAAAAGTAATCAATTTTTGAAGCCCTATGGGTGGTACAAGAAATTGTGGACTGATTTCGATATTCAACTCAGTGGACTCCCAAACTATATGTATGACATAATTCAACAATAAATATTTGTGCCAAATTTTTTATGTATATCATTATTTGGTAAATAGTAATATGCGTTTAAGTAATTCTCGAAAGGGGACCCTTAAATGGGAATCGTGAAAAAATGTACAGTAAGATTTCTGTAGATAAAAGCAATATTTGTGCCGAAATTTTGCACGAAGCTCTTTAAAAACTATGAGAACATTTTGGGGAAACTGTAGGCTACTTTTTATTTTAAAATTTCGTGTGGGCAAAGTGCCACGCCCACATACATAATAGGTATTTAAAATCACATTTCTCAGAAACTGCAACAGCTAGAGTCCTCAAATTTTGTATGGACAACTTTGACATCCACATGAACGTATGGGGACAATATGGCCGGACTAGCTATAGTCCAGCTAGAGTCCTCTAATATTTCGGAGCCACTTTAGTATCAATATGAATACTTAGGACAAAAAATTAGCGGAATAGCAATAGGGGGCGTGGTACTCCCATATGAATTAAATACAAAAAATCGATTATTTGGGAAACTATTGAAGCTGGAATTTAGTACGAAGCACTTTAACATCTATGTGAACACTTTGGAGGAAAAATTGGCGGACTAGCAATAGTGGCCGTGGTACCTCCCATATGAATTAAATAAAAATTCGTTTATCTGGGAAACTATTAGATCTAGAATCCTCAAATTTTGCACGAAGAACTTTGACATTCATTTTAACATTTGGGTAATAAATTGGCGGACTAGCAATATGGGAAGTAGCACTTCCCATGTGAATTAAATACAAAAATTCGTTTATCTAGAAACTATTAGAGGTAGAATCTTAAAATTAACATAAAAGTGAACATTTGGAAGTAAAATGTGCGGACATTCATTTGGGGTTCTTAGAACCTTTCATATGAATTAAATACAAAAATTTGTATATCTGAGAAACTATTAGAGCTAAAATCGTTAAATTTTGCGCTAACAATTCTGACATGTGAATATTTGAATCTAGAATCCTAAAATTTTGCACAAAGAATTTTCACATTCATGTGAACATGGGAGTTACTATACCCCTATTTTGGACTATCAAAAGGGCCTATAGTACCTCCCATATGGATTAAAATAAAAATTCGTATAACTGGGAAACTAACAGAACTAGAATCTTCAAAAATCATAAAGTGCGATTTTTATTTATACTGTTTTTAGACTAGCAAAGCACACTGTGTAGGGTAGAAGGGGGACCATGCCACTTTTTTTTAGGCGGCCTCAAATAAAACCACAATACATATTATAAATTTTTTTCTTGGTTCGGATACTTAGATATGTTGGCTTTAGATTTATTCCTTTCAATCTTTCCTAAGTCATCCTCGTGTACATATTTTTTTAACTTTTCCTCACTGACCAAAAACGGTATAATAAACCAGATATTTATTGTTTATTTCACAAAACTTAACAAAAAAAATTAAAACAAATTATTACTGATTTTTTCTATATTTTAACCAAATTTTGTTCTACATCACAAGCATTACATATATTTGGCTCATGTGCCCCACGGGCAGTTCTGGGGTTTAGTTTCAATTTTTTTCGGGCTTCAAATTATATTATCGAAAATATTATTATGTCTTATTGTTCACTATTATTGACGTTCTAATACTGACCAATATATTTTTTCTATCACAAAAACTAAAAAAGTTAGCACAAAAAGTTCACACAGTGAAATATTTTCACAGCCCTTTGAAAAATAATTAATCATGTCTGCCTCCCATCATATGTAAAGTTAATGTTTCAAATTTTCAGGGATGATAGATAATCGATAAACGAAAACAAAATTTGATAATGCGATAAAATCGATTACTCAGTTTTCAAGTTATTCGCTATTGGCAGATGTGCCCCTATGACGTATGATCCCCCTCCTACCCTATACCTAGTTTTTTATAAAATAGGCTTATTGGACTTCTAAAAAATTAAGTTTTTTATATTTAATTTTTATATAATAGGACATATCGTTTCTATGATGATATTAATCCCAAATTCTAAACCCACTATGGCATTATCATATGTCATGCTTTTTCGATACTTATTGGACTTTTTGTATTTAATTTAACTTATTTTAGCATCTTTTTTAACATTTCATCAAAATACCTTGATGTTTAATTCCATTTTTACCCGTTCTAAATTGCTTGAATTTTTAAGTAGTTCAAAATTGGCCAAAATTTGCTCTGAAAATCGGCAAGTTTTCGATATCAATCAATGGGTTCAAAACTTTTTCGACTCTAAATCTTTTCAAAAAAATAGTTGTATAAGTAATTTTATAACTTTTACCAATTTATTTTATTATTTATTCAGCTGTCAGGTTCCATACATACAATAAATTGCTTATAAAACCAACTTAAACATGAAAGATCGAAGGAAAAAGCCTATTTTATTTTTTCAGAAATACATTTCTTATTGAAACTTCTCAAAATAAGTTAAAAAATATATTTTTGAAATATTACTTTATGTTCCAAGGCAATATAATAACTTTTTTCTATTATTTTTTCCAATGACTATTTCAGTTAAATTATAATAAAAATTTCTCGAGTCCAAAAAACTATAATATCTGAATAACAGAAGAAAGTAAACATAAATAAAGCTATTGAGATATTGATCATCAAATTCTACGATATAGTTTGGTTTTAGATTTTCCACTGAAAAAACTCCTTGTTTCTATTTTTTTGCCGGCACTGTAGGTCATTTCGTGTCAAGTGGCCCAACTTTAAAAATCGTTGTCTTCCTATTTTGATGAAGGTTAGTACTATTTAATAGTAGGCCAGACACAGTTTTTCAAAAAAATATTTCTTAAATTAAGAATAAGATTTTTGTCAATATTTGGCACTTAATTATTCCCTCATTTTTCAAAATGGACGTTTTTGTTGCTTGTTTTTTGCTCAAAGTGCTTTGGGGATACTTAGTGGGATGCGAGTGGAATATCTATAAAAAAAATTTGAACTCAAGAAGCAATGTTACATATGAATATTATTTTAAATTACTTAAAAATTTTATATATTTTCCTTGTAATTTGAATTCGTATTATGTTTGTTTCTTTTTCTTAATTTTTTATGGTCTCAGTGGAGCATTACATTTTCGTTGAACTTTTATATGCAATTCTGTTGTATGCGCTTTCTTATTTAAAACCCAAGTGAATTGTTTAATGCTAGTGTATAGTTTAATGCGAATTTGTATTATGCGATTTCTTGCGAAACACTATTATTAAATTAGTATTCTCGTTTCTTTAGACCTGACAAAAGCATTCAATTTTATAAATTATTTGAGGATAATTGATAAACTTCGAACAAAATATGCATTTTCTTTGTCAGCCTGCAAACTCATACTATCGTACGTTAAAGATAGGTCTCAGATCATTTGCCCTAATGGTGTTGAGTCAGTGTTATGACCCATTGTTGGTATTATATTAATATGGCAACACTGAATGCAAATAATAGTTATTGCATTCCTTTTTCTATTGTTATTCTTAATTTTAAGTTCGTTGAATCTAGATGTATTGAATTATTAAAAAAAAAACGCGTGTATATTACTTACATACTTTTCAAATAAGGAATAGAAAAGTGGCGACGAGTAAAAAAGAGTAAAATAAATATTAATGCATCAATAATAAAAAGCGGAAAAGGGTATTAACCAAAATTAAATAGGAAAACTTCAGGATGGATGCTGCTCAATTTGCCCAATTATTAGAAGCCTTCAATAAGACTCAACGCGACCTGCTACAACAATTAAATGCAAGTTCTAACCTGCAATCACAGCAGCAACAACAAAATCAATGTACGCAGCCATTACAAGTGCTGTTGCCGCCATTTGAGAACTCTGACGAGAAAAATTAAAATTTCAAATTATACCGTCAGCGATTCGAAAATTATTTAACTATGAAAGGTGTTTTTGCAAATAAAACACTTTGTCATCAAATGTTGGTAAACTCAATTGGTTCTACACACTTCAAGTTGTTAGTTTCGCTTATTGCCCCCAAGACAATTAATAATGTTGACTATGACGACGTAATAAAAATCTTGGAGGCACATTTATGTCCGAAGAAGAACTTTCTAGTAAGTCAACACAGATTTTTGTCAACATATCAAAGTGAGGATCAACGTCGGGACATTATTGAATGTGAGTTCAGATCAACATGTAATTGTAATGCAGATATTTCAAATATTTTTGACATCAACAAAATTTTAGCCGGTACCTCAAGTCGCCGTAGAAGAAGGTTAAAAAATCGTTCTTCTTCAACGTAACGCAATTCCAAATCGAGATTAGATTATAGGAAATTGGGATTCCCAACAAATTATCAATTTCCAATTTGGGAATTTTGTGTTTACGTTGTGGTAGAGACAACCACAAAAAAAAAATGACTGCCGCACTAACAAACATAACCTCAAATGTAACTCGTGTGGAAAAAGAGGACATCTCCAGCGCGTGTGCATAAAAACCTTAATCAAATCTTCAAGGGAAAATATAAATCATGAGAATGATGAGACAATCCACCAGATTTATGGTATCAACCAAATAGTGGATATATTTTCAAATGAATTCAAAGTAAATGATATCGATAAATACTACGTCGAGGTTGATATAAATGGACGCCGCCAAAAATTTTAAGTCGACACTGGTGTTGGATTCGAATATCTTGGACATATTGTAAGATATAATGAAATATCAAAGTCACCAGGAAAAATTGATGCAATAGTTAATATGCCTCGCCCAGCTAATGTCGATGATGTTAGATGATTTTTAGGCATGATAACGTATTATTCCAGATTTATTCCAGATATGTCTTCAATAACTTATCCGTTACGTTAATTGCTTCAGAAAAATTCGACATTTTATTGGTCTTCAAATTGTGAAGCATCGTTTATAAAACTTAAAAATATAATCTCCAGCGACCAAGTACTTATGCTATTCGATCCAGAACTTCCAGTTATAGTAGCATGTGATGCCAGTCCTACAGGTATAGCAGGTGTACTTTTACATATAGTAAATGGTATAGAACGTCCAGTTGCATATGCATCGAGATCATTGTCCACAGCTGAACGAAACTATAGCCATATAGATCGTGAAGCACTTTCAATTGTATTTACATTGAATCACTTTTTTAATTACCTCTACGGAAGAAAGTTTCAACTTATTACAGACAATCGACCATTGACACGCATTTTTCATCAACACAATAAGATGCCAGCTATAACATCTGCCAGATTGCTACGATACGCAGAATTTTTATCAAGTTTCAATTATGAAATTGTCTTCAAAAAGGGCTCTGAACATATTAATGCTGATTGACTCTCTCGTGCTACGCAGCCTCAAGAAAAGCTATATACAGATAATCTCATTAATGAAGAAGTTAATGAGTTGTGTTTTGAATCAATTTTCAATATTTCTAATGAACACGTGAATGCCGAATTTGGTATTTTCCAAAAACTAATTGCTCCAGGACATCCAAGTACAAATGGATTAGCAGAGCGAAATGTTCAAACACTGAAGCGTAAATTGAAAGCAATGTCATCCGATCCGGCTTCAATACAGAAAAAGGTTAACGAAATTCTTCAAAGATATCGAGCTACACTACACCTCTGAACTGTGGAAAGAGTCCAGCTGAACTCTATTTTAAAAGACGTATTCGAATTAAATTGGATGCTTTAAAACCTACAAAGGCGTTCGTCAAATAGGCGTGGGAGAAAGAGTGCAAGTTCTACACATTAGAAACAACAAAACTGTATGGAAAATGGGCAACGTAATCAGGAAGTTTGGAAACCTACATTATTTAGTGAAATTGGATGATGGCTATACGCTTAAACGCCAAATAGACCAACTGAAAATTACAAATGTTCAGAAACGGGAAGTACATTTTGCCCCAAGCATTGATGGAAACAATACTGATTCTACTAACCGTCAAAATCAACAGGCTCATGATTATAACCAGTATATATTGGAAGCTCCAAATCTTCAAAATCAGTCAAATCCAGAATCCCAGGAAATTCAAGAAACTACTAGTCATGCTGCACTTCAAGATCATACAATGGTACAAGGAGCGCAGAATTCTCAAGAGCAAACTATTCGTAGATCTGCAAGATTACGCAATAGGCCAACATATCTTCAAGATTACGTTCCAGAAAAAATTATGTACTATTTTATTAATTTATTTTCGAATTGATTTTTTTCAAAATGACAAGATCCTATTAAGCGTAGACTGTTATGACCCATTGTTGGTATTATATTAATATGGCAACACTTTTTCCTTTTTCTATTGTTATTCTTAATTTTATGTTCGTTGAATAAAGATGTATTGAATTATTAAAAAAGAACGCGTGTATTACTTACATACTTTTCAAATAAGGAATAGAAAAGTCAGATATATTACAACTTCATTCTGGTGTTCCTCAAGGGTCCGTATACTTCTTTATGTAGAACTTTTATATATGCTAACGATGTGGTTTTACTTTTTAGTTGTACACGAGAATTTGTAGATGTTCTTCAAAGTAACATTAAATATTCCATTCGGCTTATCTGTGACTGGACAACACGTAATTTCTTTGCGACTAATGCTTTAAAAACTAAAGACACAATTTTTAGTCGTTTTGGTAGATTTAATGTAAATTTGGATATTTATATTTGTAGTGTGCGTGTCGAGTTTGTTGAGCAAATGAAATTCTTGGGGATCATTCTGGAACTAAACTAAACTTTGCGTAAATTATGTTCTACTAATGCATTTTATCCTCAACATATTAGCTGTAAATTAGAGTATTCTCTTCTAATGTCTCAAGTCTTATATGGGATTGAGATTATATCTGACATTAGCTCTGTGGATTTATCTAAGATTAATCGTATTGTCAATACAATAGTGAGATTTGTATACAATGTAAGGCGCAGAGATCATATTTCACTTTATGTTAGAAATTTTTTAAAATGTTCCTTTTCAGATTTTATTAAACTTCGGAGTATGATCACTTTTCATAAGATTATTAGATCTGGATGTCCATCACAATTGTTTAATAAATTCACTTTTAGTAGATCGACTAGAAATCCTCAGATTTTGGTGTCTCGTTGTTAGAATTTTTTACCAGTTGAATTACGTGTTTTCTCTCATACAAATAATGTTTTCCGTCTCAAACTTTTAAATTTGTTCACAAATTATGAAGCTGCATAATGTATATGTTGTTCTCTTTTTACTCTGAATTATTATGTATTAGTTACATTTATTGTTCGTTCGTGCTTGAGAACATTGAATACATTTTATATTTCAGATTTGATTATGCTGATTTAATGTGAAATTTATTATAGTGAATTTTCTTATTTTCATTGTTGCTATTAATTTGGACCTTTTATTAATTTTATTAATTTTCTTTGTACATTATGGTTGGGGAACCGTTATAAATAGGATAAATTCTGATTGAATATTATTTTGTGTTATTTATTATAGCACACTTTGTAAATATTTTAGGCTTAGTATTATTGCTAAGTAATATATAAGTTTGGCCTTGAAGGCTTTGTATTACTGAATAAACTTAATAAATAAATAAAATAAAAAATAAGGATAAATATTTTTTTTGCAGATTAATGTGAAACGCATTAATCGCATAAATTAAGGTTTGAGTGAATATATAATTAATAAGGAATAAATATTTTTTTTTTTTTTTTTGCAGATTAATGATATTGATGTTAGTCAATTGCCACAACAGCAGCAAAAGACTGCTCTAAGCATGCTGTTAAATGAAGAGACTGATAACGTAGTGCTGGAATTAAAGCGAAAATCTTGTTGGAATACAAACCAGAATGTAGACTTCGATGATATCGAAATTAGCAAAAAACTGTGTTATCTAAAAATTCATCACAATGCCCCTTTGTTAGATAATAATGTAGATAATAATTCTTCTTCAACAACAATAGGTTCGGATATAATTGTTAATCTGCACTTGCCAACTTCAACTCTTCAACAATATTGTATGGCAAAATCTACGCAGACTGAAGATATAGCTTTTTATGTGCACGAACATCTACGTAACATACAAAAAGATACAGAACGTCTTATAGAGCATGAACACAATTTATTTGAGCAGAGTTTGGCCCCAGAAATAGATATTGAAGTAAGTCTTAAAATCCAAATTTTGTAGAAATAATAGTGTGTATTATACAGTTTTGAGATATCTATTTATTATTGTTTGTCAAAAAATATACATATATCACATGAATTCATATGAATATTAATTTTAGAGAATTTATAATACCTCAAAAAACATCATATATATCAGACCTGGGCTATTTCCATTAATTTTGCATTAACATGAAATTAAAAAAAAATTTATTAATTAATATATATATGTATATATATATATATTATATATATATATATAACACATTCAATTTTACTTGAGTTTAGTTAGAAAAAAAATAATTTAATGTAAATAATATTTCTGAATTTAGTGCATTAATTTTACATTAACATTAAATACATATATATATATATATATATATATATATATATATATATATATATATATATATATATATATATAGCGCTGTATTTTTATTTTTATAAATTATTTTATACATTAATGTTAATGGAAAATTAATGCATTAAATTCAAAAATATTTAATGCAAAATTAATGCATTAATTTCAAAAATATTTAATGTTAATGTAAAAAATATTTCATGTTAATGCAAATTTAATGCATTAAAAGTACCCATGTTAATGTTGATGCAATAAACTTGCATTAACATAATTTTCTTTAATGTTGAAAAAATTGTTAATGCATTAACACATTTAACGCATTTATCCCAGGTCTGATACATATATCTTGATGTTTAGTAATTAAAAGAACAATTTTAATATTTTTTTTCCTTTTAGGAAATAACATTAAGAAAATCTGATAGTAATGAACGTTTGGGAATAACTGTATGCTATAGCAATACTGACGATTATGCGGAAGGTGGAGGTAATACCAGTGCAGAAATGTATAATGAAACAGTTGTAACCGAAGTATATATCAGTGATATCCATCCAGATAGTGTTGCTGGACGTGATGGGCGTCTAAGACAAGGCGATCAAATATTACAAATAAACGGTAAGGACATAAAAACCCGTCCGGAGACAGAAACACTAATTGCGGAAAACAATAATGCTGTTACGTTATTGGTTAGCAGATATTTATATGCTGTAAGAATTTCTCAGTTGGATTTATTATATTGTGTGCAATTAATTATTTTATGTTTATGTATTAGGATGAGGATGATTTTAATGATCCTTCAACAAATGAAGATGATGATGAAGTTCTTGTTGTAGAGGACGACGAAGACGATGACGATGAAGATGATGAATTCTATGAGGATAATAACATGACGTATGTTAATTGTGTGATAAATAACGATTGTTGTATTAACGCTACTGAAGAACTCGACAAAGCTTTAATGTCACAAGTAGCCCAACAAGAACAATTGCAACAAACTGGAGAAAAACTGGAAAAGTTAAGAGAGAAATGCAATATAAATACTTCTACCTCTATGACCCATTCAAATTCAGCATATCAAAGTACGAGTCTCAAGTCTACCAGTGATGGTCAAAAAGAAAAGCTTGTGAAAAATGAAAGGAAATCCTGGATAACTGGATCATCTTCAAGCACAAAATCTGGGAAGAATTTAAAATCGAATTCAGCCAAAATAGAAACAATCCCAGGCGTTAAAACACACGATGACTATGAAACTGAACATATATATGAAACGATCCCCGAAGATCCTGAATCTGAGCCATTTTACTGCTCACCTTATGATAGTTCGGTTTATGTTAATGCCATGACATCATGTTCTTCTTCAACTATTACCGATGCTTTGCAGCATTTACAACAAAAACAGCGAGTTGCGCAATGGTTGGGTATTAAGCCCTTACAGGATCTTTGTGCAACGACTGCTCCTCGGCAGTCTGTGCGTAGCAGTTATGGAGGAGGACGCTCCTCAGCATTTTTTAACAAAAGTGGGACTGGTACAGTTCGAAGTGCTATAACTACATTGACGAATGGATCGGTTGACTGTATTGTAGGCAATATTACTCTTCCTGGTAATTGCCAACTCGAAGATCAGGATAATTCATCCAGTGCTTATAACACGGGTGGCTCCAATAATAGTGTTTCTCCTCTTACATTAATGTTAAATCCTAAAAATCGTTCCGACCAAAGTCATACTTTAGCTACATCTGTTATTAATCCACCAACGAATGGAGTTATCGATGATGGTATTGGACTCCAACAAATACATCAAAAATCTTCCGCCCAACAGAAAACACACTCTCCAAAAGATAAGTCAAAAATCACCAGTCCCAAAAGTGGTACTTTTCAAATTAAAGCAAATGCCGGTCCTCATAAAGTGGCTGTTATGGGTAAGTAGTTAAACCTTTCAAAGGTATACTGTTATTTTCTGAATAAACTTAAAGAGTTTATCTAATAAAATAAGTATAAATTGAAAATTCTTATGAATTATTTTTTTTTTGCGCAGACGTACAAATGCATCCAAATATTTTAGACAAAAACAAAGAAACTAATGTTCATCGAAATATGTTGCTAAAACAACATTTATTTAATCAAAAAATGTGCTTGGAGAAATCACTACAACCTCACCCTCTTCAACAAAGAACGCCATGTTATTACCAACAGCAACCAGATCAAATACAGTGCCCACAGTTTACAGCTCCTAATTTAAGTCAATATCATTTTGTAAGCAGTCAAGAGGTAAGTAATATATACTATTGGTCTTATATATATATATATATATATATATATATATATATATATATATATATATATATATATATATATATATATATATATATATATATATATTATATTTAACAAATGTACAATCAGTGTTGGCTAACATGATTTGACAAAGATAACATAAAAATTATTGCCCATGTTATTGCAGT
This sequence comes from Lucilia sericata, assembly GCF_015586225.1. Classification (NCBI taxonomy): domain Eukaryota; kingdom Metazoa; phylum Arthropoda; class Insecta; order Diptera; family Calliphoridae; genus Lucilia; species Lucilia sericata. The sequence goes on from NW_023994252.1 coordinate 382,834, forward strand.
GTACTAAAAAAAATTCTATTTAGCTGGTCAAATTAAAGGAACTCCTTAACGACTCTAAACGGCTCCAAATTTTTTAATTTTTTTTCCATTGATCGTACTTTTAATACGGAATGTAACGATACTATTTTTTTGGTGCTCTCTTATAGTTATGGAGTTATAGACGTTCAAAAAAAGGATTTATAAAGTTAAGGGGTTTTTTTTTTTTTGTAAAAGTGCCCATAATTCGAAAAGCTTTCAGGTGATGTTCAATGTTATATGAATTATTAACCCATTGAGTGCCAAAAGTATAAAAAGGAGTTTTTTTTTTTTTGTAAAAGTGCCCATAATTCGAAAAGCTTTCATTTGGTGCCTGTAACATAGTTAACCCTTTAAATGCCGAAAATATATATAGTTGAATCCTGAAGTGTAGACTAACAAAAAAAAACGTGATGCACTAATGGGTTAAAAAGCGTCGCAGATGCAAAAAGGATTTAATTTTTTTATTTTATCCCACAGAAAAAAAATTCTTAACATTTTGTGAAATAATTAAAAAGTTTTATGAAGTTTTTGTTGTATTCTCTGGAAAAGCGCCATAGTCGCTGTTGTATCCCACAGAGAAAATTCCTAACAAAAAGGCAATTATGTATTTAAAAATTATATTTTAATAATAAATATTTTAATTGGTTGGGGTCTCATAATATAAATATATCGAATGAAAAAGTATGATTTTGTTTAAGCAAATCATATTTTTCAATTTAAATATGAATATAATAACTAAACGTCCGAAATAAATGAATTAATTAAAAAAAATATTGAGTTTTTAATTCATTAAATGGGCTAGGAATTTGCAGTGTACATCAAATGAAAGCTCATTCTATCTCCTATTCAATTTTTCAGTTTATATGTTGTGTTCATATCGTAAATTAAAGAGAAATTCTTAAATTTGCATAAAAATCCTAAATAAAAGTCACATTTTTTCGAGATTGCGTTCAATGGGTTAATGGAAGGGGTTATGTTATACATATAAAAAGTAAAATTTGGATAGATAATGCGGAAGATATTCTACATTATATTATAAATCATTAATTGTCTGAAACTCCTAAACCAAATGAGAGCAAGAAAAAATTTTGACACCAAACAATTTTAAATTAAGTTTGCTACACCTGGTTTAAATATTATGAAAATCGCAGCCGTTTAGAGTCGGTAAGTTATGCCAAATTAAATTTTAGCTTGAAACTGGACCATCATCAATAAAGCTGGACAATCCAGCCAAGTCTAGCCAGGCTAGCAACCCTAGTACCGGTGCTATCTGTTGCTGCTTGCTGTTGTTAATTTGCTTTGTTGCCAAATTTACTTTTGTTTATTTACAACAACTAAAATATAAATTGTTGCATCTAACTAAAACTTTTAAATGCGGTTCCTGCAATGATAACATTAACAAGAACCAAACTAGCATTCAATGTAAAGAATGTGCCCAGTGGTCTCACATTGCATGCACCAAGATTTCTGAAAAGGTTCTTTCAGTGTTGAAAGATAGCAGGTTATATTTTACTTATACCTCTTGGAATAATGATCCTCGGTCCGGATTTGAGACTATGTTGAAAAATGAAATTAGCTCACCTAATTGCAAAATAGATGACTTTATAAGCAAGGTTGATAGTGAACAGACATCGATTAAGAATGCGTTGGCGGTTACTGTTGCTTCCTTGAAAACAGAGATTGCTTCTTGCATTAAGGAAATGAAAAGTGAGTTATCAACTTCCAACAAAATTACTGCTTTAGAGGAGGAAAATACGGGCTTAACCGTACTAACATTATAGTTACTGGTTTGCCTGCCGGTATAAATGATCTGATGCCTGTTATTATGAAATTAGGAACAATATTTGATGTTCAAATTTGCACATCTGACATACAATATATTGGCTATATAAATAAAAGGAAGTCTATTTTGGTGAAATTCAATAGTATCTTTGTTCGGGATAAAATAATGAGTCAGTATTTTAAAACTCGGTCTTTGAAGGTTCGTGATTTTGTGGATGGTGATGTTGGTTTAAGAGTCTATTTGAATGACCACTACTTTCTTGCTGCTAGCAGGCTTAATATGATTTGATTTGTAAATACCTAATTAAAAAGTTCCGAATAATGAATAGTGACAGATTGAGAGTTAAATTAACATTGCCTGATGATTCTGAGGTGGTCTATAGTCCTTCTCAATGTGCAGATTTGGTGGATGATGCCCGTTAGTATTTTAAATCTGTTTTTTTTTGCACTCTTTGAGTTTAAATTAACGTACATACATGCTTACATGAGAGTTTTATATTACTTTTTTCATATTACATTCATTGTCTTGTCACTGATGTTTATACTTACTTTTGTTAATGGTCCCAAAACTTTCTGTAATCACATGTAAATTGTATTTATTGCTAAATGCTTATGATAACAAGTTTCTGTATTCCAAATAGGTACTCTAATTGAGTAATCAGTTTTATGTGGTTATTCATTTGATTCGAAATAACTATATATTGATTTATTCTGTAAATATTATGTACATATGTATGTATTTGAGGAGTAAATTGATTTTTGTTTTAAATAACTAAATATTTTTGATAAATATTCATGTGAATAAGGAATGTTTTTTACTTGAGTTCTTGAATCAACATCACCGTTACTTCTCTATTAAACTTAATTTTTTTGTGTTGCGGTAGTTAAAAAGGGAATTTGTCGTAAAAACATAAATTGGATGAAATGTAAAGAAATTCTATTTGCCCAAAGTATAGAGCCTATTTGTCTAATCGCACAGAGAGTAACTGGAGAGTTTTCTGTAAGCTTCGAAATAAAGCCAAAAACGTTATTCGTAGAGTAAAGAGGTTACATTTTTTTAAATTTTTTTGGGGGGCTTGATTCATCTGCTGTTTGGACGGTTCATAGGGGTGCTGTCTGTGTTGGGATTGATTTAATGACATATGAGTGTGATATTAATGAATTAAATGATTTCTTTGTTTCGGGTAGCAGTACAAATTCCAATATTGACTTAACGGACTTTCATAATTCGATTGATTCTTTTTTATTTTTTTGTAATTTAATTTAATTTATTTTAGTTCGCATTATTGGTGGAATTTTTTACCATATTTTTTAATTTAATTTAATTTATTTTCAAAATAAACCTAGCCTATTGGTCATAATCGGTTACAAATTTCTACTTAAAAAATATAATCGTAATATAATATAATAATAATATAAATATAATATATATAATATAATATAAAATATATAATAAATAAGAATAAAAAATAAATTATTAATAATTAAATCAATTGCATTGTATATATAAAAAGTTGTACCACCAAAATTAAAAACCTAACTTAAAATGTCAAAATATTAATAATGGAAGTTCATCACAACCATCCAAGAAAAACAATCTCACCAAAGCCAGGATACTGTATCCCTGCCATAAAAACAATCGACCAAATTAAAAGATAGAAGCGTGATCCCCAATCTCTAAAAAGTAGAAAGTACAAGAACATGAGTGACTGTTAGCTAACCGCACCCTTAGCTATACAAGATAATAGGAATGACTACCCAACATAGAAAACAAAGTCCAAAAAAAAAAAAAAAAAATATCTAAAACCAAGTTCCACATTCAAATAATGTAATCAGAAGTATGTACAACAACAATTGTAAAATACGAAAAGAAATCAAGATACAAATATTTGCAAGCAAAATAAACTCACTCCGCTCACCAATTCAATGACAGCACACTATCCGCAAATTAAACTCCAAAGCAAAATAGTTTTGACGCCTCCACAAAATGTCTAAGACTAACAATTCAATCAGTCACTAATATTTCAAATAAAACACCACGACAACTCACCAACTTTTTTAAGAATATACGACCATAACACAACCTAATAAACTGTAAACCCCATGATGCACGAGAAGAAAATGAGTGACATATAAAAAAACAAAAAATATTGAAAACAAAGAATGAATCAAAAATTAAATACCAACGATTACATTAAACTAAGTATCCCTTAAGAACTGCATCAGCTAATAATCATAATGATAAGAAGAACAGCAACTGAAATAGACATCTAATTGCAAATAGAGTCCAAACCATAGAACAATTCGCATAACAGAAAAAAAAAACAATTTCAAGACTCCTGGCAGAATAGGAAATGGACCAAAAAAATTAATTGAAAACAAAGCAAAGAACTCATGTATATGAACAAATGAGAGAACAATATGAAGATGAAAACTATAAGAATAAAAAATGGCTAATCCGATGGAAAAAATAATACAAAAAATATCTCTCCCAATGACCAAGACACTCTCTCACTATAAACAATCTGAGAATTAATCAAACATTAAAGATATTTCCACACATCAAAAGATGAAAACTCACTCAGCACTATAAATACAAATAAAATATTACCAGCCTTGCCATAAATAAAACAATATCTGAAGCAATGAAATTTCATACTCAAACAACTTAAACCACTAATACCAACTACAGGAATCCCACCACACCCCATTAATAAAACAAGACCACCTCAACTCTAACAACATACTGAAAAATGCTAAGCAATAATCCAATATGAACAAAAACACTGTAACAATAGCACTAACAAATCTAAACCCATATAAGATACCCCTATCAAAGCATCAAACAACAATGAAATGCCAACTTACAAAACAAATCTCTGAGAAAGACACAAACCCAAATGCTGGCAATCAAAAATCAGATGAAATAGAAGCAACATCACAATACAACTTGAACAACTAACAACCAAAAAGATAAAAAATCCTAGCAAAGGATATTATGTAAAAAAACTATGCTTTTTTAAAAACCCCTATAACAAAACAAATCATAAGCTCAAAACAACAAGCTACATAAGCTACAAGAACAATATATGCCATCAATCACAAAACACAATATGTAATAAAAGTAGTCGTCATTGTAGAATTCCGAAATTTAAATTTACGGCTAAGAGAGACCCATATATAATACACCGCTGTTCACCAGAGAATGAAGTATCATTAAAAATGCAATCAAACAATACGGATCCTACACAATATATCACAGATAATGAAAAGCTTCTATTAAGAAATTAATGTAGAATTTCCCGCAATTACACAAAGTATGATTCCAGAACAAGAACCACATATAAAACTGGGACACTGAAGATCATACATCCTAAAATGATGACAAGAAAAAGAAAACAATATTGATCAGTTAAACATAAGCCACAACGCCCAATCCACTACCATAGCATAAGAAAGAGTACAAATACAATTGAATATAAAGTTGCAATTAAAGATAACATTTAATTTCTTTAAGAAACATGGAAACACTGAAACACTCTGAAAATCCACTTTAATAAAACCAAACAACAAAAATAATCATTGTTCCTCTAAATGTCAAAAAAAAGTGTCATCCATGCAAACACAAAACAAATATTCACATATTGCCCATCTGCATCATAAGAGAAAAAAAAGCAAGTAGAGCAATCAGGCATCTACATAACACAAAAATACATCAACACATCGCATCATATGTCAAGAATTACAAGTTTGATACCAATGTAACATACAAAAATCAAGAAATCAGGACACTATCACAAACCATAAAAGAGTACACTGCAAGACATTGAATAAATTTGCCAAATTCTAGGAAAAACCAGAATAGCAAATTAAAAATAGCCAACAAAATCCAACCATGAACTACTCATCATGTGCAAGAGTAATACAAATATATAACCAGAAAAAAATTTCACAAAAAAAGATTTCAATTCAATAATACCTACAGAATCAAACGATTACAAGCGACCCAGCAAAATATTTGCTTACAATGATTACCATTAAGTACTTTATTAATGACTTACTTTGTATGTAAAGTCTAAAAAAAATCAAAATAAAGAAACAAACAAACATAAAACAGTTACTTTTTCTTTTTTTTTCCTTTTTTTGTGCACACGATATCAAATATCTATTTTTAGACAAACAGAAAATAAACTAGTATTTGTGTGTGAAGACTATTATTTGACGCACAATAAAACAGCTAAGCAGTGGTGTAGTGAGTGGAGCATGCAACTGGCAGACGGAAGGTATTGAGTTCAACCCCAGTCTGTGTCGACTTTTTATTTATTTTTTTTTTTTTTTTTCATAAATATTCTATAAATAACTCTACTAAAAAAACAACTTATTTCCAACCAAATAATATTGACTTACTTTTGGAACATCTCAAACAAAATTAAGTACTTTTTCTAGTAGAATTGTAAGCACTTTACTCGATGAATTCTGGTGATTTTTCTAGTGAATTTGTAAGCAAATATTTTGCTGGGGAGTTCTTGAAATAGCTTCATTCTATATGTATTAGCAGAAAAATCAAATATTCTCAAGGAAATAGGCAACTTATTATAAGTTCGCGCCACTCTAACACAAAATGAACGTTCCAATATCGGAGTCAGTTTAGGTATTTTCAGCTGTCTACTCCTAGTAGATCTACAGAATTGAAACAAACTAATTAAATATCCTGGAGTCTGCAATTTATATGATTTATAAAAGTGTAACAAATTTCTATATTTTGTAAATTCCATAAAGGAAAACCCCAAGAAATCTGAGACATAAGACGAAACATGCTGTGACATTCTAAGGGAATATAGGTACCTAATAGGGTGATCGACTCGATTTTTCAACCGGTTTTAAAACCGGTTTTTTCTGCTTTACCAGTGTCGGTTTTTTCTTAATGTTGATTTTTCGAATATCGAATAACCCGGTTTTTTCACTTTTTAAAAACCGGTTTCGAATACTTTTATTTGCTTTGTATTCAAAGATTATTTAAATGAAATTTTTAAGTAAATAATAATACAGCCCGCCTAAATTTTAAAAATATTCGAGTCGAGGAGCTAGCGTATATTTTTCTAAAGCTCCTTTAGTTAAACTTTTTTGATTTTCCTAATTAATTAAAAAAAATTTATTTGTAAAATTGATAACTATTTGATAAAATTTTATCAATCTTAAGATTATATTCCAATTACAATAATTAATTTACGGCTGAAATTTTATGGAAGTGTTGGAATGCCTATGCAAATTTCCTAAACAGGGCTTTTAAAATAAGCTATGATTACCTTATGTTTAACAGAAGTGTCCCACTTTTTTCCTAATTTTTTTATATTAAAGAAATAATGTAAATCAGACGACTAGATCTAAAGTTATAATCTTTTAAACCGTTAAAAATCATTTCGGGCCATGTTTTATTAATCAAATTTAAACATAAACATTAAGTTTTTCAAATTAAAATATGTTTTTTATTTATAATGAAAAACCGGTTAACCGGTTTTTTCTGAATTTGAAAAATATCAACCGGTTTTTTTTAAATGTCAACTATTCGAACTATTCGAAAACCGGTTTTTGGAAAATGTCGAATAATCGATCACCCTAGTACCTAATAACTCGATTAAAAGCTAACCTAAGTTTTCTTATGACAGCCAAAGGTACCAGAAAATACCTCCAAGGCATACAAAAATATAGGCATTATCAGTGCATGAACAACTCTCTTTCTAACATGAAAAAGCAACAACAAATCTAAGCTATATAATTTACGTAAAGTAAAATTAACCCTAGAAATAACAGTGTTAACATGACCCTCAAAGCTCAAACCAGTATCAATAATTACACCGAGACACTTAAGTCTATCAACAAACTCTATCATTATACCATCAAAGTTAACTGAAAAATTGTAACCACTACACTTACCGAAAAACATTGCCTTAGTCTTATCCGTATTTATAGAAAGACGATTATCAGTAACCCAATTCAAAAGCAGTCCAACAGTAAAGTTAATCCTACATTGCAAAACAACAGAAAATACAGCTTCTCCTTTGAACAGCAGCTGAACATCATCCGCAAATGAAAATGGAAGACACATATTGCTAGAAACCACACTGAAAAGATCATTCATAAACATAATGAAAAGTAGCGGACCAAGAACAGATCCCTGCGGAACCCCACTATAAACTGGCAGCATTCCAGAACAACGACTATTACAATAAACATACTGCATTCTATTAGATAGATAAGAATATATTAGCCTACAAGCTGATCTGGAGAAACCATAATATCTATGCAACTTATTAATTAAAAGCAAATGATTTACTCTATCAAAGGCTATAGCAAAATCCAAAGATAATAAAACACAAATACCTTTTCCAGAAAGATTACTCCTAATGTTGTCAGTTAAACCAAGAAGCAAGGATGTTGTACTTCTATTGCACCTAAAACCCGATTGGCAATCATGAAGCAGTTGATTTTCATCAATATGTTGAACAAGTTGAATCTTCATTAGATGCTCAACCATCTTTGATAAGATAGGCAATAATGATATAGGTCTAAATTCATCACGACCAATTAAAACACTGTTCTTCCTTATAGGAATAACCTTAGCAATTTTCCATAACAATGGAAAAGTTGAAGTAGTTAAAATCATATTAACTAAATGTAATATATGATTACCAACTAATGGCATTAAAAGTCTAAGAAACTTGAGCGTAAAACAATCATAACCAACAGCAGTTGACTTTATCAGATCAAAGGCATCAAACATTTCATAAATATCTACAGAACGAAAAGAAAATCCATCATATGAAATACCGGAAAAATCTACAAAGCCATTAGAATCAACAGACTGATTAGAGGAGAAAGCATCGTTTAAATCATCAGGATCAACATCATTATACTTATCAGTCCCATCCACAACCCCATTCCTATTCAAAATATACCAAATCTTCTTACTTTTTACGCACTTTCTCCCAATCTAATAATGTTTTTAAACTAAAACTGTTATAATTTTTTAATTCTGGAATTTAATTTTTTTCCATAATTACTATTTAAAGGAATCGGTTGCTGAGTGGACCATTTTCCATCTCAATGTTTATACCCTACACCACTTTAGTGGGGAGGGTATATTGGATTTGTGCTGATGTTTGTAACATATAAAAATATAATACCAATCGGCTTAGAATCGTTTTCTGAGTCGATTAAGCTATGTCCGTCCGTCCGTCCGTCCGTCCGTCCGTCTGGCTGGCTGGCTGGCTGGCTGTCCATGTAAACCTTGTGCGCAAGCTACAGGTCGCAATTTTCGAGATAATTGGATGAAATTTGGCATGCACGTTTTATTTGACCCAAGGACGAAGCCTATTGAAAATGGTTAAAATCGGTCCATTATTTCACCTAGCCCCCATAGAACAGAACCCCCCGAAAAGGGCTTCTGAGCTCATAATTATGTTAAATATACAGATATATCGATAAAATACGGCACAACTAAGTTTTATAGAAGTCTTGATAACCCTGCCAAATTTCATAAAGATCGGGCCCCATTTGACCCTAGCTCCCATACAAAGTCCCCTTCAGAAAATTACTTGAATGTCCCAAATTAACTTATAAACACAAATATCGCGATGAAATTCAGCACAATTAAATATTATGTAAATATAAATATGTTCACAAAATTTTATCGGGCTTGGTCCATATTTGCCCCTAGCCCCCATATAAAGCCTCTTTCAGAAAATTGGTTTTTCATCCATAAATTGCTTAAATGTATCGGAACAAGGGAATATTGAAGATAAATGCGATATTATGAAAAATAAATCACATTTAATATTCATAACTGGTGTAGGGTATCATATGGTCGGCCACGCCCGACTATACTTTCTTACTTGTTTTAAAATTGATATGGCTGGGGAGCCAAGTGAAGGTTAAATTGATATGAGAATCTGAATATTCTATAGAAGGGACTTAATATAAATATTTCTATGTTGAATTTAAATTTGTATTGAAATATGTAGATTTGTATATTTTATTTATATATTATAGTATTTATATATGTATGTATATATTTTTTATATGAGCTCAGGCGTTATACATATATGTGTAATGTCAATATTTTGGCCTTTGTAGGCTTTATGTTTTCAATTTCTTTATTCCAATAACCTAGCCTATATAGGCCATAATTACTACTATAAAAAGTTTTCAAATTTTTTTTGTTATACTAAAATATAAAATACATAGCCAGAACTCAAATTCTTTCAATTCCACTTTTAATTTAAAGTTATAAGTTTTAAAGTTAGTCAGAGAAAAACAAACTCAACCGGTTCCAGAAATATTTAGAGGTGTGTACAGAAATAACTAACCAAGTTTAAAAAAAGTAACATACTCCTGACAACCTTTTATTCGGTGAGAAAAAACTATAAAGAAAGAAATTATCCAAAATGATAAGTAATGTCACAAGAAGATGAAACATCCACACCAAGTCCGACACTCAACGCTGATATTAAAAGTAGGTTCAACAATAATCTCTAAAAAAACAATAAATCCTCAAGAGAAATTAATTAATTAATTCACAGGGGGATAAAACCAACCTCAAATCCGAATTCAGTGCCAACACACTATCCGCAAATTAAATTCCAAACAAGTTATTATTGGATGTCCAATCCATATGCCCAAGTACAACACGCCGATCAGTCGCTAATAAGCCAATAAAAACTCTACATCAAATCACCAAACAATTTATGTACTCACAGTTTTAATATAGTCAAGAAAGTCTAAAAGTAACCACACTGAAAGAATAGTAATCAACTGATATGTCAAAAACTAACAATGCAGAAAATATATGAAGGAAAAGGGAGACTTTAACAGCAACTACATGAAATCAAACCTCCTAAAAGACGATTAGTAGTAATCAAAACAATAAGAGGACCAATGCTACCTTAACAAAATATTCCCGCAATTCAGAATCAAACTACAGAACAATTAACATAAGATAATCAATTAACATAAGATAATAAGATTGGTACTTAAAGAATTTGGCATTGGAAAAACTAATAGAAACGATTCACAGTAATACACTGGGGACACAAGCTGTGATTTCATAAACTGCGTTTTGTATTTATTTTAAAAATTTTTAATTATAAGTGAAATTCTTAGAGTCTTGCACTATCGTTAAATACGTTCGGATCATCTTCCAATCAACACGAAAATAAACTTAAAATACGAGGAAATAAAAAATGAGTACTATAACTTTAATAAAGCAAACTGGTCTCGCTTTAATAAATATATAAATCGAAATCTTCCCGATATTAGTACCAATGAAATAACTAACACCTCTCAGATAGACTCATTGTTAGATCAGTTTAACTCATGTATAAAAATGGCTATACAAGATTCTGTACCAAGTTGTAAAATTTCACTTCCTATCAAACCACTACCAAGCCATATAAAAAGAACGATACAATTCAGAAACATTTATAGGCGTAACTGGAAAAGATTTAGAGATATAGAAGATCATCGCCAAATGACCCGATTAAATAAAAAAATTAAAAAGGAAATAGAACAGTTCAGAAATGAACTTACCATCATGTTTAATGCCTGTTTAAAATTATGTTACTTTCCTACTGCTTGGAAATTATCAAAAACTATACCAATACTCAAACCAAATAAGAGAGCAGAATGTCCAACATCGTATAGACTAATTAGTTTACTGTCTTCAATTAGCAAAATCTTGGAAAAAAAAAACAATATTCTCCCTGTACAACAATTCGGTTTCAGAAAAGAACACAACACAACTCAACCTCTGTTAAAAATACGCAATCTAGTGAAAAATAACTTTCAATATTGAAAATCTACTGAAATGGTTCTCCTAGATATAAAAGCCGCATTTGATTCCGTATGGCATAATGGCCTTATATATAAATTAAAGAAATTAAAGAGTTTCCTTAATGACAGGTCCTTTAAAGTTTATTTAGGTTCGGTCCACTTCCAACGAACAAATATAAACGCAGGTTGTCCTCAAGGGTCTTGCATATCACCCATTTAATACAACATCTTCACTTCAGATATACCTACTTTTCAAAATTGCATTACATCAATATAGCGCTAACTGATGAACATATTTCATATTTGCTCAACAAAATAAATGTGATGAATAGAATGATGTACCCAATTATAAACAGAAAATCTGAACTTAACTTAAACAACAAAAAATTAATTGTAAAATCAATTTTTCACCCATTATTTTTTTATGGCGCTCCAGTATGGTCGACTTCTACAAAATGTCATATAAATAAACTCCAAATTGCTCATAATAAACTATAAAAATTAATTTATAATCTACCTTGGCATTACTCAACGCAACGTTTACATACTCTCGACAACCTTGATCTTGTACATGTTAAAATTGAAAGACTAACTCATAATTTCCACACAAGATGTCAATATTCCCAGTATAATCACTTAAATGATCTGATACAATCTTAATTTTTTTGCTTTTATTTATTTTACACATAGTTTAAGTTTTTACCTATACCCAGCTTTAAAAAGGTTTTTTGTTAAATTTTTACCTTCCTTTAATAATTATTAAAACATTTTTGTATATATTAAATTTTGAAATAATTGCTAAGTAGAAAATGAACGTAGTTCCTAAACTCTTTACTGTACTAAGCCAATTTTAAAAATTTATTAATGACAAAATAAACACTGAATAAATAAAAAAAAAATAAAAGTGAAATTCTTAATATAAAAGTATACTTTTACTTTTATGTAAACATTTGATTTTACGAAGCTTGATTGACTAAAGGTTCAGATAGTGAAAGAAACGACTTATAATGGTTAAATTATCTAAAAATAAGATTTTGAGAAGATTTCGAGAAGAAAAAGTTTTGAACGCACTTATAGATAACGACAATCCACCGATTTTTGGGCCACCGACCCGTTCTTGGTGGTTAAAAAGGGGTTTAAATATATAAAAATAAGTATATTGATGGATTTGTGAAATAATGCTAAAATAAGTATTTAACACAAAAAGTTCATAAAATCTAAAAAATTTTAAAATTCAATTTGAATTGTAGGTAGATTATTGTAACGTAAGTTTAGATAAAATGCATCCAATCATATTAAAACATCAGAAAGAATATTCTTTGTATTTTTATACACTTCACCAGAATTGTATGTTTTATATCTTAAATAAAAGGTATTTAACACTACTTCCTTATGATACATAGAGTTTACAAGTTTTTTTGATCCATCGTATTTTATTGGTATTTGAAATATTTAGCATTGGACAAAAAAATAAAATAATGAGCTAAAATTTCTTGAACGGCGTTTTTGTACTTATTTAAAAAATTTTAATTGCAAATGATATTCCCAATATCAAAATATACTTTTTCCTAGATTCTTTATGTTAACGTGTGTTTTTTTCAACGCCTTGTTGACCATATGAGCTCTGACGGCTTGGAGCCACGGCTTTCAAATTTTCTTAAATAAAAAGTAAAAACAGTGATGGAATATACTTAACATTGTTAAATTACTTAAAAAATAGTTCTTGAATAGATTTCGAGCCGAAGAAGTTTTGAATCCGCTTAAAGATAAGAATAATCCACCGATTTTTGGCAGATTTTGAGCAATATTTTACATTTTGGCAACTCAAGCCGTTCTTAGTGGTTAAAAAGGCGCTTAAATATCAAAGTATCTTGATGGACAGGTGAAATAAGTTGAATTTGAAACTAAAATTTCAAGAAATGTAAAAATTTCGAAAATTAATTTTAAATTTAGGTATAGTACTGTTTGGGAATTAATACTTGTATATAGACCCAATACGATCTATTGCAACAAATAAAACAGAATGTTCTTAAATTAAGAAAATAAGATATGTTTTTTATTTCATTACCTTTTCTAAGATCTAATACGTTTATTTTATGAAAAAAAATATAAAGAATATTCTTTCTGACGTTTTAATATGATAGGTTGCATTTTATCTAAACTTACGTTACAGTAAACTACGTACAATTCAAACTGAATTATAAAATTTTTTTAGATTTTGTGAACTTTTTGTGTTAAATGTAACTTATTTTAGTATTATTTCACAAGCCCATTAATAAACTTTGGTATTTAAGCATTCCAAAGTATTAGCAGATTGCTAATACTTTGGAATGCTCCAGGAAGATGGTTTATAATGCCCTAAGACATATTCAGAATTATAAAACATTTAAAAATGTTACACAGGCTCCTTGGCCCAGAAAAACTTCACGTAAAGAGGACTCTTTAATATACAGAGCCTCTGTCGAAGATCCTTTTAAGAGCTCCACCATAATCCAGAGAGAAATTTCAGAAAAAATGGTATCAATGTGTCCAGCAGAACGATAAGAAGAAGACTTAATGAAAAAAATGTACGTGGATGCATTTCTCAGCATAAGCCACATGTTTCAAAAAAGAACATAGAAGCTCGGTTGTGCTTTGCTCGTGAGCATTTGGAAAAACCGTTAATTTTTTTTGGAAAATTGTCCTCTGGAGTGATGAATCTAAATTTTGTAGATTCGGGTCGGATGGTAAGAGGTATGTATGGCGTCCTCCGAACATGCAACATAATCCAAAGTACACCAGTAAAACAATAAAACACGGTGGGGGTAATGTGATGGTGTGGCAGCATTTTCTGGGCATGGTGTTGGTCCTATAAAAAAGATTGATACTCGTATGGACCAGTATGTATACCAGAATATACTTCTAAATATAATGATACCTTATGCAGAGGACAACATGCCACTTAGGTGGCGATTTATGCAAGATAATGATCCAAAACACACCTCACGCTTAGTGAGGTGTTGCTTGGAATCGAACAATATAGACGTGTTAAAATGGCCAGATCAATCTCCGGATCTCAATCCTATTGAGAACCTTTGGAATGATGTGGAGCAGCATATAATGAGAGAAAAGCCTAAAAATTTGGCCGATTTATGGAAGGAAGTAGAAAAAGCTTGGAGTGGAATTTCAGTGGATCGCTGTATGGCTCTTGTAGAAAGTATGCCAAGGAGACTAGCAGCTGTGATCAAAAATAAAGGGTATCCAACTAAGTACTAAGTTTTTAGTGAAATAAGTTTTTTTGTTTTGTTAATTTTTTTTAATATGAATAAACATTTTTATTTGTGCTAAAATACTGTCCAGTGGTTATTCTATTCTGGATAGAAAAACGTAAAATATATATAAAGGAATAATGTTGGACATATTAGGACATGATCTTTGAGGGATATGTAACACGCATGCAAAAGAGATAATAAAAAAATAAAAAATAGAGGAAATATTAGCGTTTAAAAATAGCAAGTAGCTAGTGTGCTAACCTCATGGCCACCACTGTTCTTAAAAACAAAACAGTTTAAAAATTAAATTCATTTATTAGTATTTTTCTGTAATTTAAGGCCAGAAAATTACATATATCTAATTTCCCTTAACACGGGACATCTACCTAAGAAATGGAGTAGTGTTTCTTCTTCATTTAGATTGCAGAGCGAACATATTCTGCTTTGTACTGACATGTATGGATTACCATTTAGGCAAAGGAGGTCCCTACGAGTTCTCATTATAATTAATATCAGATTACTGTTAAAGTTCTCATTACAGTACGAGTTTCCTTTAAAATGATCTAAATATACATATGTTCTTCCAGACTTTGTAGAGCAGAAATATGGTAATCATATGTTCACATTATCAAAACCTGTATAACCCCACATTTGAGATCCATAGGATTCGATTGCCCTCACAACTGATAGAAATAAATTCCATTTTGCTTTTAGTGACACATTCCTCTTACCAATAAATTCTTTCCATGTAATATTAATACAAAATTTAGCTGCGTCAATTCTAGAACATATGTGTTTTGTGAATACCATTGTTGATGTTAACAGGAAACCCATATATTTGTATTCATTTACCATTTTGACTTTCTCATTATTAAATTTCCATTTTTCATTTGATGCCAACCGACCACTTTTTCGAAATACCATTATATTTGATTTAGATAAATTTACTTCCATTCCCCAAATCTTACAGTATTTTTCTAAATTTCCAATAATTTTTTGCAAAGTACATATATGTATATTGTTCGACAACACAACAATATCATCTGCGTACATTAGCACTCTTATATTTGTATTAGCTATAAATAGACCACCACCCAAGTTATCATGTAGATCATTTAAATACATTGCGAATAGTAATGGAGATAGTAAACATCCCTGAGTTTGTAACAAAGTACTCTGAGAGCTCTGTCCCAGTCCACACAGCAGATTTGGTACATTTATATGCGTTTTCAATAAAATTTACTATTTTTGTAGCAATTCCTAATTGATAGAGTTTATATATTAAGGATTTTCTTGGGACACAATCGAAGGCAGCTCTAAAATCGACAAAGAAAGCGTAAACCTTCTTCTTCTCATGGAATTTGATATTTACTATAGCAGTTAGATTATAAATATTATCAATTGTTGAATATCCTTTGCGAAACCCAGCTTGAAACTCATTAAGTATTTGGTATTTATTTATCCACTCCGTCAGACGTTCGTGTATTGCTCCCATCATAATTTTGGCTATACAATTCATGAATGAAATGCCTCTATAGTTATTAGGTAGACTGATATCCCCTTTTTTGTATAAAGGTAAAATAATACTTTTTTCAAATTTTTCTATTGAACAATTTCCATTTAATAATTTTGTATAAACATCAGCCAATGATCTTAAAAAGTCAAAAGTCAAAAATTCATATGGTATTCTATCTTCTCCTGGAGCCTTATTTTTCTTAACTTTACCAAGCATTAGTTTAATCTCTTGTATATTAAAAGGTTTTTCAAGATCATCATCAATAATTCGATTTATTGCATACTCATGTACCATAGAATCATGTGTAGGATTTAATAGTGCTTCGAAATATTCTTTAAAATAATAAGCATTTATATTACTTTCAATACAATTGTTATTTTGCTTTAATTCTTTTGCTAACTGCCACCATTGTTTGCTGTCAGTAATATAGTTTAGTTTCAGTTCTAGTAAATCATAGTAATTTTGCTTCTTATTTCTACACAACTCTTTGAATAGTTCTTTCTTCTCTAAGTATCGTTGTTTAACCTAATTTTTTGAGTTTTTCGGAACTTATTTAAAGCATTAAAAGTCTTTTCTCTAGAAACTTTACACTGCACATAGAACCACTCGCGCTTAAAATCAATTTTATTTCCTCTTGTTGTAGGTGATATATAGGAATCAACTATTACTTGATTCCTATATATCTTGTAAATCTGGTCTTGTAAATCAGCCTCCGGTTTATACAAACTCAAGTGATTCAGATTCTGGTTAACTCTGATACGGTAATTGTCTTTATTCTTTTCATTCCACATCAGTTTAGGTATTAAAATTTTATTTTTTACGTCCCTTAATGAATTTTGTATGTTTATATTTAATTGTATTGGCTGGTGATCTGACCAAATTTGACACTCCACTGTAAATGATTTTATTGCTTTAAGGATATTTGGTGAAACAGCACATATATCGTTTACCGAGTTTCCAGAGCTACCAACAAACGTAAAGCAACCTTCTTCGTCTCCAATTGTCCTTCCGTTCATAATAATCAGGCCGTATTTATTACAAAATTCCAAGAAATGTTTACCATTTGTTGTTGTGATTTTATCCATAGATTTTCTATCAATTAACCCTGCCTGAAATCCATATTCCAAAATTCCAAAAAATGTTTACCATTTGTTGTTGTGATTTTATCCATAGATTTTCTATCAATTAACCCTGCCTGAAATCCATATTCTGCCATATTTTCTAAGTCTTGCTGTTCATTTCCTATTCTAGTATTAACGTCTCCCATAAGAATTGGATTAGGTATATCATTTTCATGTACTACGGTTTTTAAAGCTTCAAACTCATTTTTCCAATCAGCACCACGAATATAAATAGGAATTAAAGTAAACTCAGTTGCTTTAGTTTTAATATTAACCGTATCGGCGCCTCTATGCATTTATGCGTTACTCCAATATCCTTTAAGTTTTTACGGACTCCTATTATGTAACCACCTTTACCTCTTCCATGTGAATTATTGCGAGTTGCAGGTCTCCATTTCACGTTTCTGAATCTGTATTCAAATTTACAAATTTTGTTAAGTTTTATATGAGTCTCCACCAGAATGAATATATCTGCATGTTCTATGTATTCAAAAAAGTCCAGATTGTGAAATTTGTTTTCAAGGCCGTGTATATTGTACGATATTATGCTAAGTTTACAATTATTATTTTCATTACAATTTTTCTTATTATCTAAACATAGATTTACATTTTTACTTCCGGCTACAATTAGTTTTTTTGATTCGACAAAGTCTTATAGCTTAAGTTTACAGAATTTATTTGATCTTTAAAAATACTTTCTAATAAATTTTTTCCATTTTTACTACCACTCAATACAACATAATATTTATTCAAATAGAACCATTCATTATTTATTTTCATTCTATCATTTCTTACTAAGATTTTTTGATTTCTATCTAAATTTCTAAGTTGTTTTTTCAGATTTAGCATAACGTTTTTATTTTGTAATTTTTCTTCAGTAAGATCCCTATAAATATAAATAACTGTTCCTGCCAAGTTTTTTGCGTTCTTAAATACTTGTTCTGCCATTTCTTCTGTTTTAAATTCCGCTACAGCACATACCTTATCTTCTGTTTCAAAAAGCTTTCTAACGTATTTTACCTCTATATCCAAAATTTGCATCTTTTGCGTACAAACTTTCTGAATATTTGTTTTCAATGGTCCATTTTTGTCGACTCCACGGAAAACTACATTTTTCTTTTATTTTTTTTTTTTTTTCAACCAGACGCATTAATTCCAGGTGGTCTTTCTTTCAGCTTTCAATACGTTTACTTCTTCTTTTAGAGCTTCATTTTCCATCTTAAGAAATCCTATTTGTGTACAGCATTCTTGCATAGATTTATTTATCTCTACTATATCATCTTTTGTTTATAGATTTTTAAGTTTTTCATCTAATATAGTTTGGATAGATCCCTGAATTATATTAACAACATCTGATAACTGCATACTACTCGGTAACAGCCTATTTTCTTCATTGGACATCGCATCTGGTGATATTATATCCGTATGCTTTCTTTTGATTTATGGTGTAGATTTTGGTGTTGCCAATTTTCCTTCCTTTGTTATAGTACTTTGCATCCTAAAAGTATGCTCCGTTTTCACATCAAGGGTTTTTAAATTAAATTTGGGTTTCTTATAGTAGAGCTTATGTTCCACAAAAAAGCTTTTGAGCTTTAAGTTGCTTACTGCTATATGTAGCATAATTTATTTATGTTTATTAGTTACATATTACACCATAACCGGCAACATTTCGAAAACAGATGATCTTCGTTAAAGTTATTATTTTTGTCTTTACTTTGTAGTTTTCTTATCATTGTGGGATTTATTTAACAAAATCAATAACAACACGGAGTAATTTATAATCGCGTTCTTACACTTTCACCAGGGTATATATATATAATATATATATATGTATATATATATATATATATATATATATATATATATATATATATATATATATATATATATATATATATATATATATATATATATATATATATATATATATATATATATATAATTGTCTTTTTTATGAAATTTTCATAGGTTGTCTCGGATTTTTGCTCATATCTCCGGTGTTTTTTAAATAGCGATGTTTTCGAAAGCATGTCTAACAGAATTATTGAAGATTGGGATCTCGCCGATATCTGGGGTCCTCTAAAAACTGATTTTAAGAAACACACAGATGGACAGACTGGGTTCGGATATATATATATATATATATATATATATATATATATATATATATATATATATATATATATATATATATATATATATATATACATATATATATCCGAACCAATAAAGTATATATATTCTGGATCCTTATACGCAGCGGAGTTGATTAAGCTATGTCCGTCTGTCTGTCAGCCTGTTTGCTTGTCCGTCTGTGTGTTTGTTAAAATCAGTTTTTAGAGGACCCCAGATATAGGCGAGATCCCAATCTTCAATAATTCTGTTAGACATGCTTTCGAAAATATCGCTATTTAAAATCATCAAAATCGGTCCATAAACACCGGAGATATGAGCAAAAATCCGAGACAACCTATGAAAATTTCATAAAAAATACAATTTTTGATTTTCAAAATTTGTTTCAGTTTTTGCTACAATTGTCCGAAAAATCATTTACCCGATATTCTGTTAATTGATTCAGCAACTCAATTAAAAGACACCCGTTTAATTGCTCCAATGAATCAATTAAACGTTCATATATTTATATACAAATAAAATGCATTATTTTACATTGCCCCAGTTTTAAAGCTTTAATTCATTTATTAGAAACAATGTTTATAACAATAACTTCTTAAAATAAACAATAACAAAAAGTAAATAAAAGGTAAAAGGCAAAAAATTAAATTAACTTCACATAAAAATGAGATCTATATGTATAATGAATGAAAAAAAAAAGTTAATACCATAAATGGTACTTTAAAGCTGTACTGAAAAAAGTACATGTTAATTAATATTTATATTTAAAAAAAATCAGTCATTAAGGTTTGAATTTGTTGTTTGTAACAGTTTTCGATTATATAGTTTTCCATATTATCCAGTTCTTGTCAATAAAGATTCTTTGGCAAAAAAAAAAAATCCCGAAGGATATTAATAGAACAAAGAACTTCATTACTTGAAGGAGGATTGTTAACAACATCTTCATTTTCTTCATCAGAAGAATTGTCTGATGTTAATTCTTGACAAATTTCATTAATTATTTCTTGATCAGTAAGTTGTCCATAGCATGGTTTGTATCATCGCAGCCGACGTAATTTTCAAAATCAGCTGATTCTTGTTCCACATCAAGGCATACTTCATGTTCCAATTCAGTAGGCTCAGTAGAAGGAAAAAATTTTGACTAGAATTTTAAGAATATACACATGTATGAATAAAGTGACAAATTTCATTAATTATTTCTTGATCAGTAAGTTGTCCATAGCATGGTATGTTATCATCGCAGCGGACGTAATTTTCAAAATCAGCTGATTCTTGTTCCACATCAAGACATACTTCATGTTCCAATTCAGTAGGCTCAGTAGAAGGAAAAATTTTTTACTAGAATTTTAAGAATATACACATGTATGAATAAAGTTTTTATAGCTACGTACAAATAAATGTAAGATTACCTTTTTAAAGCAGTTATTTATTGTCGTCGGTTTAACTAGCCACCAAGAATTTTGTATAACGTGCATTGCATTAAAAATGCTGAAACTTTTCATAAAATCAGCAATCGTTTTTCCGTTTTCCACTGCAGAAATTTGTTTACGTAGCAAATTTTGTCTGTAATAACACTTAAAACTGTGAATAATACCCTGATCTAGCGGTTGTATTATTGATGTTGTGTTTGCTGGTAAAAACTGTAGATCAATATTTTGAAACACTGCTGATGTCTTATGACAAGCTGCATTATCTACAAATAATATTATTTTACGTCCTTGTTTCCCCATTTCATCATCAAGCGAATACAAAATCTCTTGCCATAAACTTTGCGTCATCCAAGATTTGTTTTGTAGTCACCGGTTGCATTACAAATAGAAAGCAATGTCAGTCGTTCTTTAGAATTTTTAAATCCTCGTTTTGATCACCTTTTTTGTCAATGTTGATTTTGGTAAAGCTTTATAAAAAATGCCGCTTTCATCAGCGTTGAATATTTCTGATGGCTGATATTTGGAAATTAAGTCTGGCAAAACAGATTCACAGAAAGCATTTGCAGCATCATTGTCTGCAGACGCACCTTCACCATGAATTTTTTTTAGAGTAATGCCTACTCTTTTTTGCCATCTGTGAAGCCAACCAGGTGTGGGTCTTCATTCATCTCAACAGCAAATTGTTTTGACTTTTCTAATAACATATTGCGTGAAATCACGGCACCCGATTCTCGTATTTGATTGAACCACAATAAAAGGGCCTTTTCTACTTTTGCACATGCTCCACTTCGATCCCTTTTGGTGGAGCCGTTGACTGTCTTTGATTTTTCTATTAGTGAAGTTTTATTTTTTAATATTCTATTTATTGTGGCCCTGGAGCACTTACTTGTACAAAGTTCTTCTTTGTCATATTTTTATACCCTCCACCACCATCAGTGGTGATAGAGGGTATATATAACTTTGTCATTCCGTGTGTAACACCAAGAAATATTCATCTGAGACCCAACAAAGTATATAAATATTCTTGGACCTTATGAAATTCTGAGTCGATTTAGCTATGTCCGTCTGTCCGTCCGTCTGTCTGTCTGTATAAAACATTCTCACGTTAACACGAAGCAACAAAAATTAACGAAATTCACCCAAAATATTTATTATTGTCCTAGGCAGTTTGGTATTGAAAATAAGCAATATCGGTTCACACCGGGAAAAGTTATGAATCAAAATTTGAAACAACCTCGAAAAAAATAAGCATTTTTTACACATTTTGATGTAATTTTCTCGAAAACTATGCAAGATAATTCCATGAAAATCACCATACATTCGTTTCTACACAAGGGCTTGAGTCCTGCTGAAAATTGCCAGAATCGGTCAACAATTTCATATACCTCCCATACAAAAGTACATATTCACGGAAAATTGGATTTTTTGTTAATAACTTCCGTCACAATGTCGAAATCTTTACAAAATTTTACAAATTAAAATCTTATGTGAATAGAATTCATTCAGAGAAAAAATTTTCTGGATCGGTCCATAATTGGACATAGCTCCCATACAAGGTCCCCTCCCGAAAATAACTTAAACGCAAACAATTCATTACTAAATTAAGACATCCATATAAAATTTGGTACAAGTATTGCTCTCACATACAGAAATATTACTGTGAAATTTTTGTTTCATCGATCCATAATTGGTCATAGCTCCCATACAAGGTCCCCTCCCGAAAATCACTTAAACGCGCATAACTCATTACTAAATTAAGATATCCATATAAAATTTGGTATAAGTATTGCTCATACGCAAGGAAATTTTACTGTGAAAGTTTTTTCTGATCGGTCCATAATTGGTCATAGCTCCCATATAAGGTCCCCTCCCGAAAATCACTTAAACGCGCATAACTCACTACTAAATTAAGATATCCATATAAAATTTGGTACTAGTATTACTCATATGCACAGAAATATTACTGTGAAATTTTTCTCCGAGCGGTCCATAATTGGTCATAGCTCCCATACAAGGTCCCCTCCCAAAAATCACTTAAACGCATATAACTCATTACAAAATTAAGATATCCACATAAAATTTGGTACAAGTATTGCTCATATGCACGAAAATATTACTGTGAAATTTTTCTCCGAGCGGTCCATAATTGGTCATAGCTCCCATACAAGGTCCCCTCCCGAAAATCACTTAAACGCACATAACTCATTACAAAATTAAGATATCCACATATGCACGAAAATATTACTGTGAATTTTTTTTCCGATCGGTCCATAATTGGTTATAGCTCCCATACAAGGTCCCCTTCCGAAAATCACTTAAACTAACTAATTACTAAATTAAGATATTTATATAAAGTTTAGCACAAGCATTGCTCATATACAGACAAATATTACTGTGAATTAGTTTTCCTATTGGTCCAGATTTGATCATAGCTCCCAAGGTCCCTTTCAGAAAAACACTTAAAGGCACATAACTCATTATCAGATAGTGATACCCATAAAACATTTGGCATAAATACTACTTTTGTACACAGAAATGTTATTTGAGCATTTTTTCATGATCGGTCCTACTTTGGTCATAGCTCCCATACAAGGTTCCCTCCCGAAAATCATTTAAACGCACATAACTCATTACAAAATATTGATATCCATACATTTAGCAAAAATATTGCTCTTATATACATAAATTAAACTATAAAATTGTTTTACGATCGGTCCATATTTGGTCATAGCTCTTATACTAGGTCCCCTCCAGAAAATCACTTAAATGCACAATATTCATTACCAAATAATGATATAGATACAGAATTTTGAAATTTTGTCTTTATATACATAATTGGTCATAGCTCCCATACAAGGTCCTTTTACCTCCCATACAAAAGTACATATTCACGGAAAATTGGATTTTTTGTTAATAACTTCCGTCACAATGTCGAAATCTTTACAAAATTTTACAAATTAAAATCTTATGTGAATAGAATTCATTCAGAGAAAAAATTTTCTGGATCGGTCCATAATTGGACATAGCTCCCATACAAGGTCCCCTCCCGAAAATAACTTAAACGCAAACAATTCATTACTAAATTAAGACATCCATATAAAATTTGGTACAAGTATTGCTCTCACATACAGAAATATTACTGTGAAATTTTTGTTTCATCGATCCATAATTGGTCATAGCTCCCATACAAGGTCCCCTCCCGAAAATCACTTAAACGCGCATAACTCATTACTAAATTAAGATATCCATATAAAATTTGGTATAAGTATTGCTCATACGCAAGGAAATTTTACTGTGAAAGTTTTTTCTGATCGGTCCATAATTGGTCATAGCTCCCATACAAGGTCCCCTCCCGAAAATCACTTAAACGCGCATAACTCACTACTAAATTAAGATATCCATATAAAATTTGGTACTAGTATTACTCATATGCACAGAAATATTACTTTGAAATTTTTCTCCGAGCGGTCCATAATTGGTCATAGCTCCCATACAAGGTCCCCTCCCAAAAATCACTTAAACGCATATAACTCATTACAAAATTAAGATATCCACATAAAATTTGGTACAAGTATTGCTCATATGCACGAAAATATTACTGTGAAATTTTTCTCCGAGCGGTCCATAATTGGTCATAGCTCCCATACAAGGTCCCCTCCCGAAAATCACTTAAACGCACATAACTCATTACAAAATTAAGATATCCACATATGCACGAAAATATTACTGTGAATTTTTTTTCCGATCGGTCCATAATTGGTTATAGCTCCCATACAAGGTCCCCTTCCGAAAATCACTTAAACTAACTAATTACTAAATTAAGATATTTATATAAAGTTTAGCACAAGCATTGCTCATATACAGACAAATATTACTGTGAATTAGTTTTCCTATCGGTCCAGATTTGATCATAGCTCCCAAGGTCCCTTTCAGAAAAACACTTAAAGGCACATAACTCATTATCAGATAGTGATACCCATAAAACATTTGGCATAAATACTACTTTTGTACACAGAAATGTTATTTGAGCATTTTTTCATGATCGGTCCTACTTTGGTCATAGCTCCCATACAAGGTTCCCTCCCGAAAATCATTTAAACGCACATAACTCATTACAAAATATTGATATCCATACATTTAGCAAAAATATTGCTCTTATATACATAAATTAAACTATAAAATTGTTTTACGATCGGTCCATATTTGGTCATAGCTCTTATACTAGGTCCCCTCCAGAAAATCACTTAAATGCACAATATTCATTACCAAATAATGATATAGATACAGAATTTTGAAATTTTGTCTTTATATACATAATTGGTCATAGCTCCCATACAAGGTCCTTTTACGAAAATCTCTTAAACGCACATTACTCATTACCAAATAAAGCTATTGATAAAAAATTTGGCCCAAATATTAATTTTGTATACAAAAATTCTATTTCAAGATTTTTTCACGATCGGTTCATAACATAGGTGCGGTCGGTCCCATACAAGGTTCCCTTCAGAAAATCACTTAAACACACATTACTTATTACTAAATTACGATATAGATACAAAATTTGACTGAAATATAGCTTTTATGAACAGAAATTTTGCTTAAAAAATTTGTTACGGTCTATAATTGGTCATATCTCCCATACTATGTCCTGCCCCTAAAAGCGCTTTTACCGTATTTAACTAGTTATACCCTACACCACTTTAGTGGGGAGGGTATATTGGGTTTGTGCTGATGTTTGTAACGCACAATAATATTGGTCCTATACCCACCTTAAAGTATACCAATCGGCTCAGAATCATTTTCTGAGTCGATTTAGCTATGTCCGTCCGTCTGTCCGTCCGTCCGTCCATGTAAACCTTTTAATCAAACTACAGGTCGCAATTTTGAAGATAATTCAATGAAATTTGGTACATGATCTTCTATTGTCCCAGGGATGAAGCCTATTGAAATGGTTAAGATCGGTCCATTATTTCACCTAGCCCCCATACAACTGAACCCCCCAATAGGGCTTGTAATCAAACTACAAGTCGCAATTTTGGAGATAATTCAATGAAATTTGGCACATGATCTTTTATGGTATCGTAGACGAAGCCTATTGAAAATGGTTAACATCGGTCCATTATTTCACCTAGCCTCCATACAACTGAACCCCCGAATAGGGCTTTTAAAACTTGTAATCAAACTACAGGTCGCATTTTTGGAGATAATTCAATGAAATTTGGCACATGATCTTTTATGATAGTGATACCCATAAAACATTTGGCATAAATACTACTTTTGTACACAGAAATGTTATTTGAGCATTTTTTCATGATCGGTCCTACTTTGGTCATAGCTCCCATACAAGGTTCCCTCCCGAAAATCATTTAAACGCACATAACTCATTACAAAATATTGATATCCATACATTTAGCAAAAATATTGCTCTTATATACATAAATTAAACTATAAAATTGTTTTACGATCGGTCCATATTTGGTCATAGCTCTTATACTAGGTCCCCTCCAGAAAATCACTTAAATGCACAATATTCATTACCAAATAATGATATAGATACAGAATTTTGAAATTTTGTCTTTATATACATAATTGGTCATAGCTCCCATACAAGGTCCTTTTACGAAAATCTCTTAAACGCACATTACTCATTACCAAATAATGCTATTGATAAAAAATTTGGCCCAAATATTAATTTTGTATACAAAAATTCTATTTCAAGATTTTTTCACGATCGGTTCATAACATAGGTGCGGTCGGTCCCATACAAGGTTCCCTTCAGAAAATCACTTAAACACACATTACTTATTACTAAATTACGATATAGATACAAAATTTGACTGAAATATAGCTTTTATGAACAGAAATTTTGCTTAAAAAATTTTTTACGGTCTATAATTGGTCATATCTCCCATACTATGTCCTGCCCCTAAAAGCGCTTTTACCGTATTTAACTAGTTATATCCTACACCACTTTAGTGGGGAGGGTATATTGGGTTTGTGCTGATGTTTGTAACGCACAATAATATTGGTCCTATACCCACCTTAAAGTATACCAATCGGCTCAGAATCATTTTCTGAGTCGATTTAGCTATGTCCGTCCGTCTGTCCGTCCGTCCGTCCATGTAAACCTTTTAATCAAACTACAGGTCGCAATTTTGAAGATAATTCAGTGAAATTTGGCACATGATCTTTTATGACACCGTAGACGAAGCCTATTGAAAATGGTTACCATCGGTCCATTATTTCACCTAGCCCCCATACAACTGAACCCCCGAATAGGGCTTTTAAAACTTGTAATCAAACTACAGGTCGCAATTTTGGCGATAATTCAATGAAATTTGACACATGATCTTTTATGGTACCGTAGATGAAGCCTGTTGAAAATGGATTACATCGGTCCATTATTTCACCTAGCCCCCATACAACTGAACCCGCCGAATAGGGCTTTTAAGTTCATAATTATGTTTAATATCTCATATCTCGACAAAAAGCTGCAATAACCAAGTTGTAACAAGACTTGATGACCCCCACGAATTCCATAATAATAGGTTCTCATATGACCCTAGCCCCTATGAAAAGCCCCCATCAAAATTTCACTTAAATGTCCACATTTTTATTCAACAATAAACGGCTTAAGTATGTATATCTAAGGCAAGGTACAATTCAACTTAAATGCTTTATTATGGCAACTAAATCACATTATATTTTTGTCAAAGGTGTAGGGTATTATATGGTCGGCCTCGCCCGACTATAATTTCTTACTTGTTGCATTATCAATTTATGTAGAACAAAATTATATATATATTTATTTTGAAAATCCTTAAATCTTTTACACACATGCATACATGCAAATTACTAAATATCGCTAAGCGCTATAAAAATATAAAGAAAATGGTGTTTGTAATGTTCAATAAATCATGGAATTGTAATAGATTTAAGCTGTTTAAATCTTTGTATACCCTACACCACTTTAGTGTGGAGGGTATATTGGATTTGTGCTGATGTTTGTAACGCACATTAATATTGGTCCTATACCCACCTTAAAGTATACCAATCGGCTTAGAATCATTTTCTGAGTCGATTTAGCTATGTCCGTCCGTCTGTCCGTCTGTCGTCCATGTAAACCTTGTAATCAAACTACAGGTCGCAATTTTGAAGATAATTCAATGAAATTTGGCACAATATCTTCTATTGTCCCAGGGACGAAGTCTATTGAAAATGGTTAACATCGGTCCATTATTTCACCTAGCCCTTGTAATCAAACCTTGTAATCAAACTACAGGTCGCAATTTTGAATATAATTCAATGAAATTTGGCAGATGATCTTCTATGGTACCGGAGACGAAGCTTATTGAAAATGGTTAACATCGGTCCATTATTTCACCTAGCCCCCATACAACTGAATCCGACGAATAGGGATTTTATGTTTATAATTATGTTTAATATACTCGTATCTCGACAAAAAGCTGCAAAACCAAGTTCTATACTAGCCTCGATGACTCTCGTGAATTTTATAATTATAGGGTCTCATTTGACCATAGCTCCTATACAAATCGCCCTTCAAAATTTGACTTAAATGTCCACAATTTTATTCAGCAATAAATGGCTTAAGTATGATTCAAGGCAAGGAGAAATTCAACTTAAATGCTCTATTATGAAAACTAAATCACATTTTATTTTTGTAACAGGTGTAGGGTATTATATGGTCGGCCTCGCCCGACTATAATTTCTTACTTGTTTCTATTCAAGACATGAGAAAACTTATTTCTACAAATATTTGATCAATTAGAAAAGTATTAATATATGTATGAGTAGCTGGTGGAGGATACTTAAGATTCGGCTCAGCCGAATATAGCACTCTGACTTGTTTATAGTCAGAAATTACATTTAATTTTTGTTTTATGTTTAAACTTGTGTGTTTTCTTGCTGCACTTATTTTTATTAACACTAGATTTTTTATCACTTTTAGATATGATTTTTTTTTTCATTACTTCTTGTAGTGCAGAAAATATGTAAATAAAAACATATGTTTAAAATAGTTGCCACATACTTTTTAAGATATTGATATTGTAGAGAAAAGTCAACTTTTATGTTTTGCAATCGACTTTTTTGTTTGAAAATTATGCGGATTTTTTTGTATTGCTTTCAAAATTAAATTCTTAATACATAAGAGGGTAACGCAAATAAACGAACTCAAACGAAAAGTTTATTGAATATATTGTATGAAATTTAATGTTAGCGTTTTTTCTTGATCAAATAAGCGGGCAAATCAATAAAGCGGGGGACAATTAAGAGAAACTACTGTATACCCACCGTAAAGTATACCGATCGACTCAGAATCACTTTCTGAGTCGATTTAACGATCGTCCGTGTGTCCATGTAAACGTTGTTATCAAAGTACAGGCCGCAATTTTCAAGATAATTTGATGAAATTTGGAATACACGTTTCTTTTGACCCAAGCACGATGCCTATAAAATCGTTAAAATCGGTCCATTATTTCACCTAGCCCCCATACAACTGAAGCCCCCGAAAAGGGCTTTTGAGCTCATAATTATGTATAATGTAAATGTATCTCGATGAAAGTTCGCACAACTAAGTTTTATACAAGCCTTGATGACCTTGCCGAATTTCGAAATGATTGGACTTCATTTGACCCTAGCCCCCACACAAAGCCCCCTTCAGAAAGTGACTTAAATATCCACAATTCATTTATTAGCACTGTTATTGCAATGAAATTTAGTACAGACAAATATTATATATATATTATATAAATACAAATCTATCCAGCCCATTTTATCGGGACCGGTCCACATTTGCTCCTATCCCCCATATAAAGCCTCTTTTAGAAAAAAAGTTGTTCGTCAATAAATTGCTTAAATAAATCGGAATCAAGGTAATATTCAAGATAAATGCTTTATTATGAAAAATAAATCACATTAAATATTCATAACTGGTGTAGGGTATCATATAGTCGGCCAAGCCCGACTATACTTTCTTACTTGTTTTTGTTTCTTGGTGTATTCAGTTTCGAATGTTTGGATGTCTGTTGGTTTCATTGCATTGTGTATTTTGTTTTTTTTTTGTGTATTTCGTTTCGTATGTTTGGATGCTGTTGGTTTTACTGCCTTATGTATTTTGTGTGTTTATTTCGTTTAGCGTTGTTGTTCATTTTGTTTTGCTATTGCTATAATAGTGATATAAACGGGAAAATGAAATAAATTTAAATTTTATGAAATTGATATTGATAATAAATTGATATTTATTAAATACACAATGGTGAAGGGTATGTAAGATTCGGCACAGCCGAATATAGTACAGTGGTTTCCTGGTTTAACGAAAGATATAATTTCAGGCCCATTCGTAAAAACGAAAAATTCGTTAAACCGAATAACAACTTTTCTATGATTTAATGGTAAAAATAGGGTAATGGAATGCAGGAAGTCAATTTTTTAAATCTTTTTGAATGCACACTAGTGTTTATAAAAAACCGACTTTTGGAAAAACCGGTATTTCGGTTAACCAAAAATTTACCATTTCTAGAAAACCGGTTTGTCGGATAACCGAGTATAAAAAAATCGGTTAAACCGGTTAACCGAAATGTTTGGAAATCTTTAAAATATTATAATTTTTAGTTGAAAAATTTCATTTTCCGAAATATTATGAATTACTTAATAAGAAGTACATAATAAATCATAAGAAAACTAACTTTTACAGATCCGAATCATTAATATTCGTTAGGTTGTCATAGGAGGGATAAATTGACCTTGACTTAATAAGACGTACATAATAAATCATAAGAAAACAAACTTTTACAAATCCGAATCAATAATATTCGTTGGGTACATGGAAGTTGTCATAGGAGGGATAAATTGACCTTTGAATATAAAATGCATCTATATCAATACCTAAACAAGTAAGAAACTATAGTCGGTCGTGGCGGACCATATGATACCGTACACCAATTACGAATATTATATGTTATTCATTTTCAATAATAAAGAATTAATGTTGAATTTTTCTTTGTTCCAAATTTATTAAAGAAAAATTGATTTACTGAAAGAAGCCAAAAAATTTGGTTGATAGATTTACATACAAACATACATACATATGTATATGAGAGATAACACGGACCGATTTTTATAAAATTCAGCAAGGTCATTAACATAGTTGTACCACTTTTTGAAATAATGGACCGATTTCAATCATTTTCAACAGCCTTACTCATTGGATCCATAGTAGAATATGTGCTAAATTTAAACAAATTATCTTGAAAATTGCGAGCTGTAGCGTGTACACAAGGTTTATATGGCCACAAAGACGGACATAGCTTTATCAAATCACGATTTATGTTTATATAAAAGTCATTTGTACCGAATTTCATTGTGATACTAGTGTTTATAAGTGAATTGTGACCATTCAAGTCATTTTCTGAAGAAAACTTGGTATGGGGGCTAGGGTCAAATGAGGCCCGATCATTACGAGAATCGACAGTATCATTTAGACTTATGTAAAACTAAGTTTTGCCAATTTTTGTTGAAATACTGGAACATTTAATATAATTATGAGCTCAAAAGCCCTATTCGTGTGGTTCGGTTGTATGAGGGCTAGGTGAAATAATGGACTGATTTCAACCAATTTTAGTAATGTTTGTCCTTAGGCTAAAGGAGCAACGCGCCAAATCATCAAATTATACTAAGAATTGCGACCGGTAGCGTTCGCACAAGGTTAACATGGACACACATACAGACAGACGGGCGGACACAGCTTAATCGACTCAGGAAGTTATTCTGAGCCGATTGGTATACTTTAAGGTGGGTGTAGGACCAATATTTTTGGGTGTTACAAACATCAGCACAAAACCATAATACCCTCCACACTATAGTGGTGTAGGGTATAAAGATGGTATGTCCAGGACTATAAAGTATAAATAGTTAATTTTTTATTGGTTTAAATGCCAACATTTTACTAATTTCCTGATTGTCTGAAATTGTCAATCTCCATTTTATATGCATAATATACATATGTTTAACTTTCCTAACTTTTGTTTAACAATCTTTGGTCTACTTTCATATACACAAACAGAAAATAATTTTTAGAATTATCTATCCAAAATTTTTAAAAATTCGAACCACAATAAAAAATCAAAGAAAACATACAATTTTATACTAAAAATTTAATTTTTTTTTAAACCTGAGGAAATTCGGAAAAATATGCAGAGATGTCGGTCAGAAGTCGGTACGAAATCTGATGTAAATTCCTGGGGAAATTCTGAAGAAATTTTCGACAAATCTGATTGAAGTCGGACAAATGTCTGATACCATGTCTGACATTCTTTCGACATTTCGTACGAAAGTCTGATCAAATATAAGAAAGTCTGATATATGTCGGCTAAATGTCTGATAAAATGTCCCACAGTTCGATCAAAAGTCTGATCAAGTATAAGAAAGTCTGATAGATGACGGATAAATATCTGATAAAATGTCCGACAGTTCGTACAAAAGTCTGATAAAAAATAAGAAAATGGCCTGACTATTCTGATCAACGTCTGATGAAAACTATTTTCATATATATAATTTATTATGGTTTAATTTTAATAATTTTAATAATAATTTATAAGCTTCCATTATTAATGACTTCTTAAGGGTACATAAATAAATAATGGAAACTTATAGATTATTTTTAAAATTAATAAAATTAAACCATAATACTTACATATTATATACCAAAATAGAGTTCATTATATACATCTATTTAAAATTATAAAATTAAACCATAAAAAATATGTAATTTTTTGCTAATTTTTATGTATTAACAAAGTTTAAAAAATTTTAAACAATAATCATCACATATACAGAGAGAAATGACAGAAAAGTACAAACAGTTTGCAGATTAGTCTGTAAAATATCTATAGGAAATTGAGAAATTCGTTAAAAACTCTGGTAAAGTATAAGAATTATTTCAGAAAATTTCTGACATCAGACATGTATGAAAAAATTGTATACTGGGTATATACACTATCGGACAAAATAAAGTGCAAAAGTGTTCATGCTATATTCTTTCAGCGAAAAATCGGTTAAATGATTCTTGAATATGGAACATTTTTTCAAAATCATTTAGTTAATATACAACTCTACAAAAATAACAATAAAACTAAATTATTTTACTTAAAATTTTTCTGTATAACATCTAAAATTAAAGTAAATTAATTTTTTTGTCGGACAAAATAAAGTGTAAATTTTAAATATCATTATTTAAATTTCTTGTATATCAAAATTTTGTATCTATTTCGGTTCTGATTTGAATATCTGGATCTACTTGAGCCATTTTGGTAATTTTTTTCCCATTGTTTTTCGCAATCGCCTTCCCTTCCCCTTGCTTTCCCCACATGATTGTTTTCAAAAGAAATCCGTTTTTGATCACTATTTCATCGGAATTTTTTGATCAATTGTGGTCCAAAATTAATCTATTGGATTTAGGGCGGTGCTCTGACTAAATATCGGACTATATACGATAAATTCCAGTCATTTTTGGTAAATATGGCCGACAAATAAATATTATTTCGATATGGTACACTAAGAATTCCCAAATATTGCGAAATTTGACCTTTGAACTAGTGCTGTAATATTCTACTACTTTTGATTACTCAATACTACTCAATACTTTTCGTTTGAGTACGCAATACTACTCGATACATTTAATCTTTTAAGGGCAAAAACTAATATTCGAGTAATTATAGATATATTTTAAGTAACAAAATGATTCTTTAGAATATATCCCAAAAAAAGTAAATTTTTTTGTCACATTTCGAATTTATGTGCTGTGAGACACTTTAATGGCCTGGGGAATTTGCAATAACTTTTAAAGTTTGCAAGCAATTTTTGTGTTTTACAATAAAGTTCAAAATTTATTACTAAATGGCCAAATTTGAGCAAAAACTGAAAAAATCTACATTTTCCCCTTGTAAATGCATTTGAAAACTTCAGAGCCGTTGCGGCACCTGTTAACGTTATCCAATCAGCCTAACAATTCTAGAGGGGGCGACGGCCTGTCAGGCAAAATTTTTTTTCCTTCATACAAGCTTGAATCACTCTACTGTGCATGTTTCCATTCTCGCAATTATATTGTATGGGAATTGATTTGCACAACACTTATACATTTGAGCGAGTATTTAGACTGTCAAACTTGAACAGTCTCATTGTGCATTTAATAGAACCGTCCTGTATTCATCACTTTTTTGGACATAAGCACTTTAATATTTACATTTTAAATCCATTTTTTATAATTTTTTGTTTAAATAATTAATTTTTTAGTTTTTAATTTCGTTTGACATAGTTTTAAAATGTTTACAAATATTGTAATTGAACATAATTTGAACAGGGGTTTCATGAAACAAGTCGAATAAACTTGCACACTTGTACAAATGTGAAACTTGACAGTTTAATAATTATATAATTTACGCAATTGCTTAAATTTCTATTAAATGTCACAACTACTTTATCTCAGATTTCTATTTTATAAAAAACTAGCTATAAACTAGCTATACCCCTACCCTAAAAGCAATGTAAATTAAAAAATACTATACCAAATGTTCATATTGATTTCAAAGTTTTCGTGCAAAATTTGAGGATTTTTGCTATAATAGGTGCCACGCCCCCTATTGCTAGTCCGCCAGCTTTTTTGTCCTAAATATTCGTGTCGATACTAAAGTGGCTCCTTTACAGATATACTAATTTAAGATTTGTTTATAGGTGCCACAACCACTGTAGCTAGGCTGTTCATTTTGTCAACATGTGTTCATATGGATGTCAAAGTTGTCCATACAAAATTTGAGGACTCTAGCTGTTGCAGTTTCTGAGATATGCGACTTTTAATACTGATTTTGTATGTGGACGTGGCACCTCGCCCACTTGACATTTTGAAATAAAAGGTAGCCTATAGTTCCTTCCAGACATACAGGAAGACACTGTGAAAATTTCAAGAAAATCGGTCCAGCCGTTTAGCAGTATATAGACTTCAAACAAACCCACAAACAAATAAACACACAATAATTTTTATATATAGATAAAATAAAACCAGTCATTTAAGCGACTATTTACATTTTTGTATGATAATAACACTCTTTTTCAGAAAATAAACAAAGAACAGCTGTTATTTCACGCTGTTTGATCTTACATTTGGTTTGCAAGATCAAATAATTATTTTGCCAAAATGATGTAAATTATTTGACTTTTGGTGTTCACATTGATGAAACAATGACAAAATATTTATTTGCAAGCAAATCAATTTGTTTTATGTAAATCATCCCCATTGCTGTTTGTTAACATGAAATATTTTATTTTCAGATTCGACGCACAAAGTTTTTTCAATCGTGTTATATATTAATGTTATACACTTTTATTATATAAATTTAATTTTAAACCTAATAGAAATAGTTAAAATTAAAACAAATTGGAAAATTGTTTTTTTCTGCAAAACATGTGTGTGTTTGAACCAAATTATTTTTGCACTGTTTGATAAAACAATACCATCAAATATTTGTTCAAGTCTGAACATGAAATAAATATTGCGTTTGTTTGACCCAATTTCATAAATATTTTATAACAAATATTTGGACCAAATATTTTATAGGTGTGAACGTAGCTTTACGAATTTATCAACGTGGATGTCTAATAATAACCTTAGTAACAATTGGAAGAAAACAAAGTATATAACTTTTGGAAGTCCCCATGATTATGTTTTAGATATATGTAGGTATATGTTGATTCTAGGAGCTTGGATATTGTGGATGATTTGAAATGTTTGGGAGTAATTATCAATAAGAAACTTAATTTTGATAGATATATTGATGCCGTGGCTCCAAGAATTATTTTTATATTGCGCCGATTATATAATGCGGATATTTACTTACCACTGCGTATTCGACTTACTATTGCTCTTGCAGTTTTAACATCGCTGTTGAATTATTTGTATTGAAGTGACATCTGGTACCAACAATACATATTTTTGAAGATTGGAGAAAATCCTCAACATGATTATCTGTTTTGTTTTTAATGTGGGGATAAGAGAACATATCACCCCATATGTTCTGAGTTTCTTGGGATGAACATTTCGTAAATTTGTCAATTTTAGGCTATTGATATTTTTGTATAGACTTATTATTACCTCGATACCACCCATTTTTTCAAGGGCTAGCAGAAATGTACATATTATTCTACCTCGTATTTCCACTCCTATTTTTGAACGATCATTCTTAGTAAGAGTATCTCGTCTTGGGAATAAATTGCCTAGAAATTTAGGAAATTTTGCATATTCAAGAAATGTTTTTTTAAGCCATGTCCGTCTGTCTGTCCTTGTCTATGTTAAAATCAGTTTTCAGAAGACCCCAGATATCTGCGAGATCCTAATCTTACATAATTCTATCAGACATGCGATCGGGAAGAACGCTATTTAAAATTAGCAAAATCGGTCCATAAATAACGAAGGTAGGTAGGTTACGTGGGTGCTCGCTAGCAAGCGAGTTCACTCGGAGGTCTCGTGGCCCATTGTAATACCCTTAGAATTACCATTCCCTAATATTGAGAGAATGGTTTCCCTCGCTAATTTCGTTGACTACTTGGTTCGTTCGGTCTCCGTGTAAACCAGCCGGTGCTATTAATAAAACCGATCATGTTTATTAGTGACGCATCTCTGAGACAGTCTAGATCTTGGAAAAGAGCTCTACCAAGATAAAGTAGTCTGTGCTCTTTTGAGGCTGGGCAGTCACATAGAAGGTGTTGTACCGATTCCACTATGTATGTCCAATCATACAGTGCCCAGTAATTATTCCAGTTAGAAGCCTAATCGAGTTCTTACTAAGAGACAAGAGAGTCCTAGTCCTTTCTGTTGTCAGAGTGGGCCAGAGCAGTCTCGATATTCTACAAGTGGTGATATTTGACCACCTCAAATATCAAAGCCCATTCATCTGTAAATTTTAATAGGGTCGTTAGGGGAGTGTGAATATCCTTTTGCGCAAGGGTTAAGTCTAGGGACGACCCTTTGGTTGTTCATCAGATATTTCATTTCCCCGGATGGCCTCATGTCCTGGAACCCATATCAACTCAACATGATGTGTCAGTTGTGCCAATGATTGAATACAATTGAGAAGACATTTCGACTTAATAACATTGGAGTTAAGAGCCTTGATTGATGCAAGGCTGTCCAACTATATATGTATATTCGAATTTTCGAGATTTAGTTCCCGGATTTTTCTCGCGGCTGTATAAATGGCATATATATCTGCCTGAAGTTTTAGTTTTTCGGAAAAGATCCCCGATCCCGTGTGCCTTTCTGTCTTTGAGCCATCAGTATAGATTGAGATCACGTCGTCCCTTAGGACAGTGTTCGCGGCCCAATCATCCCTTGTCGGTATTGTGGTCTTGAATGACCTATTAAAATTCAGTGTAGATAGAATGTAGTCTGTTTCCTGCCCCATGATTGGCCTGCCTATCTTTTGTAGGATGGTGCCATGACCAATGCGGTCGTGCTTCAATCCGTTCGACTGTTTAAGTCGTAGAGCAGATTTAGCAGAAATGCATTTGAGGTATATATCAAGGGGAGTTATGTTTTGCATCGTCTCTAGACTAGCATGAGGGGTGGAGCTAGGGTTGCCAGATTCCGATTCACAAAAAGCTGGACATTGGGTTTTAAAAAGCTGGACAAAACAAAAAAAGATGGACATAAAAAATGCTGAAAAAATGTTAATTTTGGTTTGTGTAAATAATTTCACAGTGGTACACCAAAAAAATGCAGGGGTTCCCATATACCAATTCCGTTTTGTTATAGTCCATAGAGTAAGAATATATTTTTAGTTTTCCCCGATCACTCCGTTAACTTGGTTTTTAAGAGCAAAAGATGTAAAAAGCGCCATGTTTGAAGTTTTAAATTTAAAAAATCATAAGTTCGTAAGATGTACGTAAAGAAATTGACTATCGCTCGCAATAATAGGTCTTTTCGCGTACTTTCCAGTAACTTAATGATAGAGAGTAATTCTTAATTTATTCTCAATCAAAAAAGTACGCGAAAGCCAATTTTTTAAACAAATTTGCAAGTTTTTGTTTATAAACAAAGAATCGCTAACAAAACACTAAAAAACAAATAATTGAAACTTTGATTTTTTTTTTTCCTATAAATAAATGGATATTTAAAGTTAACAAAACATGTAGTATCATTAAAAATATATTATTGTTTTAAAACTTCATGATACTACCATATTATTAAAATAAAAATTTACACAAAATCGCTAAGAGACAGACAAACTAAATTGTTTTAAAAACGCTAGATTGACAATATTTGTTATGATTTTTCACAACAAATAAACTCTTTTAAAAACTAATTTATGATAAATAAAATTAAAATAAATCTAATTACAAATAATTTTTTAATATTCGTGTGTAATTAATTTATATATTTCTTTCAAAAAATGTAAAATTTACCAAATTTCTTTGGTTTGTTTACATATTCAAAAATCAAACATATGTTGTGAATATATGTTGGATATTTTTTACTGGGGACAAAATATCCAGTAAAATCAAAAAATTCTCTATCGACGAACTGTCATTTTTATCGCTCTCTTGCTCCCTCGTTGCAAGTTTTCAAAAGTACGCGAACGGAATCCAATAACAATTGTTGCAAATTGTTACAAATTATCCAGTACGCGAACAGACCTAATATTTATTACGACATCAGCTGTTCAAGTGTTGAGACATGTTGTCATTGATGATAGAAGAGGGAAATCATAACTTAGTTGTATAACAATCAGTGTTGGCTAACATGATTTGACAAAGATAACATAAAAATTATTGCAGTGTACTAAAAAATTTGTATTTAGCTGGACAAATTAAATTTTAGCTTGAAACTGGACAAGCATCAAAAAAGCTGGACAATCCAGCCAAGTCCAACCAAGCTGGCAACCCTAGGTGGAGCTCAAACAGCCGCTGTGTACAACCAGTGCACAATGTATGGTTTAAGACGCCATCTTCTGGAATTTTGTACCTCCTAGTGAAAAGAACCAGTTCAGTTTTGGCCGGGTTGACACCCAGACACTTTTCCTTGGCCCATGACTTATTGTGGGAAGAAATTTCCCTTGAATAAGAAGCACAACGTCGTCAGCATATGCGACTACTTTGAAGCCTATCCTACTGAGTCTGAAAAGGATTTTATTTACGACAAGATTCCACAGGAGTGGAGAGATGACACCACTTTGTGGTGTGCCCCTTGTCACAACTTTACTTGTCTTGCCAATACCCAT
This sequence comes from Lucilia sericata, assembly GCF_015586225.1. Classification (NCBI taxonomy): domain Eukaryota; kingdom Metazoa; phylum Arthropoda; class Insecta; order Diptera; family Calliphoridae; genus Lucilia; species Lucilia sericata. The sequence goes on from NW_023994252.1 coordinate 422,200, forward strand.
ATTAAAAGTAATGGCCCTGCTCTTAAGCATGTTTTCTGTCCAATTTTTTATCCGCTGATCAACACCTAGGTTCACGTTGTTAAACGCACCCTCAATGTCTAAGAAAGATGCCATAACATATTCTTTTATGTCAAGTGCCTTCTCTATAGTTCCGACAACGTCATGTAAGACTGTCTCCACCGACTTCCCTTTCAGGTATGCGTGTTGTACCCTACAGAAATTATCACGAGAGATGATGTTCCTGACATGGATGTCGACCAATCTTTCCAATGTTTTCAATAAAAACGATGACAGACTGATCGGCCTATAGTCTTTGGCGGTACTATGGTTTACTTTTCCCGTACTTTAGGAATATATCCTCTTTCCAGGCTGCTCCTAAATATCATAATTAGCCATGGCATGATGGTGGTGATCGATTTCTGGAGTAGTGCTGGGAATATGCCATCTGGCCCTGGAGATTTATAGGGCTTGAAGGATGACACCGCTCATGAAATTTTCTCCATACTAACTGGAACTGACTCATTTTCATCATCTCTGCAACCCGGAAAGTGTGTCTCCATAAGCAGTTCCAAAGTTTCCATCCGGTTTCATCAGGAATCCAGGCGTACCGGGGTCTTTGGATAGCACCTTACGTAGACGTGATGCCTCCGTGGTACTCCCCAGCTCCTCACAGAAACGCTTCCAAGATTCCTTCTTAGCTCGTCTGGTTTCGATCTTGAAAGTATTAAATCTTTGACGATAATCGTCCCAGCTTAACGGGTTTTTATCCCTCTTCGCTTTATTAAATAGTTTCCTACATTATTTCCTTAGCTGCATTAGTTTAGGATTCCATCATGGTTGCCGGAATTTCCTAGGTACCTGCCGCTCCCTACATGAAGCATAGTAGGCTTCCCTTAAAGTCCTGGATAGATAATCTACTGAGTCGTCCAAATCTTGTGTACCATGTAGTGCATCCATTTCTGGAGGTGGTATGGTATCAATCAGATTTCTGAATTTGACCCAGTCGGTTTTCCTAGGATTTCTAGAGGGGCTTTCCCTAGCCAGCGTAAGCTGTATCGTAAAGATTATTCTGTGATGATCGGAGAATGAGCATTCTAGTGATACTCTACAATCAAGAATTCTGACTGAATCAGTGTTCCCTACCAAAGTACTATCAATGACCTGTTTCCTGATCCTATTGAAAAACGGGTTGGTAGCCCTTGTCTCTCTAAAGCAACTACCGTTAAATCACCAGAACTGTAATTAGAAAGAAGGAAAACTTTGATGTCTTTCCTGACCAAAATATAGCTCCTTATTTTACCTTCAGGGGTTAAAGAAAGGAGCACATAGTTTCGTGACCGGACGCCTCGAACTAGCTGCAAGCCACGGTTCTTGGATTAAGGTCACGTGGATAACTTCCTTCTCCATAAAACGCAGCAAGTCGTCCGTTACTGCTTCGGAGTGGTGCAGATTAATATGATTAATACCTTCAGGCCGCTTGGATTCACCACTGCGTTTCTCTGCGGGTATGATCAACCGAAGTTGGTTGAGCCTGTACTTTATGACGCCTTAAGAGGAACGAAGGAGTCGGAGGGATTCTGAACCAGTTTTGATCCAGAGATCCTTACCTTCTCCCTTATCCCTCGTGCGTCCTCGTTCAATCGTCCAGTCGTCAGTACCAAGTGCCTTATTCTGACTCTTAATTAGTGTTAGTATGGATTTGTCCTCCAGAATAGGAGGAGGAACCCACACTCTCACCATTGTACGAAAAGGTACTTGGTCCAATGTGACGATTTCAATCTTTGCATTCGGCCAGGGTTCGCCAACTCCTCGTATGCAGTTTTTGAGAAAGCCTAGGGCTTTCTCATTACCACAACCGATGATTTTGACACCCTTTGACCATTTGGCGCCATCGAACGCAGTAAAGGAGTCATCCTCACTGCGTGCGAGTTCGTCAACTAGTGCCCGCAAGATCTTCTCCTCCAGAAGTAGCCATCTGTCCGTAGTCATTTTCCCATCGGAATGACTACGGTCTATAATGGCTACTTGCAGCTCAGGTGCTGATGTTAAACTTTGATGTTTCATGGTTGATGGTTTCAACCACTTACCCTCAGACACCTGCGTTTCACCTGACCTTTGCCGCTTTATACTACGCCTGCTTGCTGGACCTTTGGTAACCGTCGCAGTACCTCGAGAAGAGGAAGGTGCAGACAGTCCTTTGGGTGTTGTGCTAGCAGACTTTGTCATGCCGCATTGGTCATCACATCTCTTTGGTCCCGACGTGGCCTTCTTTGATGAAGATGGCTGTACGTCAAGATTCTCCGAGACGGTGATCGTGTTCGGTCCAGTGCTGGCATGGGGCACATGCTCTGGTTTGATTCCGTCTTAGTCGTGGCTGGCCTGACCTCCACAACCGTAGTATTTAGCATGGCTTCATACTTCTGTATGTGGTATAGTATATTTATGCCGCAAACGCTTTTCTCGGGTGGTTAGAGTCGCAGGGTCCCGAGAGTCCAGCGATCTGACATACCGGAGAGAGCGTTTGTAGCCCGCCAACTTTTTCCGATCGTCCTGTTCCGTGTCTTATCCTTTGTTTGTCTGTTTTTGGTCTCCCTTAACAGAGTTTCCCTTTGCAGGGTCTCTTTTACATGGTCATGGGCCTCCGGATTTTGTCCGTTTTCCTCCGCGTTTTGCGGCTCAGAGGACACCATGCGCGCGGCCTCCTCATCAGTCTCATAAAAGTTTAAATCCTTCAGACCTGAGAGGTTGTCGTCCGAGGTTACTCTGTCCTGTCTGGTCAAAAACTTGTCGTTTTTGCATCTTCGACTACCAGACCTGGGGTACTTGTCCGTTTCGTTGCAGTCATAGTAGCTCCAGTGGCACTCAGACCTGTGGCTTCCACCTGAGTACTCACGTTACCCTCACCCTCGACCACCCTCACCGTCTTTATTTTCTTAAGGCAAGTGCACCTTGAGAGCGTTTTCCAAATTGTTCTCCCTGTTGAAAGTAGTTTAAAATATCATAAATCAAAACTTGCTATTTGTTATATTATATAAGAATTTTTTTATTAAACGAATATGCAATCATCATTTTTCGCGATATTTCGAAAATTATTTTTTTTATACCCTCCACCACCACCAGTGGTGATAGAGGGTATATATAAGTTTGTCATTCCGTTTGTAACACAAAGAAATATTCATCTGAGACCCAACAAAGTATATATATTCTTGGTCCTTATGAAATTCTGAGTCGATTTAGATATGTCCGTCTGTCCGTCTGTCTGTCTGTATAAAACACGCTCACGGTAAAACGAAGCAATGGAACTTAATGAAATTCACCCAAAATATTTATTGTTATCCTAAGCAGTTTGGTATTGAAAATCAGCGAGGTCGGTAAAATAGGTTCTGAGATATGAGTAAAAATTTGGGACAACCTCGAAAAAAATTGTGTTTTTTCACATATTTAATTGTACTTTTTACAAAAACTATTGCAGATAAATTGATGAATTTTGTCAGAAATACAACACTTGGTGCCAGGATCAACTATGTTAAAAATCGGTAAAATCGGTTCACAATTTCATATACCTCCCATACAAATGTACATATTCCAGGAAATTAATTTATTGTTAACTAGCTATACCCTGTGTGCTTTGCTACCCTAAAAGGAATATGTATAAATAAATACCAGATTTATTATATGTAACATATGAAAGATGTCAAGCAAATTATTGCAAGTTCGCCAGTTTCTATCTATCGCCAATTTCTATCTATCTATAAAAAATTTGAATAATATAAGAGTTTCCAATATGCACGAAATTTTGTATTTAATTCATATATGTTGTGCCAAGCCACCCATTGAAAGTCCGCCCGTTATGCTCTAAATGTTCACATGAATTTCAAAGTTCTCCATGTAAAATTTGAAGATTCTAGCTCTAATAGTTTCTCAGATATACGAATTTTTCTATTTGATTCATGTGGGGGCTTCAAGACCCCCCAGATGAAAGACCGCTTTTTTCCTCCAAAATGTTCAAATGAATATTTAAGTTCTTCGTGCAAAATTTGAAGAATTTAGTTCCATTAATTTTCCAGATAAACGAATTTTTGTCTTTAATTAACATAGGAGGTGCCGCTCCCCTCATGGGTAGTCCGCCAATTTATTACCCAAAATGTTTTGATGGAGGTTAAAGTTTTTCGTGCAAAATTTTAAGATTCTAACTGTAATAGTTTCCAAGATAAACGTATTTTTGTATTTAATTTATATGGGAGGTGCCACGTGCAAAGTTTTAAGAATTTAGTTCTATTAGTTTCCCAGATCAACGAATTTTTGTTTTTAATTAATATGGGAGGTGCCGCTCCCCTCATGGGTAGTCCCCCAATTTATTACCCAAAATGTTTACATGGATGTTAAAGTTCTTCGTGCTAAATTTTAAGAATTTAGTTATATTAGTTTCCCAGATAAACGAATTTTTGTGTCTAATTTATATGGGAGGTGCCACGCCCCCTAATGCTAGTCCGCCTACTTTTTGTCCTAAATGATCATATTGACACTAAAGTGGCTCCGAAAAAATTTGAGGACTCTAACTGTTATATTATCTAAAATATACGGATTTTATATTTTCTTAATGTGGGCGTGGCTCATCGCCCACTTCAATTTTCGAAATAAAAAGTAGCCTATTACCTATTCCAGACATGCCGGAATACGCTGTGAAAATTTCAAGAAAATCGGTTCAGCCGTTTAGTAGTCTATAACGTTCAAACATACAAACATACAAACAAACACACATTCATTTTTATATATATAGATAACTTCCGTTATAATGCCGATATCTTTACAAAATTTCAGGAGTGAAAGTTTTATGCCAATAGAATTCATATAAAGAATTAATTTTCTGAATAGGTCCATAATTGGTCATAGCTCCCATATAAGGTCCCCCTCCGAAAATCACTTAAACGCACATAACTCATTACCAAATAACGATACACATGTCTAATTTGGCAGAAATAGTGCTTTTGTATACAGAAATGTTAATGTAAAATTTGTATACGATCGGTCCGTAATTGGCCATAGCTCCCATACAAGGTCCCCTTCCGAAAATCACTTAAACGCATATTTCTCATTACCAAATAAAGATATTCATACAAAATTTGGCACAAATATTGCTTTTGTATACATAAATGATACTGTAAAATTTGTTTACGATCGGTCCATAATTGGTCGTAGTTCCCATACAATGTCCCCTTTCGAGAATCACTTAAACGCATATTACTAATTACTAAATAATGATATTCATAAAATATTTGGCACAAATATTGTTGAATTTTGTCAGACATATAGTTTTTGGTACGGTGATCCACTGTGTTAAAAATCGAAATCGGTCCACAATTTCTTGTACCACCCATAGGGACTCAAAAATGTATTATTTTTCGCAAAAAATTAAATAAAAAGTGTCCATGACGAACAGTTAACGAACAGTAGTTAACGAAACAGTAGTTAACGAAAGACAAAATAATGATGTAGTGCAATGGATGAAATAGAGAATTAACAATCCGAGCATCGCCGGTTCGATTCCTGGTCGATTTAAATTTTTTTGTCATAAATAATAAACATTTTTAAAAAATCCAATTAAATGTGTAACTTTTTCTAAAAACATTTGATTTCTGATTAGATTTAGCCACGTATGACCGTCTGTCGATTCATAATTCTTTTCACGATCAAATTAATAATCTTTGGCCAAAATTTTGATTATATTCTTATGTAGCTTGGCATTGAATATTGAAAAATTCGGCTCAACAATACAAATTTAAAAATAACATTTTTTGACAACATTGAAACAAAATCTTGTTTTTTTTAATTTTTTTTTCATAGGATCAACAATATTGAAAATCTATCGTTTTAAAATTAATCATATTGCCATACATTTTTCCCACACATTGAAATTATTTTAAATACATAACATACGTTAACATTTGTTACATTTAGTACGCTCTTTAACAGTCTGTTAAGTGATAGTTTTGTTATACCCACCATCAAAAAAGATGGGGGGTATATTGTTTTTATCATTCCGTTTGTAACACATTGAAATATTCGTCTAAGACCCATAAAAGTATATATATTCTGGGTCCTTATTAGATTCTAAAACGATCTAGCCATGTCCGTCCGTCTGTCCGTCTGTCTGTCCGTCTGTCTGTTGAAAACACGATAGAGTCCAAATGGAAGTAGCTAGCGAGCTGAAAATTTGCATAGATACTTCTAGTTGATGCAGTTTGTTTGGTATTGAAAATGGACAATATCGGTCCACGATTTCGCCTAGCCCCCATATAAGGCCTCCTCCAGGTAATGACTTTATCGCTCATAACTTGCTAAGAGAAGCATCAATAGCGGTGAAATTCGGCAGAAACATGTTTTATGGAAACATAAATCTCTTCGTAGAATTTTATAAGGATCGGTCCATAATTGACCCTACCCTCCATATAAAGTCCCCTTCAGAAAATGACTTTATCGCCCATAACTGGCTAAGAGAAGCATAAATTGCGGTGAAATTCAGCACAAACATGTTCTATGGGAACATAAATCTCTTTGTAAAATTTTATAAGGATAGGCCTATAATTGACCCTACCCCCCATATAAAGTCCCTTCAGAAAAGTACTTTATCGCTCATAACTGGCTAAGAGAAGCATAAATAGCGGTGAAATTCGGCACAACATGTTTTATGGGAACATTAATCTCTTTGTAAAATTTTATAAGGATAGGCCTATTATTGGCCCTACCCCCCATATAAAGTCCCCTTCAGAAAATGACTTTATCGCTCATAACTGGCTAAGAGAAGCATAAATAGCGGTGAAATTCGGCACAAACATGTTTTATGGGAACATTAATCTCTTTGTAAAATTTTATAAGGATAGGTCCATAATTGACCCTACCCCCCATATAAAGTCCCCTTCAGAAAATTACTTTATTGCTCATAACTGGCTAAGAGAAGCATCAATAGCGGTGAAATTCGGCACAAACATGTTTTATGGGAACATTAATCTCTTTGTAAAATTTTATAAGGATAAGCCTATAATTGACCCTACCCCCCATAAAAAGTCCCCTTCAGAAAATGACTTTATCACTCACAACTGGCTAAGAGATGCATTAATAGCGGTGAAATTCGGCACAAACATGTTTAATGAGAACTTCAATTTCTTTGTAAAATTTTATAAGAATAGGTCCATAATTGACCCTACTGCCCATATGAAGTCCTCGTCAGAAATTGACTTTATTGCCCATAACTGGCTAAGAGAAGCATCAATAGCGGTGCAATTCGGCAGAAACTTGTTTTATAAGAACCTAAATCACTTCATAAAATGTTATAAGGACCGGTTCATAATTGACCCTACCCCCCATATAAGACCCCCCTTTAATGCTCTTATCTGACGTTAAGAAACATATATACATACATATATATAGCAATAAAATTCGACATAAAAAAGTTTTATAGGAACTAAAATCATTTTCTTAAATTTTATGAGGATGGGTCCATAAGTTTATTACTGACGCGAAAATGTGAGTACAGCAGTAAAATTCTACATAAACAAGTTTTGTGCGAGCCAAAAATTCTTTATCAAATTATATATATAAGGATCGGTCCTTAATTAACCCTATCCCCCTTGTAAGGTCCCCTTCAGAAAATGACTTTAAAGATCATTACTAGCTTAAAACTGCAAGTGCAGCGATGAAATGCTTAAGCCCTTAATAATGGCCCTCTTCCAAATATTTCCCTGATGTTTATGTTAATATAGACATATGATTCAACATAGATCGATAATATCAAAATTTATTTATAAGGATGATTTGTTGGTGGGTATATAACACTCTTACTTGTTTTTAATTGCATATGTAAGGCGTAATGTAAAATGTTAAGGTAAATTTGAATCAATCCATAAAATTTGATAAATTACGCAACCAGTTTAAGGTGGAGGGTATTTAAGATTCGGCAAAGCCGAATATAGCACTCTTACTTGTTTAGTTTAAGTTAGTTCAAATGCATATACGTATCTATATATATAAAATGAATGTGTGTTTGTTTGTATGTTTGAACGTTATAGACTACTAAACGGCTGAACCGATTTTCTTGAAATTTTCACAGCGTATTCCGGCATGTCTGGAATAGGTAATAGGCTACTTTTTATTTCGAAAATTGAAGTGGGCGATGAGCCACGCCCACATTAAGAAAATATAAAATCCGTATATTTTAGATAATATAACAGTTAGAGTCCTCAAATTTTTTCGGAGCCACTTTAGTGTCAATATGATCATTTAGGACAAAAAGTAGGCGGACTAGCATTAGGGGGCGTGGCACCTCCCATATAAATTAGACACAAAAATTCGTTTATCTGGGAAACTAATATAACTAAATTCTTAAAATTTAGCACGAAGAACTTTAACATCCATGTAAACATTTTGGGTAATAAATTGGGGGACTACCCATGAGGGGAGCGGCACCTCCCATATTAATTAAAAACAAAAATTCGTTGATCTGGGAAACTAATAGAACTAAATTCTTAAAACTTTGCACGTGGCACCTCCCATATAAATTAAATACAAAAATACGTTTATCTTGGAAACTATTACAGTTAGAATCTTAAAATTTTGCACGAAAAACTTTAACCTCCATCAAAACATTTTGGGTAATAAATTGGCGGACTACCCATGAGGGGAGCGGCACCTCCTATGTTAATTAAAGACAAAAATTCGTTTATCTGGAAAATTAATGGAACTAAATTCTTCAAATTTTGCACGAAGAACTTAAATATTCATTTGAACATTTTGGAGGAAAAAAGCGGTCTTTCATCTGGGGGGTCTTGAAGCCCCCACATGAATCAAATAGAAAAATTCGTATATCTGAGAAACTATTAGAGCTAGAATCTTCAAATTTTACATGGAGAACTTTGAAATTCATGTGAACATTTAGAGCATAACGGGCGGACTTTCAATGGGTGGCTTGGCACAACATATATGAATTAAATACAAAATTTCGTGCATATTGGAAACTCTTATATTATTCAAATTTTTTATAGATAGATAGAAATTGGCGATAGATAGAAACTGGCGAACTTGCAATAATTTGCTTGACATCTTTCATATGTTACATATAATAAATCTGGTATTTATTTATACATATTCCTTTTAGGGTAGCAAAGCACACAGGGTATAGCTAGTATATATATACAATATGATTCATCATCGCACAGCCTTATGATGGGCTCCTACTACGATATTGCAACTTTTTATACTAAAATGTTTATGACTTCAATAGGGAAAAAAAAGTACCAAAAGGGTGAAAAACGAGAAATTTGATTTTATTCAAACTCACTGACCCAATTTTAATAAAACTGGAGAAATTGACAGATTTAGTAACACTAAATATACCAATGGGGAGTTACTTGGAACTCCGGTACAAAGAAAAATTTTTTGGTACTTTTTCGTTTTTGTGTTTTTTATAATGTGATCCTTGAAACATGATATTAAGCATGTGGAGCCTGTAGTTAATGCAAATCTATAAAAGGGAGTTTTTGGTACTTTTTCTTTAGAAGGTAATTTTTGAATTTTCTATAAAAACATTTTCTAAGAACATGAAATTAAGCATGTAGTGCCAATGTAAGTGAGAACGAATAAAAGGGGACTTTTTGAATTTTCTATAATATTGAACCTAGAAACATGAAATTAAGAATGTAGAGCCCAGAGGAAGTGAGAATTTATAAAATGGGAATTTTTGGTACTTTTTCGTTCTTCAAAAGGTACTTTTTGAATTATTTATAATATTGCACCTAGAAACATGAAATTAAGCATGTAGAGCCCGAAGTAAGTGAGAACGTAAATAAAAGGTACTTTTTCGTACTTCAAAAGGTACTTTTTTGAAATTAAGCATGTAGAGACCGGAGCATGATTACCTGTAAAAGGGTAATTTTTGATACTTTTTCGTTCTTTAATAGGTACTTTTTGAATTTTCTATATTATTGAACCTAGAGACATAAAATTAGGGATTTAGATCCCGGATTAAATAAGAACCTATAAAAGAGAACCATTTGGTACTTTTTCGTTCGTCAACTGGTACTTTTTGAATTTTTAATTATATTAAATATAGAAACTCATAACTAAGCATTCAGGGACTAATGGTACTTCAGGTACTTTTTTGTTCATTAACAGTTTTTTTTTTTTTTTTGAATTTTCGATAATATTGAATATAGAAACATGAAATTAAATAAAGATGTCTTTTGGTATGTTTTCGTCCTTTAACTCAACGGTTCCCAAAAGGGGGTCCGCGGACCCTAGTGGTCCGTAGCAAAATCCTAGGGGGTCCGCAAAGACGAACGAAAAAAATCATGAATAAAAAATATTCTCTATATGTTACAAAATATTAAAAATATCTCCAAATTTTTCATAAATACTAAAATACACAATTTTTATTCAATAATCCCAGATTTGTTGGTGACTCTTTGAATTTTATTGTTTCGGTCGTTTATCAGGATGAAGCTAGGAGCTACAAATTTATTGTTTCACTTTTATAAAGTAAAGTATTACGTGATTTGTAATTTTTATAAATATATATGTATCGAAATAAATGTTTTTATAGCAGACGGATAATGATTTGCCTTAGAATTAAATACTGATACTGGTATCCCGGAATATGAAGTTAGGTCACATTTCATAATATTTTTTTAAATTGTAAGCAAAAGTGTTAATCTGGTTAATTTTAAATATGAATATTCCATTCCAACGTGATACACAGATTTTAACTTAATTTTGTTGTCCAATATTATTAAATCAACATCAGAAAATTCATAGCGTTTTGCGTAAATAGTCAAAACCACGCAGTAAAATAATTCGTAGGTATTTTAAAATTCAAATTTAAGATCCAAATTCACAGTACATTCGCAAAGAGTTCAGGTCATATTTTATGTGGGTAACGCATTCCGCAACAACATCGAAGAAGTCTAACTTTCACATATTTTCCCGAAAACTTAGCTTACATACTCAGCTCACTCCTATGCAATCGCAAAAAAATTTAGAAACATGACTCTTTAAGCACATGTCGACAATACTTGTTAAAGAAACCTTTTCTCTACCTTGACGAGAAATGAACATGAAAGCTCTCACGATCATAAAATTAAACATCATGTTAGAAGTCATTCTATATTTAAAACCATGAAATTGAAAACATCTCCGAAATACTAAATGTTCTCAATGTACGGGAATATTTTATAGGGTTTATGGACCAGGACTAAGACAATTTTCGGACGAACAATTACACAGTGATACAGCAAAAAAATGCAAGGGTTCTCATATACCAATTCCATTTCGTTATAGTCCATAGAGTAGGAATTTATTTTTAATTTTTCCCGATCACTTCGTTTAGTTCCTTTTTAAGAGCAAAAGTTGTGAAAAAGAGCTATTTTTGAAGTTTTAACTTAAAAAAATATATATGTTTGGTAGTTTGCAACCGATTTTCAAATTGGATATTTTGTTTTAAAGATACAAGTGTTGTCTTTCAACCCAAAAAAAAAAAAAAATCCAAAATATATGATTAATGTCTTGGTTACGGCCATTTAAGTAAAAAAACTCACACTTTTTTCACAATTTTTAATTTTCATACTGCTCTACGTTGGCCATGAAGCAGTAACTTTAGCTTTTATTACATTTGAAAAAAGGCACATTAAGTTGGGTTTCCAATGATGGTCAATTTATGATAATCGATGAAAAAGGTTATGAGTTGTGCTAAGTTTTATAAAAATATAGCATATTTCTTCCATACAAAAACGTTCATGTTTCTGGTTTTCTTTGTAACAAGTTTAAAAAATGTTTATAAACATTTTTATACAAAAATTAATTTGTATGGAGAAAACCAAAAATTCGAGAAACATGCTATTAGAAAAATTGGCATAAATCATCCAGTTTTTCATAGATTTTTATGAAATAACAAGTTTCAAAAACCTTCCTTTATGTGATTCTTCAGGAAAGTAATAAAAGATGAACTCACTGCCTCATGGTCAAAGTAGAGCATGATGAAAATGAAAATTTTTTAAAAAAGTGTGAGTTTTTTTACTTAAACGACCGTAACTCAGACATTTTACCATAAATTTTGGATTTCTTTTTTTGGATTAAAAGACACTTGTATCATTAAAAAAATATTGGATTTGAAAATCGGATGAAAACTACTAAACTTATGATTTTTCAAATTTAAAACTTCAAAAATGGCTCTTTTTCGCATCTTTTGCTCTTAAAAAGTAAGTTAACGAAGTGATAGGGGAAAACTAAAAATATATTCGTACTCTATGGACTATAACGAAATAGAATTGGTATATGAGAACGCCTGCATTTTCTTTTTCTTCACTTTTGTATCACAGTGTTATTTATAACAATAAGATATCAAAATATGTATGGGGGTCCGTGAAATTAAATAAATTCCTCAAGGGGTCCGCGAAGTAAAAAACGATGGGAACCGCTGCTTTAACTGATACTTTTTGAGATTTCTAAAATATTGAATATATGTATAAACATAAAATGAAACTCGTAGTGTCCTGGTTCAACGAAAATATATAAAAAGAGACTTTCTGGTACTTTTTTTTTTAATAATACTTTTTGAATTGTCTATTATATTGAATCTAAAAATATAAAATTGGACACGCAGCTTCCTGAGTGTATAAAAATCTGTATGAGAGGAGCTTCTGGTTGAAAATTTAACATGCAGCATTCTTATTCAACTAAAATCTAAAATGGGACTTACTGTATATTTTCTGTATTATCTATATTTTCATTCTTCAACTGATATTTTTTGAGTTTCCTGTAATATTGAAACTATAATCAATCAATATTGATTGAAAATCTATGAAATATTGACCCAGGAACCTGCATGAAAATCTATAAAAGAGGACTTTTTGATATTGCAGATACACATAAATGTATATTGGACTGACTGAAAATTTACAATAATATTTATTTTATTTCATTACGATGAGGGTAGCGAAGCACACTGTGTATAGCTAGTTTCTATATATAAAAACAATATTATATATTATTTGGTAATGAGTTATGTGCCTCTAAGTGATTTTTGGGAGGTGACCTTGTATGGAAGCTATGACCAACCGATCGTGAAAATATTTTACAGTATAATTTCTATATATAAAAGCAATATTTGTGCCAACATTTTTATTGATACCATTATTTAATATTGAGGTATGTGTGTTTAAGTGATTTTCAGGAGGTGTACTTGTATGGGAGCTAAGACCAAATAAGGAACGATCACGGCAAAAAAATTACAGTATCATTTCTATGGCATAGTTTTTGTGAAAACTGTTTTAGAATGTGTTAAATAGGCTTAATTTTTTCGGAGTTTTTTTTAATTTTGATTCATAACTCTTTCCTATGTAAACCGATTTTGCTCATTTTCAATACCAAAAGAGGACAAAAGAGAATCTTTTGGCCGATTTTCATTAATTTATTTAGCATTGTTTTTACGTGAGCGTGTTTTGCACAGACAGACGGACATAGCTAAATCGACTCAGAATTTGATAAGGACCCGGATATATACTTTGTTGTGTCTCAGATGAATATTTCTTGGTGTTACACACGGAATGATTAATTTATATACACTATCGGACAAAATAAAGTGCAAAAATGCTCATGCTATATTATTTCAGCGAAAAAATCTGTTAACTGATTATTGAATATGAATCTTTTTTAAATTTAATTAGGTTATAGACAATGTTACAAAAATAACAATAAAACAAATTTATTCCACCTAAAATTTTTCTGTATAACATCTAAAATTAAAGTAAATCCACTTTTTTGTCGGACAGAATAAAGTGTATATTTTATATATTTCTTGTATATCAAAATTTTTATCTATTTTGGTTCTGATTTGAATATCTGGATATACTTAAGCCATTTTTGTATTTTTTTACCATTATTATTCACAATCGCCTTCCCTTCCCCTTGCTTTCCCCATATAATTATTTTCAAAAGAAATCTGTTTTTTACTATATTTTTTTATACAAAAGATGCCTTTTAATGTATTTTTACTGATTTGTTAAAAAAATATTAAAATATATTAAAATTACGGCGTCCCACTGTGGAATGTTTTGACCACTACTGTATATGAATGTGTACATTTTTGGCAACAGAATTTCAATATTTGCATGTCAATTCTGATTAATAATTTACTTTAAGTTTATTTAAGTTATGTAAAGTGCATAAAATATTAATAAATTTTAAAACTTTCCATAATAAATCTTTTAAAAAAAATCGGAAAAGTAGTATATAAAATAATATGCTTAATATTACAAAAAATATTTGAAAACTTGTATTATTGTAAAAATCTTTTGGAAAACCGGATTATTCGGAAATGAGCAATTATCAAAAAACCGAGTTCACCAATTTTAAAAAATCGATAAAACCGAGTCGATCACCCTAATGTTTATGTAAATTTTTGATATAGTATTATATACACAATTTCAATCCCATTACTTTCTTTTGCAGGTAAACAATTTGTCACTTAACAACAAAATGCCAAAATCCTCCACCACTGTAGCCTCAACCATCGCCAATAATCCTAAAAAGGAAGAGGAGACAATGGTTTGGAAAGTGAAACGGCGACCCGATGGTACACGTTATATTGTAAGAAGACCAGCAAAAAATCGAGTAATTAAAGATCGTAACTCACGTATGAATGTGGAGCGTTTACGGAACGACATAACTACAACAGAGGACGACACCATATCTGAAATTAAAACTGGTCGTTACTGGACAAAAGAAGAACGTAAAAAGCACATCGAGAAGGCTAAAGAAAGGCGGCAACAGCAGCAGTTAATTCAGCAACAGCAAAATAAGGCGCATCTAGTACATGATGATTCAACTGCTGCCACCTTGTGTATAGGAGATACAATTCTGCAGGATCCTTGTGAGAGGGACAAGATTAAGCATCAGCAATACCTAAATTTAATAAGACAGCACCAACAAAAAACCTCACAACAACAGCAACATTACCAATTGCAATTTAATTCCGCCGAAGATCATAAACATTCTGCATCTTTACACAACATGGAAAGTCCAACAAAGAAAACTTCATCAACATTACCAACAACTTCAGAAGAGTTTTCTACCGTAAAAGCGAACATGGATCAATCAGAACTTTTAAATCCTAATGTTTTTTCATCCTCAGAACACAATCAAATCAATAGTTCACTGCAATCAGTTACAACCACATAAAAAATTTTATTTTTAGAGTAAGGTAGACAAAAGTGGTCGGTGAAAATCGACTATATAATATCCTACACCGTATAAGAGCAGCACAAATAATTTGTTACTCCTTTTTTGGTGCTTTTAGCATTTTGTTTTTTGTTAAGCGATTTCATAAATACGTATTACATTACAATTCATATACAGAAAATACATACGCTGATCTCAAATTTCATTTATATATGTATGTATGTACAAGGTAGTGTCAGAGTTTTTTAATTAATTTTTAAGCGGAAATGGAAATATGCAATTTAATGTTATTAAAACTTTAACCGAAATTACTGGTAGTTTGTTATCAAAGAACATACTTTATTCAATAGGAATTATTCAAAAATTATACAACAACATTGAGGTGATTTGTTTCACTATATCGACAAAATTAAAATAAAAAATAAATTTCTTTCAAATCTTAGTTTAAAATAAGTTCTTTCTCCTTTTTAAGCAATCCACCACCCTCACTGGTGATAGAGGATTTATTTAAGTTTATTGTTCCGTGTGTAACATTGAAAAATATCCATCTGACTCCCGTCAAACTATATACGTACGTATGTATGTACATATATTCTGGTATGAGTTCTTCTGTCGGATAAATTTGAATATAATTCAATTTTCAAATTTAAAATTCAACATAGCCGAATAAAGCACTTTAACTTGTTCTTACACTATTTTTGTTTTGGAACTGGGGACAACAAGTATGTTGGAAAATAAAAAGTGATGACATTGAGTAACCCGAAAACGAAAACTCCAACTATACAATTGCTACAATTGAGTCAATTTTTTAATTACGATTAAAATTGAAAAATGAACAGTAAAATACTTTAACTTGAATTAAAAAAGAGACTGCTTTGTTTTTCCTAATATTTTTGTTTTAACGCTATTAAAGCATTGATTTTTGAGAAGTTTTGATATTTCCCAATTTTATTACAACCTTTAATAAATGTTACAAAATATTTAAAAATGGACTCAAATCTCAGATTCTGTGGAAGATATATATTTGTTTCATTCTAATTATTGTAAGAAACATCATAAAGAATAATTTGATTTTGTTAAACAAAATTAAAAAGGAGAAATAAGAATGTTGAAAACATACAAATTTGCCATTAATAAATAAAACTATTTTTCAATAAATATTTTACTAAGAAAATATAATTTCTTAACTGTAAATTTTTAAAACTTATCACCCGATTTGATTAAAATTTTCAAAGTTCTACAACTCAACTAAACTACAATCCTACAAATTTATCAAATAAAAGGTTACCAAAAACTGCAGTAACCAACAGTTTTAAAATTTTGCTCTCGTATGTAATAATTAAGTTCAATAATTAATTTAATTTTTATATACATTATGAACAAATCCATTAATTTGTAAATAAGTTATATGTTTCCTACTAAGTCTCCCGCATTTTATTATTAATACAGTTTAAGCTAATATTAATAAAATATTATTTTTGGTAGGAATTAAAATCACACTTACGTTGTTATTTAAAATACAAAAGAAAAGTAATACTGGTAACTAAATTGTGTATTATACGTATTATAAAATGGTGCTGGATATTAATTAAATAAATATAATAGCACATTCAATATACAATTAGTTATATTTCTAAGTTTGTTTGAATAGTGCTATAAACATTTAGTTAACTATTAACTTAAGAGTTAACCCAATTTACCTGCCTAATTATATAAAAAATAATTATTATAAAGTCTCTGTTAAAACAGTTGTACTCTACAAATTAAAAACAGCTAACAATGCGCCAATTTGTATTAATTATTTGTTAAAAAATAAAACATGTTAACGTGTTTTAAGTTTGAGAAAACATTATGGTAAGATCCTTCCTATAAACATAAAAATTAAGAGATATTCATTGCTATTTAGCGCAGTAACAAATTTAATGTGTTAAATTTTCGGGCTTATTTATTTCCGGGAATTGATTCCAGAACAAACTGTAAATTTTTTTAATGAAAAAGTTAGGATACGGATAGCGAATTGCATTCGATCCAATTAATTTTCTCGCGAATAAATCTTTTTGGCTCACGAGTTTAAAAATTAAGCTCGCGAAAAGAGTTGAAAAATTAATGAGTGTTAGATAGAACTCGCTCGTGATTCGAGTCAAAACGAATAAATCGCGAGTTTTATAATTTAATTTAAATTTGATTTTATGATTCTAGTCTCAATATTACAGACAATTAAAAAAAAGAGACGAAGAACGAAAAAGTACCAGACATTTTTTATGAATTTTCATTAAATCAAGATGATGCATGTTTAATTTTCAACCAGAAATTCGTCACATTCAGATTTTTATACAATCAGGAAGCTGCGTGTCCAATTTTATATTTTTATGTTCAGTCTATCTATCTATATATAAAAATTAATGTGTGTTTGTTTGTAAGTAACGTATTTGAGATTTACATTCTTTAATACGAAAAAAAAAACAACCTGTTTATTTGGTGGTTGGTTTTAATCTAATTTTATTTTTCATAAAATTTTTAAAGCTAGATACAATTAAAGTAAACTAAATTACAAAAACTCAAATTACAAAAAGTATTTTATTACGTCTGGGAAACAAATAAAAGCAAAAATCAGCAACTAAATCTATGGGAATAAATCTATGGAAATAAGTTTCTTATGCTACTTCTCCCCCCTTCAAGATCATTCGCGTCCTCGCGAATATCCTGACTATTTATATCATGTTTTTTGTAATATTGGAACATTATTAATAAAATTAATATAATCACAATAACTGTTAAAATTACATAAGTAATATTGTTTCCCCTTTTCATTTTATGTAGGGTTAATTTTAATTCACTTAAAGTAGCGTTAGGTAATTCTATCAATGTCTTATTGACGATATCATTAACATATGGAACATACAAAAAATTATTATTATCATTAAAGGATTCAAAAACAAGTTCATTAATGCTTATTTTACAGTTTGAAAAAAAGATCAGATTGTGATTTTTTATTCTTAGTTCTAAATCATTACAAGTTTGTTTCAAAATCGTTTCATTAATATTTTTGTGATAAAGATATGATAAAGCTGTGTTCAATAAAATTTATTTCTTTTTCATGTTTAATTAAGAATTCACATTCACTTTCATTTTTATTTAACAAATTCCTGATACACTTATTTTCTAAAAATGTTATCTTTGAACCTTTTATTTCATAAAGCAAATTATCAATATTTGTTATTTTCTTACTCATGTCAAAATTCAACTCAAAATGATTGTCACGTGAAGGAAAGGGAACTACTTTTAAAATGGGATAAGATTTGATTGTATTAGGAATGTGAACTATGAAATACAACACGTCCTGCCCTTGCCATAAGGAAGTTTTAATATATTCTAAATGATTTGTATTTAATTAAGAAATTTTATCTGGGTCTATTAATTTCGGATTTAGAATGCCTTGTTTATTTAAAGTCAGTCCTAATTGAATGTCTTTTAAATGTTCGTAATAACTTTTGATGTTATCCAAAAATCCATCCGATACTACCTTCCTAACCATCTGATTCTGTAATACATTAGTGGCATTTTTCAAATTTTTAATAAATTGAGTTTCGTTGTTTATGTGATATAAAATGTTGTTAATGTCGTCCTGTGTTAGCGTGCTATCTTCTATTGTCTTCAATCGGCTCTGAATTTCATGTCTGTCTTCGTCATCAAGAGTTCCAAACAAAAATTTAATTCCACTATCTAAAGCGTTGAAAAGTCCGCGTTTGTGTCTAATGTTGAACAATTTCCTTTCAGCGTCAGCTATTTTAAGGTATCTCCTAATCATGGTTGTCTGCAAAAATTCATTTTCATTAAATTCTGTTTCTATTAATTCATATGCTAATTGAATTTCTGTTTTATTAATCTTTATTATGAGTTCATTATACTTATCAGGTATGTCTCTTGTTCCTTTCTTAAATTCTGCTTGTATTTTTTCTATTCCGTGATGCAACCCTTTCAAATGTATAGTCAAAATTATTTCTTTGAACCTATCATAAGATGTTATATCCTGCAATAATTTTTCCTGCAATAATTTAAATAGTCTATAATAGTTCTAGTATTTCTAAATATAATTTTTAGTGTTTGTTTTTTCAAAGGAGCTCGTCTAAATAAAAACTGTCTACGAAAAACATTTAACGGTCTCTCTGTTATGAATATAAAGTTAGAATTGTCTTCATCTGCTGAGTGTATGGTTGCCATGTCAGAAGCTATATCATTCATATGACATTCGAAATTATTTATTCGCGATAGGGCATCGGCCACTCTATTTTCTTTCCCCGGAATGTATTTCACATCATAGTCATATTCATTTAACTTTATTTTACCCCTCTGTAACTTGGAGTTGGGTTCTATTAAATTATGCAACCACTGCAGGGGTTTGTGGTCACTGTTAATGGTAAATTTCCTACCATATAGGTAGTGCCGAAAGTATTTGGTTGCCCAAACAATCGCTTTCTCTGTTCTTTCTCTGTAGCAGAGTAGTTTATCTCATGTTCGTCTGGACTTTTCAATATAGGGTCACTTGATATTAGTAGTTTTATTGTTTCGAATTCCTTAACATATTCGCTGTTATAACAATCAAATTTGTATCCTTTTTTCAAACAAGTGGTTAGGGGTTTGCATATTTTTGCAAAATCTTTTATAAATTCCCGATAAAATCCAGCAAGCCCTAGAAATTGTTTGATTTGTTTCTCATTTTTTGGAATTGGAAAATTTTTAAGAGCTCGATCTTTTTTGGATTCGGTTTTATGCCATTCGAAGTCACAATGTGTCCTAAAAATTCTGTCTCCGATCTCATGAATTCGCATTTATGTATCTGTAGTTTTAAATTCGCTTCCTTTAACCGCATAAATACCTTATCCAATGAAACTACATGTTCTTGCAATGAGGTACCAAAGACAATGATGTCATCCAAATAAACAAGACAATGAGTACGAACTAAACGACTTGCTTCATCAATTTCCACCTGATGAAACCCCTTTGCCAAGTCAAGCGTAGTAAAATAAATATGAAATATGATGATTTCAGGCAAGCACTGAGTTCATTAGCCGGTGTTGAGCCAGGTATCACAGGACGTGTCTGGCGAAAATCACCCGCTAAAAGAATTAATTAACCTCCAAATATATTAGAATTACTTCTCATGTCCTTTAAAGTGCGATCAAGCGCTTCTAAGAATTTTTTGTGCGCCATGGTGCATTCATCCCACACTATTATTTTATATGTTTGCAGGATTTTACCCATTGAAGAATTTTTCTTAACATTACATGCATAATCTTCAGAAAATTGTGTTTTCAACGGTAATTTGAGTGCATAATGCGCAGTTCTGCCTCCATCTAAAAGTTGGTAATCGAATTTAGCTAAAATTAATGAGATGAGAAAGGTTTTTCTGGTTCCTCCTGGCGCATCAATGAAATAAAATCCTCCTTGTAAGAAATAATATATGTACATAAATATCATTAATTAATAAAGTACATTAAATATCAAACTTTCTTTGTCTTATTACTTTGTGGTTTGGGATAGTGACAAACAAATATTAATAAAATTCTTATAAACAAAAAATGTATATCAATATATTTTGAGAATTTTTTATTTTATATCGACAGGAGTAGCAAAGCACGCCGGGTTTTAGCTAGTATCCATATAAAATTTTGTGCAAGTATTGCTCATATGCACAGAAATATTACTGCGAAATTGTTTTCCTATCGGTCCATAATTGATCATAGCTCCCATACAAGTCCCTTTCAGAAAAACACTTAAAGACACATAACTCATTATCAAATAGTGATACCCATAAAAAAAATTGGCACAAATATTAGTTTTGTATACAAAAAATATATTTCAAGATTTTTTCACGATCGTTTCATAACAGAAAATTACTTAAACACACATTACTTATTACTAAATTACGATATAGATACAAAATTTGACTGTAATATAGCTTTTATGTACAGAAATTTGGCTTAAAGAATTTTTTATGATCCGCCTATAATTGGTCATATCTCCCACACTAGGTCCTGCCCCTAATAGCGCATTAACCGCATTATCAATTTGTGTAGAACAAAATTATATATGTATGTATTTTGAAAATCCTTAAATCTTTCACACACATGCATACATGCAAATTATTAAATATCGCTCAAGCGTATCTTAGGGCTCTATAAAAATATAAAAGAAAATGGCGTTTGTAATGTATAATATATCTTGGAATTGTAACAGATTTAAGCACAAATATTTGTAGAAAACTTATTTCTACAAATATTTGATCAATTAAAAAAGTATTAATATAAAAGTAGCTGGTGGAGGGTATTTAATATTCGGCTCAGCCGAATATAGCACTCTAACTTGTTTTAAATTTTATTAAAAAACTGGATATTTTTCTCAAAATATACCAAGAAAAATATCCAGTTTTTTAATAAAACATTTTTTCATTAATAAAAAAATAATTTAAAACAAGTTAGAGTGCTATATTCGGCTGAGCCGAATATTAAATACCCTCCACCAGCTACTTTTATATTAATACTTTTTTAATTGATCAAATATTTGTAGAAATAAGTTTTCTACAAATATTTGTGCTTAAATCTGTTACAATTCCAAGATATATTATACATTACAAACGCCATTTTCTTTTATATTTTTATAGAGCCCTAAGATACGCTTGAGCGATATTTAATAATTTGCATGTATGCATGTGTGTGAAAGATTTAAGGATTTTCAAAATACATACATATATATAATTTTGTTCTACACAAATTGATAATGCGGTTAAAGCGCTATTAGGGGCAGGACCTAGTGTGGGAGATATGACCAATTATAGGCGGATCATAAAAAATTCTTTAAGCCAAATTTCTGTACATAAAAGCTATATTACAGTCAAATTTTGTATCTATATCGTAATTTAGTAATAAGTAATGTGTGTTTAAGTAATTTTCTGTTATGAAACGATCGTGAAAAAATCTTGAAATATATTTTTTGTATACAAAACTAATATTTGTGCCAATTTTTTTTATGGGTATCACTATTTGATAATGAGTTATGTGTCTTTAAGTGTTTTTCTGAAAGGGACTTGTATGGGAGCTATGATCAATTATGGACCGATAGGAAAACAATTTCGCAGTAATATTTCTGTGCATATGAGCAATATTTGCACAAAATTTTATATGGATACTAGCTAAAACCCGGCGTGCTTTGCTACTCCTGTCGATATAAAATAAAAAATTCTCAAAATATATTGATATACATTTTTTGTTTATAAGAATTTTATTAATATTTGTTTGTCACTATCCCAAACCACAAAGTAATAAGACAAAGAAAGTTTGATATTTAATGTACTTTATTAATTAATGATATTTATGTACATATATTATTTCTTACAAGGAGGATTTTATTTCATTGATGCGCCAGGAGGAACCAGAAAAACCTTTCTCATCTCATTAATTTTAGCTAAATTCGATTACCAACTTTTAGATGGAGGCAGAACTGCGCATTATGCACTCAAATTACCGTTGAAAACACAATTTTCTGAAGATTATGCATGTAATGTTAAGAAAAATTCTTCAATGGGTAAAATCCTGCAAACATATAAAATAATAGTGTGGGATGAATGCACCATGGCGCACAAAAAATTCTTAGAAGCGCTTGATCGCACTTTAAAGGACATGAGAAGTAATTCTAATATATTTGGAGGTTAATTAATTCTTTTAGCGGGTGATTTTCGCCAGACACGTCCTGTGATACCTGGTTCAACACCGGCTAATGAACTCAGTGCTTGCCTGAAATCATCATATTTCATATTTATTTTACTACGCTTGACTTGGCAAAGGGGTTTCATCAGGTGGAAATTGATGAAGCAAGTCGTTTAGTTCGTACATTGTCGTACATTGTCTTGTTTATTTGGATGACATCATTGTCTTTGGTACCTCATTGCAAGAACATGTAGTTTCATTGGATAAGGTATTTATGCGGTTAAAGGAAGCGAATTTAAAACTACAGATACATAAATGCGAATTCATGAGATCGGAGACAGAATTTTTAGGACACATTGTGACTTCGAATGGCATAAAACCGAATCCAAAAAAGATCGAGCTCTTAAAAATTTTCCAATTCCAAAAAATGAGAAACAAATCAAACAATTTCTAGGGCTTGCTGGATGTTATCGGGAATTTATAAAAGATTTTGCAAAAATATGCAAACCCCTAACCACTTGTTTGAAAAAAGGATACAAATTTGATTGTTATAACAGCGAATATGTTAAGGAATTCGAAACAATAAAACTACTAATATCAAGTGACCCTATATTGAAAAGTCCAGACGAACATGAGATAAACTACTCTGCTACAGAGAAAGAACAGAGAAAGCGATTGTTTGGGCAACCAAATACTTTCGGCACTACCTATATGGTAGGAAATTTACCATTAACAGTGACCACAAACCCCTGCAGTGGTTGCATAATTTAATCCAAGTTACAGAGGGGTAAAATAAAGTTAAATGAATATGACTATGATGTGAAATACATTCCGGGGAAAGAAAATAGAGTGGCCGATGCCCTATCGCGAATAAATAATTTCGAATGTCATATGAATGATATAGCTTCTGACATGGCAACCATACACTCAGCAGATGAAGACAATTCTAACTTTATATTCATAACAGAGAGACCGTTAAATGTTTTTCGTAGACAGTTTTTATTTAGACGAGCTCCTTTGAAAAAACAAACACTAAAAATTATATTTAGAAATACTAGAACTATTATAGACTATTTAAATTATTGCAGGAAAAATTATTGCAGGATATAACATCTTATGATAGGTTCAAAGAAATAATTTTGACTATACATTTGAAAGGGTTGCATCACGGAATAGAAAAAATACAAGCAGAATTTAAGAAAGGAACAAGAGACATACCTGATAAGTATAATGAACTCATAATAAAGATTAATAAAACAGAAATTCAATTAGCATATGAATTAATAGAAACAGAATTTAATGAAAATGAATTTTTGCAGACAACCATGATTAGGAGATACCTTAAAATAGCTGACGCTGAAAGGAAATTGTTCAACATTAGACACAAACGCGGACTTTTCAACGCTTTAGATAGTGGAATTAAATTTTTGTTTGGAACTCTTGATGACGAAGACAGACATGAAATTCAGAGCCGATTGAAGACAATAGAAGATAGCACGCTAACACAGGACGACATTAACAACATTTTATATCACATAAACAACGAAACTCAATTTATTAAAAATTTGAAAAATGCCACTAATGTATTACAGAATCAGATGGTTAGGATTCTGTAATACAAATATTTGATCAATTAAAAATGTATTAATATAAAAGTAGCTGGTGGAGGGTATTTAATATTCGGCTCAGCCGAATATAGCACTCTAACTTGTTTTAAATTATTTTTTTATTAATGAAAAAATGTTTTATTAAAAAACTGGATATTTTTCTTGGTATATTTTGAGAAAAATTTGGTACTGTGCCTTTAAATAAATTCGAATATGATTTTTTTTATCAATATTTCATTTACCTTGCGGCAAAAAATGTGATGTTGTCTCACCAAAAACTAAATAAAAAGAACCGTTTATGTCAGGACACTTTTCAATGTCGAAATAAAGAAGACATAGACGCCAAAGTAGAAATGCTCACAAGTGCCTTGGTTGAATCGTTCGAGGACTGCCCTCTGCGAGAGCGAACATCTGCCCAGGAGAAACCCTGGGTAACCGGGGAGATCCGGAACCTTGGTAAGACTCTTCGCAAACTATTTAACCGGGTACGGCGTAAAAAGACCGCAGTATAATGGGATGAGTATCGTAGTAAACTTGGTGAATATAAGAAAATTGTTCGTAAAGCCAAACGAGACTCCTGGAAACTTTTCTGTGAACAGGTAGGTGAACCGATATTGGAGGAAGGGGAGGCTAACACGGAAATTGTAATTACATCTGATATGGTTAAAGGGGCAATCAAGAGCTTCGCTCCCTATAAAGCTGCAGGGCCGGATGGCGTTTTCCCGGCACTCTTACAGATGGAGGCGGGACTGGTTTCCGTACATCTGTCTCATATATTCACTGAATGCCTGAAATTTACATAAACCCCCATTAAATGGCAAGATGCAAGGGTAATATTTATACCTAAACCAGGGAAACCTAACTATTCGACACCTCAGTCTTATAGACCGATAAGTCTTACGTCCTTCCTACTTTAAACCTTGGAACGATCGGTGGAAACCGCTTTAAACGATGCTGTCCACTACCTTGGTGCATCCTTTGATAGCAAACTATATACACTGGCGGTATGCATTGACATCGAAGGCGCCTTCAATAACGTACACACTGATACTCTTATCCAATCCCTAGACCAGTTTTATGTTGATCGGGTGCTCCGTAACTGGATCAGCCACATGCTAAGGAACAGATGGATAAGCTGCGAGATGTACGATATAACTATCAGGAAAAGGGTATTTCGCGGTATACCACAGGGTGGCATTTTGTCACCTTTACTCTGGGTTACCACGATTAATAGCCTCCTAAGGACCCTAACCGTGAAAGGACTTAGACATGTCTGTTATGCAGACGATGTCGTAATACTTTTAAAGGGAAAGGATCCAAATTACTTGTGTAGAAGAGCTGACCGAGAGGCCTCAATGTTAACCCGGCAAAAACGGAAATCTGTCTTTTCACAAGAAAGACAAAAATTTCTACGTATACTGAACCTTGCTTCCTGGGCAAGAAGATACCAGTGACAGACAAAGTTAAGTACTTAGGTGTAATCCTTGACCGGAAATTAAAATGGAGACACCACATAGAGGATAGGATCAACAAGGCACATCGGTGCTGGGCGATATGTAGGAGAACAATAAGCATGAAATGGGGCCTTAGTCCTACTATGATAAATTGGCTTTATAAAAGTGTAATTAGACCAATTCTAGCTTATGCGTCAATAATCTGGTGGACTGCTTTAGACAAAAGGTGCAATATCAAACTATTACAGGGAGTTCAGCGTACATGCTGCTTGGGTATAAGTGGTGCAATGTGTACTACTTCAACCAAGACTCTGGAAACGTTGCTAGATATTCCACCCATTGAAACATATTTAAGATATGAGGCGGCGCTTACAGCCGAACGGCTCTTTACTTTAGGCGAACTGGCCAAAAGCGGTTATAGGACACGTCATCAATGTATATTGGGCACATTGGAAGGTTATACACAATCATCGGACGTGCCTGATCGTATACCAGACACAGAATATGTCGGAAACCTTGAAACGCTGATCCCAGATAGAATGTCTTGGTCAAGCGGAACATTAGAGCAAATACCAGTAGGAATCCGTTGTTACACGGATGGCTCTAAATTGAGGGACAAAGTGATGTTATTCCGGAAATAAAATTCCTGACTAACACTGATTGGAAGATTCTTTGGAATTACGTTCAGGAAACTGAGTTTATGAACACTGAAAAATAATTCATTCAGCTCCCTTATTTTTTTTCATGATTAGGAGCGCACAACAGGCCCGATAGCGGCCTAGGTGTATTTCTTCGGATTTGATGTAGTATACATCCTCATAGCAACCTACCTACCTAAATAAAAATGAATTGATACTTCTTCTTCTTCAATGCTTCTTCTGCTTCAATTTTTTGTTAAAATCAAAAGTGTTTTGATTTTCATCAAACCAGTGCGTGTGAGTTTTTTTTCACGAACACAATCAAAACAAGTAAAACTACCTAAATAAAAATGAATTGATACTTCTTCTTCTTCAATGCTTCTTCTGCTTCAATTTTTTGTTAAAATCAAAAGTGTTTTGATTTTCATCAAACCAGTGCGTGTGAGTTTTTTTTCACGAACACAATCAAAACAAGTAAGAAAGTATAGTCGGGCATCATATGGGTATCATATGGTCGGTCCAGTTATGAATATTAAATGTGACTTATTTTTCATAATAAAGCAATTATCTTCTATTACCTTGTTCCGATACATTTAAGCAATTTATGGATGAACAACTAATTTTCTGAAAGAGGCTTTATAGGGGGGCTAGGGGCAAATATGGACCAAGCCCGATAAAGTTTTGTAAATATATTTATATTTTTATAATATTAATTTGTGCTGAATTTCATCGCTATATTTGTGTTTATAAGTTAATTTTGGACATTCAAGTAATTTTCGGAAGGGGACTTTGTATGGGAGCTAGTGTCAAATGAGGCCCGATCTTTATGAAATTTGGGAAGGTCATCAAGGCTTGCATAAAACTTAGTTGTGCCGTTTTTATCGATATACATGTATATTTAACTTAATTATGAGCTCAGAAGCCCTTTTCGGGAGGTTC
Organism: Lucilia sericata; assembly: GCF_015586225.1. Lineage (NCBI taxonomy): Eukaryota > Metazoa > Arthropoda > Insecta > Diptera > Calliphoridae > Lucilia > Lucilia sericata. The sequence continues at coordinate 449,766 of NW_023994252.1, forward strand.
TAATGTATCGGGGCTAGGTGAAATAATGGACCGATTTTAACCAATTTCAATAGGCTTCGTCCTTGGGCCGAAAAAAGCCAATTATCTTGAAAATTGCGACCTGTACCTTGCGCACAAGGTTTACATGGTCCTACCCACTAAAGTGGTGTAGGGTAGTAAAATTTCAGTGTGTGTAAATTTGTTTGATCGTTGCCATGACCCTCAAAAATACTTCTTAATCTCTAAAAAAATATTAGTGTATTCTGTTGTTGTTGTAACAGGTTGGCTGTAACTGGATGTTCTTCCCTGAAAATATTCAATAAGATTAATTATTATTGGTGTCATGAGATGTTTCTGGAAACTGGAGGTCTTTGGGAGTTAAGTTAGTGGGCCTATGGGGACAATTAAATAGGTGCACTGTATCATGAGGGCTTTGGAGACAGGCAGGACTGCACCTGTCTTTAAGTTTAGTTTAGTTTAGTTTAAGACTTTATTACGCCTGTAGCCATTAATGGCTTCTGTAACCGTAGTTTGGTGCAATGCCTTCTGCGCGTTTATTACCAACAATCTGTCGACGTCAGATGGGATGACGTCCTGGATGTCTGTAATATAACACCGAAAGTCTGACCGAATGTGTCGAGGGGGGGATCTTGCATCAAAATTTGATTTTTGGGACGGGATGGCTGATGACATGCCAATAGGAACTGTCTAGCCAGCAACACATTATGTTGCTTGACAGACATCATCCTGGTTTTCTCGTAAAAGTGATCCACGTTTGTCATCTTGACACATCCGGTTGCTATTCGAAGTGCATTATTTTGGGACGTCTGCAATACTCGCCATTTTGTGTCACTGAGATAAGGGGTCCATATTGGGCAGCATAATTAAGGAGAGAGCGACCAATTGCTTTATATGTCGCAGTTATTGTCTCCTTATCCATGCCCCAGGAGGTGCCTGCGAGTGCTTTTAGGACTTTATTTCGTGATTTCACTTTATGGTTGATGTGGGTGGCGTGTATTCTATTGTTGTTAACTGTTAAAGAAAACACGTTGTCTTTCTTTATGTTTCAGAATTTGTAAAAAATTTGTTCGGTTTTCTGAAAAATGAATTTTGAGTTGTGTCACTTGTTTTACCGATTTTGTTTAAATTTTCGCAGTGTGTTACTGGAAGGAAAAACAGGCTACCATTTATTTTGAAATTCCAAGTGGGAGAGGTGCCACGCTCACTTACTTAATGAATTCTATTGACATAAGATTTTAAGTTCTAAAATTTTGTGAAGATATCAGCATTCTGACGGATGTTATTAACAAAAAACTCATTTTCCTGGAATATGTACTTTTGGGGGGGCATATGAAATTATGGACCGATTCTGGCAATTTTCAGCAGGAATCGAGATACTGTATAGAAACGAATGTATGATGACTTTCATGATATTATCTTGCATAGTTTTCGAGAAAATTACATCAGAATGCCTTTTTTCGGAGTTGTTTTAAATTTTGATTCACAACTTTTCCCTATGTGAACCGATTTTGCTCATTTTCAACACCAAACTGTACGGGATAATAGTGAATATTTTTGCTAAATTTCGTTAATTTCCATTGCTTCGTTTTAACGTGAGCGTGTTTTACACAGACAGACAGACGGGCGGACATAGCTAAATCGACTCAGAATTTCATAAGGACCCAGAATATATATACTTTGTTGGGTCTCAGATGAATATTTCTTGGTGTTACACACGGAATGACTAACTTATACTATATATACCCTCTATCACCACTGATGGTGGTGGAGGGTATAAAAATTTTAATAAGCCACTAATGTATTACAGAATCAGATGGTTAGGAAAGTAGTATCAGATGGATTTTTGGATAACATCAAAAGTTATTACAAACATTTAAAAGACATTCAATTAGGACTGACTTTAAGTAAACAAGGTATTCTAAATATGAAATTAATAGACACAGATAAAATTTCTGAATTAAATACAAATCAATTAGAATATATTAAAACTTCCTTATGGCAAGGGGAGGACATGTTGTATTTCATAGTTCAAATTCCTAATACACTGAAATCTTATCCCATTTTAAAAGTAGTTCCCTTTCCTTCACATGACAATCATTTTGAGTTGAATTTTGACATGAATAAGAAAATAACAAATATTGATAATTTGCTTTATGAAATAAAAGGTTCAAAGATAAAATTTTTAGAAAATAAGTGTATCAGTAATTTGTTAAATAAAAATGAAAGTGAATGTGAATTCATAATTAAACATGAAAAAATAAATAAATTTTATTGAACCCAGCTTTATTATCATAAAAATATTAATGAAACGATTTTGAAACAAACTTGTAATGATTTAGAACTAAGAATAAAAAATCACAATCTGATCTTTTTTAAACTGTAAAATAAGCATTAATGAACTTGTTTTTTAATCCTTTAATGATAATAATAATTTTTTGTATGTTCCATATGTTAATGATATCGTCAATAAGACATTGATAGTATTACCTAACGCTACTTTAAGTGAATTAAAATTAACCCTACATAAAATGAAAAGGGGAAACAATAATACTTATGTAATTTTAACAGTTATTGTGATTATATTAATTTTATTAATATTGTTCCAATATTACGAAAAACATGGTATAAATAGCCAGGATATTCGCGATTACGCCAATGACCTTGAAGGGGGGAGAAGTAGCATAAGAAACTTATTCCATAGATTTATTCCCAAGTAGCATAAGAAACCTATTTCTATAGATTTATTCCCATAGATTTAGTCGCTGATTTTTGCTTTTATTTGTTTCCCAGACGTAATAAAATACTTTTTGTAATTTGACTTCTTAATAATTTTTATAGTTTAAATGATGCTTACGTTGTAATTTAGTTTACTTTAATTGTATCTAGCTTTAAGAATTTTATGAAAAATAAAATCAGATTAAAACCAACCACCAAATAAACAGGTTGTTTTTTTTCGTATTAGAGAATGTAAATCTCAAATACGTTACTTACAAATATTTATACGAATAGTTTAATTCCATTTAGATCCTTGTATGAGCAAATCTGCCCTGAAAATCACACAAAAGCATTTCCAGTACGGCATTGATAGACTTACAAAAATACGCTTCCAAAAACAGGACAACGAACAGCAGCCACCTTAATCTTCAAATATTTATTAATATTATTGAAATATGTAACATATACTAAGTATAAATTTATGTATGCATGAATTCATGTATTTTTTAATATAAAATGTTTTTACATGCAATTAAATGTATAAATATGAAATAATTTTTTTTGTTTTTTAAAGTTCATAATTAATATTGCTAAATACTCGCCATTGATATTGTAAGCAAAACTTCGAGATCGAAAGATTTGCTGCCACAAACTGAGCGACAGGTGAGCTCTAGGTACACATTCTCTTGTCGCTTTCGATAGCCGTTTTCGAATGTTTTACCCGAGAAATTATTGAGAAAACATCGATGGTGAATTCATTATCGATAACCGTGTTCAAGTAGGATTATATAAACCATGGCGAAACTAATAAGGTGAAGTCATTTCAACAGCTGAATCATTTCAACCGAAAATCACTTAAACGCACATAACTCATTACTAAATTAAGATACTCATATAAAATTTGGTACAAGTATTGCTCATATGCACAGAAATATTACTGTGAAAGTTTTTTCGATCGGTCCATAATTGGTCATAGCTCCCATACAAGATCCCCTCCCGAAAATCACTTAAACGTACATAACTCATTACTAAATTAAGATATCCATATAAAATTTGGTACAAGTATTGCTCACATATACAGAAATATTACTATGAAAGTTTTTTCCGATCAGTCCATAATTGGTCATAGCTCCCATACAAGGTCCCCTCCCGAAAATCACTTAAACGCACATAACTCATTACTAACTTAAAATATCCATATAAAGTTTGGTACAAGTATTGCTCTCAAATACAGAAATATTACTGTGAAATTTTTTCCGATCGGTTCATAATTTTTCATAGCTCCCATACAAGGTCCCTTCCGAAAATTACTTAAACGCGCATAACTCATTACTAAATTAAGATATACATATAAAATTTGGTACAAGTATTGCTCATATGCACAGAAATATTACTGTGAAATGTTTTTCCGATCGGTCCATCCTTGGTCATAGCTCCCATGCAAGGTTCCCTCCCGAAAATCACTTAAACGCACATAACTCATTACAGAATATTGATATCCATACATTTAGCACAAATATTGCTCTTATATACATACATAAATTACACTATAAAATTGTTTTACGATCGGTCCATATTTGGTCATAGCTCTCATACTTGGTCCCCTCCAGAAAATCACTTAAATGCGCAATATTCATTACCAAATAATGATAAAGATGCAGAATGTTGAAATTTTGTCTTTATATACATAATTGTTCATAGCTCCATACAAGGTCTTTTTACGAAAAACTCTTAAACGCCCATTACTCTTTACCAAATAAAGCTATTGATACAAAATTTGGCACAAATATTAGTTTGGTATACAAAAATTGTATTTCAAGATTTTTTCATGATCGGTCCATAACATGGGTGCGGTCGGTCCTATGCAAGGTTCCCTTCAGAAAATCACTTGACCACACATTACTTATTACTAAATTACGATATAGATAAAAAATTTGACTGAAATATAGCTTTTATGTACAGAAATTTTGCTTAAAGAATTTTTTTACGATGGGTCTATAATTGGTCATATCTCCCATACTAGGTCCTGCCCCTAAAAGCACTTTAACCGTATTTAACTAGTTGCATTATCAATTTGTGTAGAACAATATTATATATATGTATTTTGAAAATCCTTAAATCTTTCACACACATGCATACATGCACATTATTAAATATCGTTAAAGCATATTTTAGGGCGCTATAAAAATATAAAAGAAAATGTAATGTTCAATAAATTTTGGAATTATAACAGATTTAAGCTGTTTAAATCTTGGGGTTTTTCTATTTAATACATGAGAAAACTTATTTCTACAAATATTTGATCAATTAAAAAAGTATTAATATAAAAGTAGCTGGTGGAGGGTATTTAAGATTCGGCTCAGCCGAATATAGCACTGTAACTTGTTAATAAATTGAGTTTCGTTGTTTATGTGATATAAAATGTTGGTTATGTCGTCCTGTGTTAGCGTGCTATCTTCTATTGTCTTCAATCGGCTCTGAATTTCATTTCTGTCCTCGTCGTCAAGAGTTCCAAACATAAATTTAATTCCACTATCTAAAGCGTTGAAAAGTCCGCGTTTGTGTCTAATGTTGAACAATTTCCTTTCAGCGTCAGCTATTTTAAGGTATCTCCTAATCATAGTTGTCTGCAAAAATTCATTTTCATTAAATTCTGTTTCTAATAATTCATATGCTAATTGAATTTCTGTTTTTTTTTAATCTTTATTATGAGTTCATTATACTTATCAGGTATGTCTATTGTTCATTTGTGCAGTATTACGTAATTCTGGTCGTTATGAAATTCTGAGTCGATTTAGCTATGTCCGTCTGTCCGTCCGTCTGTCTGTCTGTGTAAAACACGTGAGCGTGGGAGTTTCCCCAGTGGTTGAGTGTGTTATGATATGATTATAAGTGAAAACTGTTTGCTCAATTGCTACTTGCTTTAATTCCTGATCATTGCCAGTGTTAATAATTTTTAATTTCTCATTTAAAGTTTTATACAGTCTTTCAATATCTGCTATTCCTGTTTTTCCAGTTGTAATTTCGAGTCCTATGTTTAAAGTCTTATACCATTCCACAGTGGGGCATGAGCGTAGCCAAGGAGCATTCGAGTTTAAGTTTTGAAGATGAACCCTGCAGATGCCCCAGGGACGGCGCTGTGGCGGCTCAAAGTAGGGTACCTACGACATGTAAAATTTTTAAACTCGAGCCATTTTTTTGTTTTTCACGCAAATACAAAGATTTTTATATTTTGTGAAAGCGTTCGACGAGATCTTGAAAAAACATGCTTGGACATACTACTTATCTCTTATAATATCCGAGTTATAGGCATTTAAAAATTTAGTGATACAAAATTTACCATACCTTGGTCCGCCTTTTTTTGAATACCGGGCGTAATTTTGGACCAAATGGACTCAATATTGTTTACAGATCCAAAAATATACGTTTTTTAATCTAAAAATTCAAAAAATTTTAGATTTTTGGCGTTTTTTTGCCAAAAATGTGTCTTAACTCTTTTATTAATAAAATAAAATGTTTATTAAGAACATATAGCAATTTTATAGTTTTCTAAAAGGTATCTTTACGCAGAACGCTTTGGCGTAAAAAACTTGTCCTATTTTTTGAAAATGTTGCCACTGCGTCCTTCCGAATATGACCTATTTTTTATCAAAACTTCAACTTTGGGCGACATGTTCTAAAATCCCAAAGCTGGGATCAGAAAACTGAAAGCATTTTTGGAAACCTCAATATGTTTTCTATTTACTCCAAAAGTATTTTCCCAGCCCTGAAAGAAATGTGGACCCTATGGGCAAAAAAGTAAAAAATCCCATTTTTGGGATTTTCATTCCAATTTTTGGGAATTGCGGGATGCCCTTTGACCTTTTCAATTTTTTTTTTGCATATTCTTATTTGAAATGACAAATTTAACAAGCGTTGAAAATGAAATTGAGTTTTGTTCATAAATAAAGATTTTGTCATATATTACATATTTGTTTAATTTCTAAAACTATGATTTATATCAAAATTTTAATAGGATCGCAGATAGCTACAACAATTTAGTCCATATTTATCCCTCAATATCATTTTTTAGTTAGATATGGAAATTCTCGACCCTTTACAAAAAATTTCAAGCCAATATCTCAATTACATTCAAAAATATGTTCATTTAAACCTGTGTCCTTTAATTTCATCTTTTTCATATTTTAGTATTAAGTATGACAGAACATACATTTGGTGTTGAATAAAATATTTGGACAATTTTTAAAAATTATTTAGTTAATTATTTTATTATAATATTGTATATAAAATAAAAAAAATTATAATTTTATTATGAGCCACGCACAACAACACCTAAATCACCCCACACAAATTACCTTTCCCGCCCACCGAAATATAAAACACAATTTAATACAATATCATCAGTTAGTATAATAGCTTTTTTTATTTGAACTGTTTATCTTAAACATAATACAATTAATTCTTACAACCTACTTATATAGTTAATTCCTAACACTACTTATTTTCTATAAAATAATCTGTCATATCGGTATACATATCCAGAAGGTAATATAAGTCCTTTAAATCTTCCTTGTTTTGAGATGATAGAGTTTCATAACAAATCCATCTTTTTCGCATAGTTGAAAGAACAGGATCAGAAGATAGAAGTAAACTATTAAAAATATCTTCATTCTGTGATTGCCTGGAGCATTTTCTTGAGCTGAATAGTTGAACATGCTTAAAATCTCGATTCCTCGCTTCCTGGGCTTCTTCTGTTAACTCTCCAAGTGGAAGAATATTCGATTCAATTATTATTTGACCATGACACAATACTTTGTGTACTGTTGGTGTTAGTTCCCTCCATGGATACAGAGATACAAGTAATTTAGAAATTTCAGATGTGTATTCCCCAAATCGATTTTCATTAATTTTATGTTTACTATTCAGTGCCATTAAAATAGTTTTAACTCTTCGAAGCAACTCCTTGTCGATTCCAGTTATTTTTGAAGTAATTTCAAAATCACGAAAAAACCTTCTCGACGTATTACCGTCATTTGTACTACCGCAACTTGAAAGTGGTTTGTCGATGTTTAATCCCATCTGAACTTTAAATTCTTCTTGGATTCTGCTTTTTTCCGCAGCTCTCAGTTCTTTCAATTCTTCATTATTTTTTGTTGATTTAGTAGGATAGTTGGTTTTTTTTTCCTGGATCGCCTTGTATGATGGTAATATATTGTGTCCTTTTTCATGCAGAGCTTTCCTTAATATTTGGTACTTATTTCGACTGAGACCCAGTTCCAACATAAGCGCTATTGCTTCCTCTTCAGTAAAATTTGATTATGATGTTGGAGTTGGTATACTTTCCACAATTCGCTTAAGTCGTTTTGGTGATGCATTAGGAAGAATAGTTGCAATATGTACGACATCCATATGTTGGTTTTCCTTTTTCAGCATTTCGTTAAATGTATCAGCAATTTCCTCATTTGAGATTGAAAAAAATTTTTGTGTGACCCTCTTTTTTTTTACCTTGAACATAAGTCTTCGTATGACTTGCAAGGCGCTCCTATTGATGTGTTGTAAGTTGAGATTTCTGTAGTAGTTTCCATCCAACTACAAAATTTTAATCGAAATTTCTTTTGATTTCCATCCACAGACTTACTTTTTACATCAAAAAGTTTTAAAAAGTTTTCAATTTTTGATATGCCTGTTTTGTCTACTTTTCTACTATATGTAGTTTTTATATAATTTGAAATGTCTTCAATTCTTTCTGGCCCTTTTGAAGATATACTCCATAAAACGGAACACAACTCTTCGTACTTTAATGTAATCTTCATTGTAGATTTATTAAATATGGTACTTAAAATCTGAGAAGTTTACTTATATACCAATTCTTGTCATTTCCGATACAGGTATTCCAAAGTAAAAAATTACGAATTGTCTACCTATTAACATTTAGGACTATATTACTATAACCTGTAATTCAGTCATTGATATTTCTTATTAGTGAATGAATCGAAATTATCATTACCTGTATATTTTTACCTACATGATCATAAACGAAACAGAACGAAATGATCTGTCGAAAAAATTTAGGTAAAAAATAGTTATAAATTTTTGAAAATTTAAGCATAATAGGACCTTTCAATTATAAGGATAAGCAAACAAATAGAAAATAGTTAAATATAAGATTTAAATATGTGCTGTCATACTTAATACTAAAATATGAAAAAGATGAAATTAAAGGACACAGGTTTAAATGAACATATTTTTGAATGTAATTGAGATATTGGCTTGAAATTTTTTGTAAAGGGTCGAGAATTTCCATATCTAACTAAAAAATGATATTAAGGGATAAATATGGACTAAATTGTTGTAGCTATCTGCGATCCTATTAAAATTTTGATATAAATCATAGTTTTAGAAATTAAACAAATATGTAATATATGACAAAATCTTTATTTATGAACAAAACTCAATGAAATTTTCAACGCTTGTTAAATTTGTCATTTCAAATAAGAATATGCAAAAAAAAAAATTGAAAAGGTCAAAGGGCATCCCGCAATTCCCAAAAATTGGAATGAAAATCCCAAAAATGGGATTTTTTACTTTTTTGCCCATAGGGTCCACATTTCTTTCAGGGCTGGGAAAATACTTTTGGAGTAAATAGAAAACATATTGAGGTTTCCAAAACTGCTTTCAGTTTTCTGATCCCAGCTTTGGGATTTTAGAACATGTCGCCCAAAGTTGAAGTTTTGATAAAAAAATAGGTCATATTCGGAAGGACGCAGTGGCAACATTTTCAAAAAATAGGACAAGTTTTTTACGCCAAAGCGTTCTGCGTAAAGATACCTTTTAGAAAACTATAAAATTGTTATATGTTCTTAATAAAAATTTTATTTTATTAATAAAAGAGTTAAGACACATTTTTGGCAAAAAAACGCCAAAAATCTAAAATTTTTTGAATTTTTAGATTAAAAAACGTATATTTTTGGATCTGTAAACAATATTGATCTGAAATTTTTTGTATATTATTGGAAATTTTGTTGTCTAACTAACTAACTAACTAACTAAATTGAGTCCATTTGGTCCAAAATTACTAAATTTTTAAATGCCTATAACTCGGATATTATAAGAGATAAGTAGTATGTCCAAGCATGTTTTTTCAAGATCTCGTCGAGCGCTTTCACAAAATATAAAAATCTTTGTATTTGAGTGAAAAACAAAAAAATGGCACGAGTTTAAAAATTTTACATGTCGTAGGTACCCTACTTTGAGCCGCCACAGCGCCGTCCCTGGGGCATCTGCAGGGTTCATCTTCAAAACTTAAACTCGAATACTCCTTGGCTACGCTCACGCCAAATTTTATCCCGATCGGATCAGCCGTTTAGAAATGCCAGATTTATTTCCAAAAAATTTCCATTCTGCCCCACTGTGCATTCTTGTAAACTTACATTGACTAATCCTGCATCTTGATCAGTTTTAATTACTTTTGGAGGACCCATGGCATTGAACACTTTCAATAATGCTCTTTTTGCTTCAACCCAATTAGTGTGGTTTACATTTTCTATCATAGCATATTTATAGAAAACATCAATGCAGGTTAGGTAGGAACAATTGTCCCACTTCCAAATATCAATAATATATTTATCTCGAATATAGTATGTAGGAGGTGTGACTTTAAAAGGCATTCTTGTAACTCTGTGGTCGAATTTGCATTGATTACATAAGTCGCAATTATTTATTATATTTGATATCTCCGAAACATAATTCGGATAGTAGTATTCTTTCTTAAATTCTGCTTGTATTTTTTCTATTCCATGATGCAACCCTTTCAAATGTATAGTCAAAATTATTTCTTTGAACCTATCATAAGATGTTATATCCTGCAATAATTTTGTAACCCTTAAAATACGTTTTTTCTTCGTTTGCCTTACAAGATTCGCATATACAGACTGAAATAGTGAAATTATGGTTTTCGAAATATACTGTTGCTGTAATACCCGCAAGTTTTTCCAAAATAATTTTCTATGCCAAGTCTTGCGTCATCTCAACATAGTCTATAATAGTTCTAGTATTTCTAAATATAATTTTTAGTGTTTGGTTTTCCACAGGAGCTCGTCTAAATAAAAACTGTCTACGAAAAACATTTAACGGTCTCTCTGTTATGAATATAAAGTTAGAATTGTCTTCATCTGCTGAGTGTATGGTTGCCATGTCAGAAACTATATCATTCATATGACATTCGAAATTATTTATTCGCGATAGGGCATCGGCCACTCTATTTTCTTTCCCCGGAATGTATTTTACATCATAGTCATATTCATTTAACTTTATTTTACCCCTCTGTAACTTGGAGTTGGGTTCTATTAAATTATGCAACCACTGCAGGGGTTTGTAGTCACTGTTAATGGTAAATTTCCTACCATATAGGTAGTGCCGAAAGTATTTGGTTGCCCAAACAATCGCTAGAAGTTCTTTCTCTGTAGCAGAGTAGTTTATCTCATGTTCGTCTGGACTTTTCAATATAGGGTCACTTGATATTAGTAGTTTTATTGTTTCGAATTCCTTAACATATTCGCTGTTATAACAATCAAATTTGTATCCTTTTTTCAAACAAGTGGTTAGGGGTTTGCATATTTTTGCAAAATCTTTTATAAATTCCCGATAAAATCCAGCAAGCCCTAGAAATTGTTTGATTTGTTTCTCATTTTTTGGAATTGGAAAATTTTTAAGAGCTCGATCTTTTTTGGATTCGGTTTTATGCCATTCGAAGTCACAATGTGTCCTAAAAATTCTGTCTCCGATCTCATGAATTCGCATTTATGTATCTGCAGTTTTAAATTCGCTTCCTTTAACCGCATAAATACCTTATCCAATGAAAGTACATGTTCTTGCAATGAGGTACCAAAGACAATGATGTCATCCAAATAAACAAGACAATGAGTACGAACAAAATCACCTAATACCGAATTCATTAGATGCTAGAAAGTAGCAGGTGCATTTTTTAAACCCGTTGGCATTCTATGAAACTCGTAATGGCCGTCTTGCGTTGAAAAACTGTTTTTGCACGGCTTGCTTCATTAATTTCCACCTGATGAAACCCTTTTGCCAAGTCGAGCGTAGTAAAATAAATTTATCCAATATTTCATCCATATTTGGAAATGGATCATCAATTGTTATATCATTTAGTTTTCAATAATCTATAACAATTCTCTACTTAGCTTCTCCAGAGGCGTCCATTTTCTTTGGAACAACCCATAAGGAGCAGAATAAGGGGATTGGCTATGTTTTATTATATTTTGCTCAAGCATATCTTTAATTTGCCTATTATGCACTTGTGGGTAACGATACGACTTGACATACATATATTGGGTTTTCATGTTTCGTTAAAATTTTGTGTTTAATCCCATTGGTAAACGTTAATTTATCATTATCGAAATGAAAAAGCGATTTATATTTGTTTAAAAGGTTTTTTAATTCGGCCTTTTCTTCATTATTTAAATGGTCGGTGCTAAATTTATTGTCAATTTGTTCCTCTTCCAATTTATTTATGGCAAAATTCTTTACTAAGTCATTATAAAAATCTAATTCTTCATTAATGAATTCATAAATAACTTTGTTTAGTTCTGCAGTTTGTTTTCCCAGGTCAATTACTGCATTTAACTGTCCTAGATTGTCATATCAAATCAACCCGTCGTAATTATTCGAAAAATCATAAACATAGAATTCCAATTGTTTTCCATATCTCTGATCAAATATATCTTGTTTTGTACCTAATATTATATTTTCTGTCACAGTAGTTACCGTTATTGGCTCTACTTCCCTAATTTTATTTTTTAATACTCCAGGCCTGACCAGGCTTACGGAGGAACCTGTATCTATCATTTTAAAAAATACACAAAAGGACGCTTTGAAAAAATCAAAAATACCTTGAAAAATTGAAAAAATTTAAATTTGATAAAGAAAAAAAAGTCATGCAAGAATAAAGCAAAAATTTGTTATTAAAGATAAATATTTTTGAAAACTAATAAAATAAAGTTTATTGTGGTTTTTTTATTCCTAAAATGTAAAGTTAGTTGGACTACAAACATTACTAAATTGAAGTTTTATATTTATAAAGTGGATTTTGCAATTAAATAAAATTTACATAAAATTGTATTTTTTTTACACCGCCAAAAAGATAAACAAAAGAGAATAAAAAAAAGAACACAGCCAAAAACAAATAAACAAAATTGATGCTGTTGTTTATAATAACACTGCAAATTTTTTTAAAATTTTACGTGTTTAATTATTGAACATTGGTATTTCATTAACTTGTTTAAGTTTGTTCCTGCATCTCTGAAGTGTTCATCTCTGGCTGCCTACTGTTTATTTTTCATCTTCATTTGTATTGCTATAACAATATTTGCTGCATATAAGATATAATGGCGCCCCAACATGAAACGTATAAATGTCCTACGTGCCAAAAGAATGTGACAAAAACACAACAATCAGTTGGTTGCGCTTGTTGTGGTTTATTTTTCCATATTAAATGCGCCAAAATAAGCCCAGAAGAATTTAGCTTTTTGGCAAAACACAGAACTATAAAATTTGTTTGTGTGACTTGTCCGAGTTCTACTCACACCAGTAATATACAGGATGAGTTGGAAAAACGCTTTTCCGCATTATCAACTTCTTTGGGAAAAGAATTTGATTTAAAACTAGAGGAGTATAAACGCGTCCTGCAAGAAAATCTTGATGATGCTGTGAACGTCATTAAAATGCAGATGGATGAGCTTATCAAGCAATGCTTTGAAAATAAATCAAAAATTAATGAAATTAAATCTGATGTTAAAAATTGCTATAAGATGATTAAGCAGATTGATGATGCGACGGAGGAGAAAATACATAAACTGGAAACACAATCTAATATAGACCAGAGGCGCATGAATAGGTCTAATATCATCATTAGAGGTTTGCCAAAAAATATAATGAACTTGAGGGAACCTATTATCAAAATTGGCTCTTTATGTGATGTTATCATATCCAACTCTGATATACAACACTGCACGTATTTTGGTGGAGATAAAGCTGTTCTAGTAAAATTTAATTCTGTCCAACTCCGGGACCAGGTAATGATTAATTATCATAAAAATCGTATAATTCTCCTTAAAGATGTGATCGAAGGTAATATTGAGTCAAAGGTATATTTAAATGACCATTTGACTATGGCTGCAAAAAGAATTGTATCCGTGTGTAAAGATCTGAAGCTGAAGGGAAAAATTAAAAAGTATACTCACCTGAATTATGATGTTCCTAAAGTTAGGATTGAAATGAATTGTGGAACTGTAAAAATATTTAATTATGATCAATGTATCAGTTTCCTTAATGAATCACCTAATTCTGTTCCCTCTAATCACACAGTTGCTGCTGAGGTTTCTTCCAATCGAGCGGATGTAGATAATACTTAAAGATTTTTTATTTAAATTGTTTATGTTTTAGCCCACCTTTTATTTATTATTTAAATATTTACACTTGCCGAATTGAAATATTTTATAATTTTTAGTAGACTTTCAAAAAAGACAACCCCATATTCAAGTAGTTTTCTTATATATAAAATGTATATACATATATGCATATTATACATACATATATGTATATTTTTTTAATTTTTCTCCATGATTAACGGTGTATTTACTTTTCTGCAGAGTCTTGTAGACTTTTGATGTTGGCAACTATGGTCATGTATGTATGTGCAAATATTTATATATTTCATATTATATATATATTTATTGGAGGAGTAACTTATTTTATGGCTTATTAATTTAAATTATACCCAATATGTGTAGAATTTTAGTAGTTATTTAACTTAAATGTTTTTTTTTTTTTTTTTTTTTGAGCAAATGAAAAAGTTGTAAATTTTTTTACACTTATGTTCTATGTAACGCCATATTAACTTTTTTTATACACAAATCACTATTATTTTTTTTTTTTGGAAGACTTTAATAATGGTTTTACGTGTGAAGTTTTTTTTTACTATTATTTTTTATTTATATATTGTCACAAGGGTGTGATTGAGCCTAAACTTGTTATTATGCTCTAATGTTATTAATGTACATACATACATGCTTCGAAGTTCTCTTTTTAATTTTTATTAAAATAATTTATTACGCACTTAATGTTCAAGTCATACGATAATTGTGTTACTTTTACAATAATTTAAATTTATGTTAATCATGTGGTAAAATGTTATTTGGAGTTACTGTTGTTTTTTTTTTCACCATGCTTTGTTGCATTTTGCATATTATTTAGTATCTCAACTTGGCAATGATGTATTATATACTCGGGGCTGTTACTTTTATTTTAATTTTCTTTAAAATATTTTCTTAATAACTTTATGTACTATTTACTATACAATTTATTGCCTGAAATTATTTCTTGTAAAATCTAATTTATTTAATTTCTCTATTCTGTATTATACTTATACACACTCATAATGAATGCTGAAAATTTAGGTCCTATTTGCAGTAATTTGCAGTAATAATTCATAATAGTTTAAACAACTTCCAAAGTTTCTTAAAAATCGGACATTGGAATATAACTAGTTTTTGTGCATCTGCAGGTTCTGGTAAGCTCAATGAGATAAGGCATATTCTGGAAGGGAATTATTTGGATATTGTAGGATTGAGTGAGACTTGGCTAGGGCCTTATATTTTATCACAAGCGATAAATATACCGGGTTACAAGATTTGTAGAAATGATTGATCGGATGGGAGAAGAGGTGGAGGTGTTGCGCTGCTGTTATCAGAGAGTTTAGAATACAGAACAGTTTTTATATCAGATAGTGGTGACCTTACAATCAAATATTCTCATTGTGTGATTATGGGTGATTTCAATACAAATCTCTTTTCTCCCATTGACTCGTTGTTAGTCCGTTCTATGTGTCAAAGACTTGATTTGACATATCATCATAATTCTTTGCCCACTCATTATCATGTTGGTTGCGATAGAACATCTTTGATTGATTTTTTCCTTATAAGTAATAAACTATCCGCTGATATATCCGGCCAAATGCAGTGTCCAGGAGTATCCAGACATTCCCTTATTTTTATGGCCGTTGACATTCCAAAGCCATCTTGTCCGTTATTTGTTTCGTACAAAGATTATAAATCGTTAAGGTTAGAGGATATTGAGCTTTCAATTAATGATTTTGATTTTAGTGGTATGTATTTGACCAATAATGTTAATTTACAACTTGGGATCTTAATGTCGAGTATTAACGCCTTACATGATTTAGTTCCTATAGTTCGTCGTAGGTTTAGTGTGAATGGAGATAACTCGTTTAACAATAGGGACATATGTTACCACATTTCTCTAAGAGATTTAGCATATGCTCATTATCTTCGTTGCAAAAGTTCATTGAATTGGAAAATTTTCTGTAGATACAGAAATAAGGTTAAAAGCGTTATAAAGAGACTTAGAAGTCGTGCTCATGCTCAAATCTTTCAAGATTCTAGCCCTGAAAATTTGTGGGGCTTCTTAAGAAAGAATCTGGGGAACATTTAAATTTGTCCGATCCAGATAGTGTAAATGACTATTTTACTGCTTGTTAAATACAAGACCCAGGGTATTATGATGGCAGTGTTGGTAATCAATCTGTTTCCAATTTTTCCTTCTCATGCATTAGTCATGATGAGCTATACCTGGCATTTAAGAAAATAAAATCAAATGCCATTGGTCATGATGCCATTCCATTAAAATTTTTGAAAATAATTTTTCCTTATATTTCATCACATTTGCTTCACCTTGTAAATACCATTATCACAACATCGACTTTTCCTCTCTACTGGAAAATTGCTAGGGTTGTTCCAATCACAAAAGAAGGACAATCAACTGAATATGATAATCTTCGCCCTATTTCAGTTCTTCCGGTTTTTTCTAAGGTAGTGGAACATATATTAAAGGACCAAATGATTGAACATCTAGAACGTAGATCATTGATTCACCTTTCACAATCGGGTTTCCGACGTGGCCATAGCACAACTTCATTGTTGATTTCTTTGACTGATTCTATTAGACAGTTTTTAGACAGTCGTAAGAATGTTGTATTAATTTCGGTAGATTTTTCTAAAGCTTTGATAGGGTAATACATTCTAGATTACTTATTAAGTTGTGTCAGAATTTTGAATTCTCCTCTCAAGCTTGTAATTTAATTAAATCTTACCTACATGATAGACAACAGTATATTTCAATTGGAACTTCGCTTTCCCACACTCGACGAATAACTAGTGGTGTCCCACAAGGATCCGTTATTGGGCCACTTTTTTTTATGATTTATATTAATGACCTTTTGCTCAAGTTCAGTGGTGTTTCTTGTCTGCCTTTTGTATATGCTGATGATGTCCAATTTGTTTGTTATTCTGATAATGAATTTGTTGATGTATTAAATGAGGGTATTAATTATATACTTCATGTTGTTGCATCATGGGCATCAGAAAATAGTTTCCTTGTTAACCCTAGTAATACTAAATTAATGGGGTTTGGATTTGATACTAATAGAATGAATGTTATGATTAATAATTCACCTGTTGTATTCGTTAATAAGATAAAATGTTTAGGTCTTGTTGTTGATAACTTATTAAATTTGTCTCCACATATCAATTATCTGTCTTCTCGAATATCGTTTCTCTTAAGAAGATTGTATTCAATAAATTTTAATTTGCCTTGTTCAATAAGAAAACGGGTCGCTTCGGCTATCTTAATGCCCCATATAATGTATTGTTCTGAAATATTTACGGGTACAGGAGCTCAGATGCTTAGGAAATATAAACAAATCTTCAATAGGATTATACGTCACATTTTTGGTCTGAAAATACAGGATCATGTAACACAACATACCCTTAATAACCTTGGTTCATCTTTTGATTATTTTATTGATATTAGGTTATTATTATTTTTTTACAAATCAATTGTTAGAGGTTATCCTATTTACATTGTTGACAAATTTCAGTTTTCTCATTCAACCAGAAATACCCAAATTATATTTCCTATAAGGCACTTAAATTGTCTCCAGAAATCTTTTCAAATTAGAATCTCTAAAATTTGGAACGCGTTGCCTAGAGACTTAAGAAAATTTTCATTTTCACTAAATCAATTCAAATTGAAATTATTAGAACAGGCAGAATAGGCACCTTAAAATGTTGTTTCTATTTTTTTTTACATATAATTTATTTAAACTGTATTTCAAGCTTTTAATTTTTTGGACCTGAATACATGTATGCCAGCATTCATTTTTGTGTACATATGTATGTATTTATATGTTACTTACTTATTTTTGATCTTACTTAACATTTATAGATCTCATTGAATATTTTTTATTTCTAATTTAATTGTACCATTTAAAATTTGCAAATGTTTATATTTATATATTTTTTTTTGCTGTTTTGTTGTTATTATAAAGCTAGTAGCTTTAATTTGCCATATAAGGCCCTAAGGGCTCGGTTATGTAAATGAAGAATTAATAAAAAAAATGTATAATATATATTATCTATTACTAATTTCATTTTTGGTAATGCCCCGAGGTTCTTGCATGAAAATTTTCGGGGTCAACTTCCATAGGCAAAGGAGGACCATAGCGTCTAACTCTCGATTGGGTTGAGTCATACTCTCCTTGTCCGTTTAAATTTCGATAGGCATAGTTATATTGAGGGTAGTTTGGATTAGGGCAATTAAAATTATTTTGTGGGTGATTACCTGATTGAATGCTTTGCTTGTAAGGGTTAGTATAATTTCCTGAATAGTTTGGTGGATAGTTGTTGCTTAAATAATTGTCTGAAAACTGTCCTGTTTGAAAGTGCCTTACTTGTGGTTTATTGTTTGATTGATAACCATAGTTTTTGTTTCTAACGAATGTTCTTTGTGGTGTGGTGGGGTTTAGTTCACCGTTTTCTTCTAAAATTTTGATTGCAGTTTTTAGGTCTTTAGCTAAGTTTGCATTTATTAATGCCGTTAAATGATTTGGTAACACTTTCTTTAATTGAGATAAACACACTCGATTCAATTCGATATTTAAAAAGTTCCTAGTAGAAATATCATCTGTTTTTAATCTAATTTCATCTTTAATCTTACAAACCTCACTATTCAACTTATCGCAAAATTCTTTAACATTTTTATTAAATTTAATATTACTTATTTCTAATATAAGCCTTGTAACAGGCGTTCGCTCACGGTTTTCACGGTTTATTTTAAAACATTTTATTATATTTTTTATTTTATTACTAAACTTAAATAAAACTTAACACAACGGTTCTTTTAGCCGACTGCGCCAGTAACTTATTTGAGATTTACATTCTCTAATACGAAAAAAACAACCTGTTTATTTGGTGGTTGGTTTTAATCTGATTTTATTTTTCATAAAATTCTAAAAGCTAGATACAATTAAAGTAAACAAAATTACAACGTAAGCAAAATTTAGACTATAAAAGTTATTAAGAAGTCAAATTACAAAAAGTATTTTATTTGGGCATTCAACAAAGTAGCACAAAGTATACAGAGGTGTCATTTTTGACAGTTCAAAATCACTAAAATCAGATTTTTTTGAAATGGTCTCCGTAGACAGAGAAAACTAATTTTTGGATTTAATACACACAGTGCGTTAAAACAAACATTTTTGTAAACAGAACAACAAAGCAAAAGAAAATAAACAAAATTAAAATAAATTTTGTGCAAAATTTTAAAAAGTTTTTTTATTTGCATATAAATTATGTGTTTTATTAATATATATATATACATATTATGATGTTTTATTTTATATTTTTTACAGCAATTAACTAATAATTTACTTACCTCTAATAAGAAAATTAAAAAGAAACCCAAAAAATAAGACTAAAACAAAACAAGTTGAAATGGTATCGTGCGAAAGAGACAAATATATTTTTTGTCGTGACGCCTCTGTATACTTTGTGAAAGTAGGTTGATGTTGCTTTATTCCAGAAATTACATTACTATGGAATGCATAATAATCACTGTTGCTAGATAAAACTGGCATAAAATCGTCACAACTAGTCTTAAAGATCGGCAAAATCTTCAAAATAATTTTTAAATCAATAAATCGGAAAAGTAAAAAATATATTATTCAGTATTTAGTATTTCCGATAATACAATGGAATTCAATTATTTTTTCACAGCGATATTTATTAATAGCGATCCTGTTTTTTGTCAGTAGGCCACCGAAAAATCGTTCTTGCTCCGGACTGTTGTATGTGGAACAAACCAAAGTATATTAATATATATATTAATATACTTTATACTATACTATATATACATACTAGCTATACCCAGTGTGCTTTGCTACCCTAAAAGCAGTATAAATAAACAAGTAAGAAACTATAGTCGGGCGTGACCGACCATATATATGATACCGTACACCAGTTATGAATATTAAATGTGATTTATTTTTCATAATAAAGCATTTATCTTCTATTACCTTGTTCCGATACATTTAAGCAATTTATGGATGAAAAACTAATTTTCTGAAATAGCCTTTATATGCACAGAAAAAAATGGAATTCAAAATCAAACAAAAAATTCATAAAGCCAAGTAATTTTTTTACTAAAATAGGACCTATCACGAAATTCGTAAAATCAAGTACTCAAATTCGTAAATTCTTTATTGAAAAAATTTCAGGATTTTTCTTATTAAAATAATATACTATTTACGAAAAACATTAATAAATAATCGCAACATTTCCAAACAATTATTTTACTGAAACAATAACACAAGTCATTAGTATTTGTACTGAAATTCAAGCAAATATGTTATCTGAAACAGTTAAATTATTTATTGTATTTTGGCAATAATAATAAGCAAAATTTTTTATTGATTCTATAAAAATTTTGTTTAAAAATATATACTAAATTTTAACAAAAATTTTACAAAAAATATTTAAAACTAAAATTAGTAAAAAAAATTACATATATACTTACAACATTTTTAAGAAAACGTTTCTAATTCTAGAAACTATTATTTTGTACTCTGAAAACTGAAACACTTATACATTAAATGTTATAAACCAAATAAGAATTATATCAATTCATTTTAGTACATTCCAAACCTGGTTTTATTGTTGTATTCCATATGCTGACATAAAAATAAAACTCAAACAAAAACATTTATTGAATCAGTAAAAATATTTACTGAAAATTAAATTTATTTCAATAAAGTTTTTGTTAGAAAATATTTTCCTTCTGTGTGAACATCAAACAAATTCGTTATAAACCCAAATAAAAATATTTATAAAAATCGAAATTAAATTTAAGCAAACGATTGTTAAGAAAAAAATTGTGCATATTTTTTTCTGTGTGGGGGATAGGAGCAGCTATGGACCAAGGCTGATAAAATTTTGTGAATATATTTATATGTACATAATATTTTATTGTATTGAATTTCATCGCGATATTTGTGTTTATAAGTTAATTTTGGACATTCAAGTAATTGTTCCGATACATTTAAGCAATTTATGGATGAAAAACTAATTTTCTGAAAGAGGCCTTATATGGGAGCTAGGGGCAAATATGGACCAAGCCCGATAAAATTTTGTGAATATATTTATATTTACATAATATTTTATTGTGCTGAATTTCATAGCGATATATAGAACGAATATTTTTGTATGTTACAAACCCAATATACCCTCCCACTAAAGTGGTGTAGGGTATAAAAACCCACTTAACGATTTTGAAAATCCTAACTACTATAGTTTTCCAGATTAACAGTATGTTACATATGAGAGATGCCAAGCAAATTATTGCAAGTTCGCCAATTTCTATTTATCGCCAATTTCTATCTATCTATGAAAAATTTGAATTATTTAACAGTTTTCAATATATACGAAATTTTGAATTTAATTCATATAGTAGTCTTTCATCAACTTTCATAGTGGACAGACATAAACTCTTTACGCAAGTAAAAAAATTTTCTAAATAAATCACAAATATTTAAAGTTGAAAACAAAAAAAAAAAACAAGTGAAAAATATTAACGACCTCAAATAAACACCATGGATGCTGATGATGGTGATGCTGATGCAGGTAGTGAGACAAACGAAAATTTAAACTGGCAGATAATAACAAAAAGGCAAAGAAAGCGAAATTTGAGTGAATCCCCAAAAATTTACAAAAACAAACGTAGAGCATTCCTGAGTGATGACATTCCATCGAATAGCAACAAATTCGCAGAGCTCCAGAACGATGATAATGATGATGATGTTAGTGAAAATGATAGTAAAGATGAACGTTCGTATAGAGTTGTTATAAAGGGACTCCACCACTCTACACCTATTGAAGACATTAAGGCCGAATTGATATGCTTAGGACATCAAGTGCGTAATATAGCTAACGTTCGAAGTAGATTGACCAAAGAACCATTACCAATGTTTTTTATTGATCTCGATCCCCAACAAAATAATAAAGATATATATAATATAAAACACTTAAATAATTACGGTTGAAGCACCTAAAAAAATAAACGAAATCGTACAGTGCCACCGATGCCAATTTTTGGCCACACAAAGACTTATTGTAAGAGACCTTATAACTGTGTAAAGTGCGGTCTTGGTCATCCAACTGCAGAATGCAAAAAAGACTTAAACTCCCCAGCTCGTTGTATCAACTGTTTAAAAAGTCACACTGCCAATTACAAAAGGTTGTCAAATATACCAAAACTTTATTGCTAAACGACAAACTACTCGCAACCGCCAATCTAATTATAATCCAGAAAATTCTCATAATTTTCCTCAATTTAACTCTAATAATACTAACCAGAGGACCCATCAACACACTAACAATCAATCTTATTCTGAAGCTTTGAGAAATAATAACTCTGAAAACATTAATTCAAACACAATGGATAGAATCGAATCCATGCTAACAAACCTCCTTAATATGATCACCATGCTAATATCAAAATTATGCAAATAAATTTACGGTTAGCAATATGGAACGCCAACGGTCTTTCAAACCACAGAGAAGAACTTGAAACATTCATAAATATTAATCATAATGACATTTTTCTTATATCTGAGACACATTTTACCAATAAAACACATTTCAAGATAAATGGATTTGACCTTATTTCCTGTAATCATCCTGATAATAGAGCTCATGGAGGTTCAGCATATAGTAAACATAGTAAAAACATCTTTAAAATATACTATCCTAGATAATTATCAAAAACCTTCATGCTGCCGGTATACGCGTTAATATATAATATAAAATATGATGATTAACAACATTTTTTTTAAAAAGCTTGGAACAAAATTCATTGTTGGCGTTGACAATTTGTTGAATATTTTAGACTCGGGTGATTTAAGTTCAGATCACTCGCCTTTGATTGTAAATTATGACACTTGTTTACATAAAAATAGTAAGTATAAAGTTATATCAGCACAAATTGACTTAGATTCCTTTAAATACTGGTTAGAGCAAAATATAAATCTTAATATAAAAATAAAAGAAGCTGCTGATATAGATAATGCTGTTGAAGACTTGACTAACCTCATCCATGAAGCAGCTTATTTATCTTCACGGAATGAATCTGTAGCTAATGACCGAAATAGGGTTTTGGTTTCGGCAGAAATAAGGAACATGATTAGAGTTAAGAGGAGTTTGAGACGAATTTGGAAAAGAACAAGAACCTTATTAAACAAAACAAACCTTAATAGAGCATGCAAAGAACTGAAAAGTAGGTTACGGGAATATAAAAATGAACAATTCAGTAACTATCTTAGAAACATTGGGAACTATCAAAACTCGGAATACAAACTATGGAACGCTACAAAATACTTAAAAAGACCTAGCAAGAGGAATATACCAATAAAGGATGAAAATGGTATTTGGTGTAAATCGGATCTCAAAAAAGCTCAAGCTTTCTCTCAATATTTGGAGACAACATTTCAACCTTTTTCTTTTAATGACGATAGTGATCAAAACTATGTTAATCAGTTTTTGGATAGTGCCTGCCAAATGGATTTGCCTATCAGACATATAACTCCCAAAGAAGTAGAGCGAGAAATTTCAATACTGAACGTTAAAAAAGCTCC
Organism: Lucilia sericata; assembly: GCF_015586225.1. Lineage (NCBI taxonomy): Eukaryota > Metazoa > Arthropoda > Insecta > Diptera > Calliphoridae > Lucilia > Lucilia sericata. The sequence goes on from NW_023994252.1 coordinate 473,536, forward strand.
TGGATATGATCAAATAGGAGCAAAAGACATAAAAATGTTGCTTAAAAAAGCGATACTCCTTTTAACTCTTATTTACAATTCTATATTAAGGCTAAGATATTATCCATTACAATGGAAATGTGCAGAAATTATAACAGTGGCTAAACCAAATAAACCAGAAAATATTATAAGTTCCTATAGACCAATTAGTTTACTCTGTACTTTTTCAAAAATATTTGAGAAAATCTTTCTAAAAAGACTTCAGCCAATTTTAGATAACAAAAACCTTATACCGGATTACCAGTTTGGTTTCCGTCATCAACATGGAACGCCAGAACAATGCCATCGCATTGTTAATGTTGTCCAAAATGCCTTAGAAAGAAAGCAATATTGTTCTGCAGTTTTTTTTAGACGTTAAGCAAGCCTTTGATAAAGTATGGCATCCTGGCCTTCTTTTTAAACTAAAGCTACTTCTACCTGCTCCGTTTTATTTGCTACTTAAATCATACTTAAATGACCGTTATTTTTATGTTAAAATTAATAATACTGCATCTAATATATGTGAAATAAAAGCTGGAATACCACAAGGCAGTATACTTGGTCCTGTTCTTTACACTATTTATACGTCGGACATGCCTTTGGCAGATGATGTTACAGTTGCCACATATGCTGACGATACAGCTTTAATTACAAATAATGGTTGTCCAACAAAAGCCTCAAATTTAATTCAAAACTATTTAGACAGATTATCAGTCTGGCTTAAAAAAATGGAACATTTGTGTAAATCCTGATAAATCGAAGCATATAACTTTTGCGTTACGAAAAGGCGATTGTCCTTCAATTTCTCTAAACGGTGAGCAGATACCAAATTCTAACTGTGTCAAATATCTTGGAATGTATCTAGATAGAAGATCAACTTAGAAAGACCACATTAAGAGCAAGAAAGAACAGCTTAATATAAAAACAAAACGCATGTATTGGCTACTTGGCAAAAATTCAGAACTAAGTCTAGAAAATAAACTAATGCTTTACAAAACTATCCTCAAACCCATATGGACATATGGAATACAGTTGTGGGGAACCGCGAGTAATTCGAATATCGAAATTCTACAGCGTTATCAATCTAAAACTCTAAGAATGATAGTAGATGCTCCTTGGTTTATTACTAATAATAACATCCATAAAGACTTAGGAATATCTAAAGTTAAAGATGAAATCAGCAGATTTTGTAAAAGATATGTTGACAGACTTAGTAACCATAGTAATTCGTTAGCGATTGCTTTACTAGATGATAGTGAAGAAATTATAAGAGAAAATAAAAAAAAATATTATTTAAGAGATTAGAATATAAATATGTATGTTTTAACCTCGTTGGAGATTAAAACGAATGTCATGTATATTTTTATACCCACCATCAAAAAAGATGGGGGGTATATTGATTTTGTCATTCCGTTTGTAACACATCGAAATATTGGTCATAGACCCACAAAAGTATATATATTCTTGGTCCTCATTAAATTCTAAGACGATCTAGCCATGTCTGTCCGTCCGTCTGTCTGTTGAAAGCACGATAGAGTCCGAATGGAAAGAGCTAGAGGGTTGAAATTTCACATAAATATTTCTTATAGGTAAGGTTTGTTTGGTATTGAAAATGGGAAATATCGGTCCACGTTTTCGGATAGTCCCCATACAAGTGGCCCCTCGAAATGCAGCTTTAACAGCCATAACTTGTTTAAAAATACGAATATAGCGATGAAATTCGACATAAGTAAGTTTCATATGATCCAAAATCACTATGCAAAATTTTATGATCGGTACATAATTGACCCTACCCCCATATAAGGTCCCCTTCATAAAATGACTTTAACGCTCATTACTGGCTTAAAAATACTAGTATATAGATGAAATTCGACATAAGTAACTTTCATACGAGTCAAAATCTATCTAAAAAATTTTATGTGGATCGGTCCATGATTGACCCTACCCCCCATATAAGGTCCCCTTCAGAAAATGACTGCAACGCTCATTAATGGTTTAAAAATACGAGTGTAGCGATGAAATTCGACACAAATAAATTTAATACGAACCAAATTTTATGAGGATCGATCCATAATTGACCCTACCCCCCTATATAAGGTCCCCTTCAGAAAATTACTTTAACGCTTATAAATATACGAGTATATAGATGAAATTCGACATAAGTAAGTTTCATTCGAGTCAAACGAGGTTTGATGGTGGGTATATAAGATTCGGCATAGCAGAATATAACACTCTAACTTGTTATAACTAAATTTGCTTATTATTGTATCTAAATAGATTGCAAATAAATAATTGAAGAAAAAAAAAATAAAATTCATATAGTATGTGGTGCCAAGCCCCCCATTGAAAGTCCGCCCTTTTTCCTCCAAAATTTTCAGATGAATATTAAAGTAATTTGTGCAAAATTTGAAGAATCTAGTTCTATTAGTTTCCTCGTTAAACGAAATTTTGTATTTAATTCATATGGGAGGTACCAAGTTCACCATTGAAATTCCCCCCGTTATACTCTAAATGGTCAGATGGATGTCAAAGTTCTTCAAGTAAAATTTAAAGATTCTAGATATTATAGTTTCTCAGATATACGAATCTTTCTTTCTATTATGGCTCCGACAAAATTTGAGGACTCTAACTATTATATTATCTCAAATATTCGAATTTTATATTTTCCTAATATGGGCGTGGCTCCTCGCCAACTTGAAATTTCAAAATAAAAAGTAGCCTATTACCTATTCCAGACATACAGGAATACGCTCAAGAAAATCGGTTCAACCGTTTAGTAGTCTATAACGTTCAAACATACAAACAAACACACATTAATTTTTATATATATAGATATACTATATTAATATACTTTGGAACAAACAAGTAAGAGTCCTATATTCGGCTGTGCCGAATCTTATATACCCTTTACCATAATGTGTTAAATAGAATAGCCAGTACAAAAAATTATTACAAAAAATCAAAAAATTCCAGTTGTAAAACGAAAAACTATCAGAAAGTCCCCTTTTATAGATTTTCAATCAATCTGGGTGTTGCATAACTGCATAAAAACCAAAGAATGTATCATTCATAGAACAAACAAGTCGAAAAAATTGTTTCCTCCAGATTTGTATTAACTTAAAAGTACTAAAGAGTCCCACTTTACATGTTCTCACTATTAATACAAAATTTCATGTTTCTTGGTTCAATATTATAGAAAATTCAAAAAGTACCTTTTGAAGAACGAAAAAGTACAAAAAGGTTCCCTTTTATAAGTTCTCATCTAATCCGGGCTCTACATGCTTAATTTCATGATTCTAGGTTCAATATGGTAGAAATTTCAAAAAGTGCCTTTTGTAGAACGAAAAAGTACCAAAAAGTCCGCTTTTATGTGTTCTCACTTAATCCGGACTCTACATATTTAATTTCATGTTTCTAGTATCAATATTGTAGAAAATTTAAAAAGTACCTTTTGTAGAACGAAAAAGTACCAAAAAAATCCCCTTTTATGTGTTCGAACCTAATCCGGGTTCTACATGTTTCTAGCCAATAACAACATACTGCTTCGTTTTTTACATGACGTCATGCTCAGCGTTGTTTTTATAAACAAGTACAATAAAAAATTTACCGTATGATTATGTGTTTTGTTGTTGTAGGTTTCTGTTTGAGCATGAATAAAAAATCTCAATTTTTTATGAAATTTTCAGAGGTTGTCTCGGATTTTTGCTCATATCTCCGGTATTTATGGACCGATTTTGCTGATTTTAAATAGCGATCTTCTCGAAAGCATGTGTAACAGAATTATCGAAGATTCTTATCTCGCCGATATCTGGTCCTCTAAAAACTGATTTCAACAAACACACGGGCGGAATGCACATTTGTATTATTGTTGAGTAAAGGCAATTCAAAAGCGTGAATGGTTTCATTCTGTTATCTGTTAGGCACATATTCGCGTATATGAATTGTGAAAAATAAAAAATGTATAAATTTGAGAGACCTTCTCATCACTCTCATTAAAGTAAATACTCATTAATGTTATGAGTATTTATATATCCAGTGTGCTTTGCTACCCTAAAAGCAATATTAATAAAAAACCCACTTAACGATTTTAAAGATTCTTACTACAATAGTTTTCCACATATACAATATGTTACATATGAGAGATGCCACGCAAATTAATGCAAGTTCGCCAATTTTCCCGAACGTTAATTAAGATTTTAATGTAATCTATGAAAAAATAATAGTTTACCATAAAATAATAGTTTACCATATGTACGAAATTTTGTATTTAATTCATATGGGAGGTGTAAAGCCCCCAATTGAAAGTCCGCCCGTTATTCTATAAATAGGCTTGCCAGATTTGAAATCAACGAAAATCGTACATCGTAGTTAAAAAATCAGTACAATTGAATAAAAGAAGTACAATTGTTTATTAAAAAAAAAAATAAATTAAATTGTTCTAAAAACGCTATATTGACATTGGTTGCTATGATTTTTCACAAAAAAAATTATATAAAACTAATTTATGACAATAAAATTAATCCAATTATAAATCATTTTTTTAATATTAGTGTGCTATTAATTTATATATTTTCTTTAAAAAGTGTAAAATTCCCTAAATTTTAGTTTCGTTTGGTTTGTTTACATTTTCAAATATTAACGATTTGTTGTGAACATATGTTTGATATCTATTTATGGAGAAAAAATGTCCAGTAAAATATAAAAATTCTCTATCTCTAACTGTTACCAAAACGTTACAACTTTTACTCTGTTATTCAAATTTGTCATTCTTCAAACATCGTGCTACATGCTACGAAAAATAAGAATGGCAGTATAGTTTTTTAAAAATCGTCCCACAGCGGGACTGGATAAAGCTATCGAATAGGTACCTACACGACGGAGCATTATGCATTACATTGTAACATTCAAACATGTCCTTCACATTTGCAGTCTTTTTTATGCCGAAAATTCATTAGAAACTTTCAATACAGTGATATCTTAATCAAAATTTAACAACTTTAAAGCATTTTGAATAAACGCACTATTTTATGCATGATAAATGCATCGAAACCTCTTATAGTTGAATTTGCCTCTCTGAGCTTAGTGAATCCACTTTCAAACTATGTGTCTCTGAAGTCCTTAATTAGCGATTCTATATAATATTTGTATATGGTCATGATTACATCTATAAAATTATGGTTAAATTCAAAAAAGAAGTACAAAAAGAAGTACAAATACTAAAAAGAAGTACATTTGCGTACTTCTTTAGGGGTTATGCAGTTAAAAGTACAATTACTAAAAAGAAGTACGCGTACTGCTGAAAACAGTACGTCTGGCAAGCCTATCTATAAATGTTCACATGAATGTTAAAGTTAATTATGTAAAATTTCAAGATTCTAGCTCTTATAGTTTTCAGATATACAAATTTTTCTATTTATTTCATCAGATGAAAGTCAGCCTTTTTTTTCTCCAAAATGTTCAGATGAATATTATAGTTCTTCGTGCAAAATTTGAAGAATCTTTTTCTATGAGTTTCCCAGATAAACCAAATTTTGTATTTAATTCATATGGGAGGTGGTAAGCACCCCATTGAAAGTCCACCCGTTATTCTATAAATGTTCAGATGAATGTTAAAGTTCTTCATGTAAATTTTGAAGATTCTAGCCCTAAGAGTTTCTCAGATATACGAGTTTTTCTATTTAATTCATATGGGGGCCGCAAGCCCCTCCAGATGAAAGTCCGGCCTTTTTTCTCCAAAATGTTCTAATGAATATTAAAGTTCTTTGTAAAAAATTTGAAGAATCTAGTTCTATTAGTTTCCCATATAAACAAAATTTTGTGTTTAATTCATATGGGAGGTTCCAAGCCCCCATTGAAAGTTCGCCCGTTATTCTCAAAATGTTCACATGAATATCAATGTTCTTCATGTAAAATTTAAAGATCCTAGCTCTAATAGTTTCTCAGATATACGAATTTTTCTATTTAATTTATATGATGAAAATCCGTCCTGTTTTTTACAAAATGTTTAGATGAATATTAAAGTTCTTTGTACAAAATTTGAAGAATTTAGTTATATTAGTTTCCCATATAAACGATTTTTTTTAATTAATTTGTATGGGAGGTACCGCTCCGCACATTGGTAGTCCTCCAATTTATAACCCAAAATGTTTACATGGTTGTTAAAGATCTTCGTGCAAAATTGTAAGATTCTGGTTGTAATAGTTTCCAAGATAAACGAATTTGTGTATTTAATTTATATCCCAAGCTCCGCCTACTTTTTATCCTAACTAATCATGTTGACTCTAAAGTTGCTCTTACAAAATTTGAGGACTCTAACTCAAATATACCGATTTAATATTTTCTTAATATGGGCGTGGCTCCTCGCCTAATTGAAATTTTTAAAACAAAAAGTAGCCTATAGCCTCTTCCGAATATAGAGGAATACAATGTGCAAATTTCAAGAAAATT